>NW_018127974.1:1217990-1283620 GCF_001952655.1 Monopterus albus | reverse complement strand
GGAGGGGAGGGGAGGGGGGGGGGGAGGGGAGAGGAGAGGAGAGGGAAGAGAAGGGAGGAGAGGAGAGGAGAGGGAAGGGAAGGGAAGAGAGGAGAGGGAGGCGGATAGGAGAGGAGAGGAGAGGAGAGGGAAGGGAAGAGAGGAGAGGGGAGGGATGAGAGGAGAGGGAAGGGATGAGTGGAGAGTGAGGAGAGGGAGGAGATGGGAGGAGAGGGGAGGAGAAAAACTCAGAGCATAACTAAGGGAAGGCTCAGGGTCACCTGATCCAGCCCTAACTATAAGCTTTATCAAAAAGGAACGTCTTAAGTCTAATCTTAAAGGTAGAGAGGGTGTCCACCTCCTGAACTGAGACTGGGAGTTGGCTCCATAGGAGAGGAGCTTGATAGCTAAAGGTGGCCCAACCAGTTATTAGGTTTAGGGGGCAAACACTTATTCACACAGGGCTATATAGTTTTGGATTTTGTTTTCCCTTAATAATAAAAACCTTCATTTAAAAACTGCATGATGTGTTTACTTGTGTTATCTTTGACTAATATATAAATTTGTTTGACGATCTGAAACATTACAGTGTGACAAACATGCAAAAAGATAAGAAATCAGTAAGGGGGCAAACACTTTTTCACACCACTGTACCTGTACCGGTTATTTACTGAGCTGCCAGCTCTCACAGATGTGTCATCAACTACAACAACATTAGAAACATCTATAAGACTTCATCTATATTCAGACTGCTTCTCTTCCATAGATCTCTCTGAGTTGACCTCAACAATTGCTTCATCTAAATCATCATGTCTCTTAGACCCCATCCCAACAGGCTGCTCAAAGACATCTTGCCCCTAATCAACACATCCATATTAGATTTGCTGACTTAGTGGAGCGCCACCTCCTTTCCAGTTTTCGTGATGCCTGCTTTAGGGAGCGGAGCTGTGAACTGTACCACGGGGCCTCCTCTGTTTCACCGACTTCTTTTTCAGAGGAGCAAGAGTATCAAGTGTTGTACACAGGGAGGCTGCAGCACTATCAATAAGATTATTGGTCAGCTAGCTTCTAAGATAATTTCCAAAAGCAAATAAATAAATAAATGTTGACAGTTTCCTAGCTTCTAAGCTAGCTGACCTGAAGTAACAAGTTCAACTTGGAAATTAGCAAGAAGTTCTGTAAGTAGTGTGGTCATATGTTGTGACTCAAAAAATTAGCTGATGAGCAGATAAACCTAAAAATTTGTGAGTTTAGTCTGTAAATAATCTAGTAGCAAGCACAACACGGTGCAGGCACAGCAAACAGGAAGTGAATACAATTACCACAGGAACAGGAAACCGCAGGAACCAAACCAACCACAATTTGTTCAACATATTATATTTGTTTGTTAGTTTTTCACTGTTAATGTGGAGGGTTTAGGTGGCCAAAACATATAAATGAAATAAAATAAAATGAAGTGATAATTGCTGTAATTTTTACAATAGATTTTAGCTTACAGTGAAATCTACACAAGACAGCAAAATAGCCAAATGTACTCAATGTGTGAGCGAGTTAGAAAAAATCAAACAAGTTTCTTTAGTGAAACACAAAAATATATATTTAAAACAAATAAGTAAATAAATATTGACAGTTTCCTTTGAATAAAACTACTACTGGAATTTATATTTTCAAGTTGCACATGTGCAGTGATGTCTTCAAAAGGTGAACTATTTTCCTTTTTGACAATTAAATCCCTTAAACCCCCTTTTTGTTTTGAAAAGTATTTCTGATCCAAGATTTATAAGCTACCCTCTGCCTGTGTACAGTGCTCACCTGGATTATTTACCCAACGAAAATATAGCAGTAAAAAATCAATGTTTGTGTGTCAGTCTGACCCTTGGGCATCTCCTAGCTTTTCCATCTTTGCAATGAGAAAAGCCCCTCAGTGTTGTTGAATGATGGAGGAAAGAAACTAGGTGGGCCAGATGGTCATCTCTCATCAGTCTGTGACATCCTTTCCTACTTTCATTCCTTCCTTTTCACCACATCAGAAATATATGTAGACAGCTGCTCACAGCCAAACAGGTACCTTCTCTAGAAGTGCTTGTGAGAAGAATCATTATAGTATTTTATTATAGTTATACTATAGCAAAGTACAAATGTTCATGTCTGTTTATCCCATGCATAATTACAAGGAGCCAACAACTGTCCTGGAAAATAAGTTAGGAAAAATATTATTTAATTTTATTTGTCTTTATTTTTAGAATTAAAAAGCATTTTCCATATTGTTGTTTTTATGTAATGACACATGTCATCCTTTTATAAAAAATGTATTTATTTAACATATTTATTGTAGTAAGCATGGACGTTATGTGGTTTACACAAAAAGTCTGGCTCTATTTTTAGGTGATTTGACAAAACTGATCATAAAGGTGATGCTATACGTGTACATTTTACACAACAGTCTCTGTGTTGATCAGGGTTTCTCTCTTTGGTAGAAATACAGAGCATCATGTCAGTCCAGTGAAGGTTCAAGACATCCAACTAACAATAATTATCAAGTTCATCGGGTCAAATATTCAGTGTGAGGAGTGAAATGCAGCCCTGTGCATTTGACTTGCTCAAGGGGAGTTTCATCCTGCCAACAGATTAAGTGGTCACTGAAGCCCACATGACGTGTTCTGTGTATTTCATATGCAAGCAATATTTCCATAATCCTACATCTCTCTGTTAACCACTTGTCTAAATAGTCATAAATCACCACTGAATTCCTGCTCTTATTTGGCAGGCACTGGCTTCCAAACTCGTAGTAGGAAACCTACAGTGAGACCAGGAAAAGTTTGATCTCCTTTCAAACAAAAATGTTTGGATTCACTGTACTGTACTACAGTAAAAGATTGCCCCAATTACACAGTATGATCTCTTTGTTAAACATAATCATATGCACACACAGGCACACAGTAGAGTTTCTCACCTTTCTGTTCTACAGTGACTGCTAATGTCCTTAGAGAAAGGAAATCAGTCACTAGTTGCTGAGTGATTTTTCTCTTCCACAGATAAAAAAGTTGATAAGTCATGTCCTAGTATAGAGTTGGGATTACCATTTCTTCTCCTTTTAACCTGTGCATCAGATGGTAGATTAAACATGTAGTCTGGAAACTAGAAGGCTGGTACCTGCCTAAAGTCTTGGATTAAAAGGGTTGAGGGACTGTGGCCACCTACTCTGCTCCATTCTGCCTGCCAGCTTGAGAGGGAAGGGTGGAAAAGTCATCAGCAGGCCTCAGGCCAGGGCCCTGCTTGAACACGGGTGGTCACCAACACAACTTCTCCAAACAAATGGCTTTACATGATGTGATCACTATCTGATACACTGCAAGGGAGGGTGAACGCAACATAAATGGTACTTTCCTGTTGAAAGAGAAATCATGTATGATGTAACAGCGCTGTGTTTTCGGGTGGCCAGAGAAAACAGAAACAGGGCTCTGCCTTTCTGCTGCCCAGGCAGGTGGCCTAGGCCTGGGTAGCCTTTCTGATTCAGAAAGTCAGTCATAAAATTTACCAGTGTTATTCAATCTGAATTTCAGTCTGGATTTAGGAAGCAACACAGTGCTACCACTGCTGCAGTAAAGGTTGGCAGTAATATCTTTGCAGCTCTGGATGGGAAACAGAGTTGTGCAGCTTTATTTTTATTTTTGATTTGTCTAAAACCCTTGATATTGTGGATCATGCCCTGTTAAAGTAAAGGCTATTTAACAATGGATTGTCTAAACAAGTTGTAGCTGGTTTTCAAATGATTTCTCAAGTAGGACTCAATGTGTAAAACATTATGGGATCAGTTCCAAATAGCTTGCTGTTGTCAGTATAGTACCCCAAGGTTCTTTGCTAGGACTGCTTTTATTTTCTTTTTATATAAGCAACACGGGTGTTATTATGGAAAGAACTCATACTTATTGCTGTGCTAATCACACTTTTTTATATAGTTGTGCTTTCTTGATTACAGTGGCACTTCATAAGCTGGAGTTCATGTTCAGTATTGTAGTCTTTCAGCTCACTGAACGTAAGCTAATACTGAATGCTATAAATATTTTGGACTATGGTTTGATGAATGGCTTTCTTTTAAGTAGCATATTGAAACTCTCATAAATAATCTCAGGCTTAATTTAAGGTTTTATTTCAGACACAAGTCTTGTTTTTTGTTTGCAGCCAGGGAAAACTGGTTTTTAGCTTGGTATTTATACTTTTAGCCTGTACCTTTTAATGCTGCTGTCCTGAAAAGAAATGCCGTTATGTGTTGGATCAGTGGGATTTCCCTGGTAAAATAAAGGTTACATTAAATGTAACTTTTAAAGATGTCTGTCACGCTAAAGTACTGTAATTGTGGCATGCTGCAGGACAACTATGAAACACATCCACCATAAATTATGTCACTTTAACATTTGGAGAAAAACAGAACAAACAGGAACCAGGAATGGCTCACACCAGGAAAATACAAAGCAGCCTATATATGACTGTAAAGTTTAGACCTGGCTTCAGTTGCATTCCCTTCAATATAACTCTTGTACAGGACTGACATTATTTCCAAATACATAACTACAATAAAACAACTATGGAGCTGGCTTTATACAGTACAACAAAGTCTTAGATCATATGATTTGTAGGTGGGGGTTGCCACAGCTTCTGGCCAACATGCCCAATATTGTGTGGTGCAATGTATTTAACCGCTGTAAACCAGTTCCATATGGCACAGCAATCCAAAATAACTGCAGAAACCTGTAGAGGTCGCAACAGCCACACTACAGTCACATGATCAGCCAGCAGCAGATAGGCCTGCACACTCACTGTCCCATTATAAGGCTGTCTTGCATGACATATTCCTCAAAACAGTTCTCAGTGTAAAAATATACAATTTGGTTATATCATAGCAAAATACACTGGATAGAGATGATGGATTCAAGATTTGTGCTTACTGTTTTAAAGATTAAATAATAATATAAAATGTGATGACGTGTATTGTTTCCACTTTTGGGAAAGAGAACCCTGCTTTCACCTGCAGCCACATGTTGCCCCTGCCATTCCAGCTGAAGCCCTATAAAGACACCCCCACCCCACCTCCCTCTTTGTGGTTCATGTACCTGGCTGTTGGTCCTCAGGTCAGACCACCGGTCCCTCAGGAGCTAAGTCTTCACCTCTCTTCCTTTAAAACAACAGCAGTACCCGGGTTAGGGATCTGTTTTTTTACAGACATTTCCTCATGATGTCTACCAGCAGGAACAGCTGCAGGTAAAGAACTAGCCACAGCTGGCGCAAGAATGTTAACTTTGTAAAGTGCATGCTTTAAAGATTTGTAAAATTATAATTTCTCCTTTGTTGACATTCAGAAATACTAGCTTAATACACAAATTAGAACTTGCATGGTCAGCATAAATGCTTAATAAGGGGACTTGACAACTTGACTTAAATTTGTATGTTCTGCTAAGTTGCAAGTTGGTTTTACTGTAAAATGACACTTTGTATTTTTAGGTACCAGTGATAGTAAGCCGGTATTACTCTCAGTTTGTCTCACACATACACACACGCAGTCGTAGACAAATATATTCACCCTGCTCTCTCTTATTTTTGGAGGTGCAGTGAGGCCTTTTGCCAAATACAGCTTTATATTGCTAGCCTTCCATCCAAATGGCTCTAAAACAGTTAAGAAACCTCCAGGGCCCACAAAACCAAAAAGAAACAGAGGAAAAAGTGTAATTGGCAGCCAACCACACATTCACTGAGCTCATCCCACCAGGCAGTAGTAAATCATGATGAAAGCAAAAGGCACTGTGGCCAGTTCTGTGACCAATAGAGCAGCCATTTGTATGAACAACCTCCTCACATATAACTGTCACTAATTGTCATGTCAGTAGATATTTCTCCATGTGGCATTTGTGGGATCACAGTCTTTCAGAAATAGAACAATGGTACAGTACAACATGGTTGGAACAGTCCAGTGAAATTAAACTTGTCTTGTTTGGACTCATCCTGCTCATATAGGGCTGGCTGATGAGGATTTGCCTGGAACCTGTTCCCACAAGAAACAAGCAAGAAGGTGATACATTGATTCCCAATGAACAGGGGAGGTCTTGATGGCAGTGGTGGAAAGTTACTAAGTACATTTACTCAAGTACTGTACTTAAGAAGTACTTGTACTTTACTTGAGTATTTCCATTTTCTTATTTTCAGAGGCAATTATTGTACTTTTGTACTGTGCTACATGTACTATATCTGATAACTTTAGTTAACTGACCCCAGGTGGGAAATTCAAAAGGTACCCACAGTATATCTATCTATCTATCTATCTATCTATCTGTCTATCTATCTATATATGTGTGTGTGTGTGTACTTTTACTTTTGATATTTCAAGCATATTTGACTCCTAATTCTTTTGCCCTTTTACATAAGTAACAGTTTGAATGTTTTACTTATAACAGAGTAATTCTACATTGTATCAAGTAAAAGGTCTGAGTACTTCTTCGGCCACTCCCTGATGATGGTAATAGTCAGTTTTACATTTTCCTGTTGGAACACTCCTGTAAAAAGTCAATTGTCTTCCTCTTTTCCACACTCCTGGGATATTATTCCCCCTTGAAAAGTTTGAAGCCCAAACAGCACAGATAAACAAAAAGGGAGGATATGATTAAAGAACTCTGGTATGCTGGACACAAGAGATTTGCTTCTGTTACAGTAGTTCACTTGTTTAATTTAGTATTTCACATCATTTTAGATCTACATTTGGAACTTTGTGGGTTACCAGTTGTTTTCGTGAGTATCATCTGGGGATGTGGTACCCTTCCATGATTTCCTGTATTAAAGGATAAAAGAAAACTGAGGGCGTCAGCTTGTGATGCAGGCATCAGTAGGCACCTCATCCCCTCTGGGCCTCACTTTGCCTTCGGCTCCAGAGGGGTGCAAGCGGTTTCCCTTGTTCTCTAAAGATGTGGGGCTCTGCCAGGTTCAATCCAACCCAGAGACATCATCTACTATTAGCTGGTTCTCTGATGAAAACGGGGAGGGCAGAGAGTGGGGGACTCACAGCAGAATGGGGGGCTGGTGTGATTGTCCTCTATGCATCAGGCCTCTGCACTGTGATCTGGAGACAAGCTGAGATAGCAGAGCCCTGCCGTTTGACCACAGTTTATTCTGTAAGCGAGGGAAAGGGACGTGGCCATGCAACAGTATTTACTTCATCACTGACTTCATGTGGGTGGTCCCCCTTGCTGGAATACAATGGCTGCACCAGACAGTGCTCACTCACATACTGTCCTGCCTCATTGGAAAAGCCATAAAACATGAGTCATCCACGGCTCCCAGGCTGTGCACGATATATTTTGAGTCTTCTGTTTCCTCACAGATTGCCTTACATTTGCTGGTTTTCTGCCAGAAGACTTTATGCTTTCTTTTTTATCAATATCTGTCTGTCTTTAGCCTAAATATAAAATGTGATTTGACAAGCTGAACCTATTCATATAACTCTTTAATAAGAAAACAACATTTATTGTATGAAAACCATCCCAGCCCTAATGTTTTGAAAATCCCAGTGGAACATTTTTTTAAGGAAACAATCTTTCAGGCCATATTTAGCAGTATGGATACCATCATTATTCCAGTTAGTTGCCATGTGAAGCTGAAGACATGGTGATGATCGAAAAGCCTGCCCCACAGAGTGTGTCTGATGTGATTTTGATGTGTGGATAAGAACAGAGAAACAGCTTTGTTGAGCTGTCTGCATGTGACCTTGGTACATGACCTGAGGCAGTGGAAATGAAGCAGACCAACTCTGTAATTTCTATGAATTGACATCTGACCAGAGAGGAAATCTAGGCCAGTGTGCCTTAAATGAATTCACTTCCATTTTTCATGCCTGTCTGGAAATTGGAAGCTGCACTGTACACCAAGGTCAGATAATCAAAGTGTTTGCTCTTACATGTTAAACATGAATAGCTGTCACTTGCATATTAGATCAACAATAACTCAATAAAGTTTATATACATCTAATGTGAGTTTGCTGTTGATAAATGCCCTAGATGATTTGGTCGAATATCAAACTTCCTACAACAAAATCCTGCTTTAGGACTAAATGTTCACAGGCTTCTTCCCTAGTTTCCTTCATCTTTTTTTAACAAAGCAAGTCAGACATACAAACATGTGTGCACACACACACACAGTAATGGAGATGTAACTGGAAGTGTTCTCGCAACATATGGATGCCATTTGTAAACTTCACCGAAAATGTATAGGTCAGTCTTACCCTTTGGTATCTCTCTATCCATCTGTTTTCACATTACTTGCAAATTATAGTGTCCTCCAGACCCAAATGAACATAAATCAGGTTGGTGAAAGTGCAGACGTTTTCCCATCTGTCATAAAACAATGATTTAAAGTACGGGTTGTCAAAATATGGTGCTGTGAATTCGCCCCGCTCCCCAGCAGTAGGAACACAAAGCACCATCTCATCGGAGTAATTTATGGCCTCTGAGGGAGCGGGGGGTGATTAGGGCTTAGGCCACCAACAGTCAGAAAAACAGTAGGCGCTCCAATAAGGATGGCTGGAAAACCTAGACCAAATTTATCAAACAATTCAGCAAAATCTATTTCTGTTTGGATTGAGAGCGAGATATATGGCCTGTTTAGTATACTGGTACATCACTGGAACATTTGGTCATACTGCATTTGTGAGTTTTGGAGATTCTACATTAAATAGTCGTAGCCCGGGACATGTGAGGTATTGGTCAACCGAGGTACCAGAGGCCAAATCAAATATACAATGGGACGTTCTTGGATTTTAAACGATATATTCATATAAATGATGTCACCACATCTCTATAAAATTGTTTCTTCTAAAGGTGGAGTTTTAGGGTGAAAGCAGCTGTGGCTGTAAGTTTTTGGCATCCATAAACAAATGGACTAGTAAAAAAAAATGCTGGTTTTAACTGCCTTAAATGGCCTTTAAAAACTGAAAGGCATGCATGGTGACTCAAAATGCATTGGAACATGGCTTCCTGTATGGTCAGTTACTATATTATGATTAGCTCAGTGCCATGGTCATTTGGAGGAAATGCAGGGGCAAGGCACTTGAATTAATAAAAGCTAGTTACTGCTGAGGTTGGATGGCTCCCAATTAATGGGCTTGCTGAATGATACGTCCTTGTCTTTCTAAATAAATGCAGATTTCCTGTGAACCAGAAATGGGTGCAATCAAATGAGTACAGTAGGTGGTGGTCATCCAGCTTTGAGGTGGCTGCATATCAATACACTATATTTTTGGTCATCCTCAGCAATCCGAGTTTTATAAAGAAAGGCTTGCCTTCAAGGCAACACTTTCTCCTGTCTCCGATAGTCTTTATGAAATTTAAGGTTTGCAGACATTTGAGATATGTCATTTATCTACCCAAACTAAAACCCAGTTCCTCTGCAGTGATGTATTTTATCTGAATCATATCAATTCATCTTCACCTGCTGCTTTCTCCACATGGGAGGCTTCTTCAATGACTGGGCAAGTATTGCGTTTGCATCTATTTTTACATCTGCTCTACTGGGTCCCTGGCCAGTCATTGGCTCTGCGTGGACGGAGTCATGCCCCCAGCCCTCACATAGTGAACAAGGTTCAGAGCTTTTGCTCACAAGGTTACAGGTGTTTTGTTAGTACAGTTTCCTCCTGAAAAACTGCTCTCACTTTCCCATCACTGTGGTATGCTACTTAATGCATTTTCCTCATCATTTGCATGTCATATCTCATGTGAGATCAGTTACTTTTGTCTGCCCTTACAGTGCACTCATCTGTTTTCTTGCAAGCTCCTGCAGCAGCAGGTATTCTCCATTATTTGTATACTCAACAAGAGCCTGACACACATTAAGTAATTCTCAGCAAGCTTATTTGAGTTAATTGCATGGCTGCCTAGCAATCTCCTGAACCACCCAAGCATTAGCTCCCTCGAGGATGCACTGCATGTCCGCTAACCAGTCAGCAAGAGGGTTCTACATCACCACTGGGATCACCCTGGGATCCAGAGGCTGTTCTGGCCAAGTAGTTTCTTATTTCTCTGGGGCACTCTGATGCCCTCACTGGGACTCTTAAACATCTGAAGTGGAGCGAAGTTCAGGGACCTTTGCAGCCGCGGCCACACAAGCCTTGTTATCTGTTTAAACAGCAGGTAGTCCCCAACTCTCCTCTGTATGTGTCCACGACTTCCTTCTCCAGTTAGTGGGGACTTTCCCATACAGTCTGTCATTCCGAAGGGGCCTTGAAATATGTCTGTCTGTTTTCTTGCATGGAGCGTCATGGAAACAAAAACACACACAATATGTGCCAAAATATTATCATTGTTATTTATTCTTTATAGTGGGAAGAGTGATGCAGCAGAAGTCAATCAGATAAATTGAGTTGGTTAAACACAGCTATGGCATTTTGGTATATGCACAACAGTTCTGCAGTTCCCCTTTTTGGATTTTTCAAAAAAAAAACCTCGTATTTAAAAACTGTATTGCAAATAATCATCAATTACGAACAATCCAAAATGTCAAGGAATGACTGAGTGCAGCCCAACAGGTCTCCTCCGTGAAGGTGGTCTCAGCTGGGTTTCTATTGCATCCCACGTCAACACCACTGACAGCAAAAAGCACTTAGGGACCAAAAGATCACTTTACCATTCCTTGAAAAAGGAAGCCTTTAAGTGGGTGGTAGGGTAGGGGATTGGGAAAGCATCAAAAAGCCTGCAGGGGTGCACACTAACAGGCACTGGCCAGTAGGTGGGAGTGTTGGTGCTAATTTAAAGGTCCCACAACTGGTAGGACTGAAAAATACAAAATAAAAAGGATACATAAAATTAGTATTCAGAGGAAGATAGTCATTGATCTTAAATAACTGCTGCTTATTATTCCAAAATGTTCAAAATTCAGCCTCTATGAATTAACTTTAATTTCACCTTTTTAATGTGTTGAAATTAAAACTGAAGGAGATGTGGGAGATACCCTTAACTTGAAGCTAAATCTGAGAGTGTGTGGTGTTTTTGCAGACAGTGTAAAGATGATCTCTTTTGTACTTTTGTTCATCTCCTAACATTTCTGCTACTTTCAAGTTAATAGCTTAATTACTAGCATTAAAGGTTGTTTTGGGGCACAAGTGGAAGACATTTTACTTCAACGCTTCATTTGCAGCTAGGTAAATATAAAAACACCTATTAAAATATTTCTGGGCATGTAAGATGTCTTGTTTGCATTACAGCATTTGTAAAGTGGGGGTTCCCTGAAAATGGGACAGTTAATATAAATTAGGTCTGAAATGTACAAAATAGAAATATCATCGTAATTTTATCCATAAAGTCACACAACTCTGACAACACTACACTTTTCCATTTGACAAAATATTATAAAAGAACCAATGTACACAACTGTAATCAGGTCAAACTGATTAATACAATTAAAAAATGTTGTGTACCATATGTAATAAAACTTTAAAAACCTTTCAGCAATTGGACACACGTCATATTACAATAATACAACAAGCTTAGGACAATTTAATTTAATTAAATGTAATTTATTTTGCATTTTAAACATTCATGGGATGACTCTGAACCAACCAGTCAGTGCTCAGAGTCAACACTCCAGCTTTCAGCAAGTGGGGTCACCCTCAGTGGATCTCACCAAGCTGTATAATTCCACCAAATGCTGTCCAAAATCTGTGGTGCATGACCAGTGGCTCTGTCTTTTGTTTGTTACCAAGGGTGAGCATACTCCTGATGGCAGCACACACGCATCTGCACAAGTGCAGTGCATGCATTTTAATATGCACACAGAATCTGTGTGCATATTAAAATGCACACAGATTTCATCCATAAATTTCATCCTGTGCCATCTCTACAGGGCACACACAAACATTTTAAATTAAATACAGTAACTATAAGCATTGTTTTGTTTTGTCTTTAATATTTGTGAACTTTTAAATGAATTTTGTATAAACAGACCAAATTAAACGTATAAAATGCAGGATAGTTTGAGGCATGCCGGACACTTATCACAATCATTTTTATCATGGTTTAACAGAGGTATAGACCAAACACCTCTAAAGCATTTTTGCTTTAAGAGAGTTTGGTATGGAAGCAAACCAGCACACTGATGGACAAATGGAAACTATTTAAGTATTTGTTTTTGACGGCACTCATATATACAGTAGGAGTGTGTCTATGGCTATAGAGGGTTGTTGGAGGTGAACTCTGGAGAGGTCATGCAGGATTTATACCTTACATTTTGTCTTTGAAGGCAGCCAGGTGAGGCCAGGCACCAGTAGAAGTGACACAGTCTTTTAACATTGGGGAACTGTGGCTATTCACGACCAGCCGAGCATTTCATTGAGCCGCATTTGCTGTTGCACCATTGTTTTTCAAAAGGCAGCTCTGAACTTGCTTTGATGACTGGGAGGCTGGCCTGTGTTTCACTTTGTTACTACTCTTCATTCTGATCTGCTGAGTCTTGCAGCCTCCATGACATTGTAAGGTGAACCAGGACAGGATGTGGTTAATCAAATGTAGTGTGGTGTAGTGTAGCTGAAATTGTTTTATAATGTTGTTCATAGTATCTAAAGCTGGTAATTATTTTAAATGAAACATGTTTAAAACTGTAAAGCAATGATAAGATGAAAGATAGCGCTTTAGGAAATCATTAAGTATTTTTAAGTTCTAAAGGTGAAGAAGACTGAACCACATTCTCACCTCAAAAATAGGATGTTTGATGGTGTCTTGATAGTAAAATAGAGTTTTGTTTTAATATAATGTGGCAGTTGGGTATGTTTATATACATATGCTTATATTTCCTGAAACCCTTTGAGCAAAATTAATATTTCACAAAGTGAATGCCAGCCATTTCTCATGTCCTCCATCACTCATTCACAACAAGTCATTTGTAAGTCACACTCTGGCTTTGAAGAGAGTCGGGCATTCACTAGAGAGAGATTCCCTCTGAGGGTAAAAATCCTCTGGAAGAGACCTATGATTATATGTGTATTAACGGCTCTGTAAGTCTAGAAAGATGTGTTATCTGCTAGAGCTCACACGTAGCACTTTTTCCCAAAGAAGAGGGTCATCTTAAACTGATTAGTGTGCAGAAATATCGGGTTCTTTTTGAAAGCTTGTGTTTTGCCTTTGGTCTTGTTGTGCAGACCCTGATGCCAGATGCAATAAATTATTAGTCTAAATCAGAACAGAATGCCAGCTTTACATCAGGATAGTGATCCACGTCAAGAAAAAAAACACTATGTTTGAAGCAAAGCAACAACCCAGTGTCAGGTCTATCCCTGCCAAGTCCAAAGCTATTTTTTTACTGTTTCACATGTCAAATGGATTTGGGTTGTTCCTGAAAGAGTATTATATGATAGATTTTTGTGGGTACTCAAAAGATTTATTATATTTTATTCTTAGCACAAATATTGGCCATACACTACTAAAAACACAGCAATGGTTAGGAAATCACACAGCTGCATGCAGACCTTTGTTTTTTCATACATAAAATATAAGATGTATTATATATATTACCAATGGCATGCTAAAATGTATTATAAAAATGATTTAAAAAAAGCACACATAATGTTGAGAACAAAATGTAAGTGAGAAACAGGCATGATAGGATTTTGAAATGATCTTAGCAAAGATGAAAAACAAGAGTCAATTTCAGCCTTGTTAATATGGAACCCAATAAACCAACAAATAATACCACAAAATCAACCAACCTCATTATTGTGCAAAATTGCAATCTACATTTTATGTCTATACTTTAATAGCTATTGTAATCATGTGGGATTTTTGGACCTAGTCTAAGGAATCTGTCCTTTTCAGTGTATCTGCAGACCATTTCCTACCTCTGCTCTCTAATAAGCGTCTCAGCAGGAGAGAGTGGTGCCATTGGAAATTTCTGCTCTGTTTAAAGGTTTTATTTCAGAAATGTGATGTCTTTTATCTCATACTCAGTGTTGTAATACTTTTTATATATTTGGTACATGCTGGAATTTACTCAAAAGCACTTTCAAAATATCACTGAAAATGATCTGTATTTGATTAAAAGATGCTTAAATAATTTAACAATGAAAAAGTGAGACTATAAAACTGTATATATGAAAAACCTACATTCTGAATCTAATGACAACCTCCTGCCTGTGTCATAGAAAAAAGCTATAATATTTCAAATGCTTAACAATAATTAGTGGAGATCCTAGTAGAAGTTACACATTCAGTGCCAAAAACACTGAACTGCATGACAGTGTGTCTTAGACAGTAGACTACATTCCTCCCACACCACTGTGCCTGTGTAACAGCATATATAGTCATGCTGGCGTGTGGCTGAAGATCCACACCTCTTTTTTAGAATCGTAGGCAAACAGCTTGACACAGTTCAGCAATGAGGCAACACCCCTCCCTCCTCTGTGGAGCCACGAGTGACTAAATAGCAGGCCTATGCAAACACTACCTGAACCCTTGAACAACTTCACGAGTGTCATCTTAGCAAACAGCATTCGTGTCCACTGAGCACAGCAGTGTAGTGCTTCCTGGATGTCCCCATGAGTCCTGTGGGAGCTGTCAGAGGTCAGTGAGGACCGGGCAAGGGATATATGAACAAGATTCCCAATAAAACAAGGCAGCTTTCACCAGCATGCAAGCTGCAAAATCAAAACCAGGTGGGCTACCCATGTTCAGAACTATCAAATGAACACCAGATCATGATGCAGTTAGAGTGTGCATGTTTTTCTTCCTCTCCATGTAGTACTAAAGGACACAGATGTGATGGCCTATACCACACCTTGTTATCTTGGTGGAAGGATACTGCACATGGAGATGGAACATTTCTGACTGTACAGATCAGTCCAAGCAGAAGTGAAAATGTTATCAGTATGTCAGCAACTCTTATTTTCTTTCTGACTGTACAGATCAGTCCAAGCAAACCTCAGAAGTGAAAATGTTCTCAGTATGTCAGCAACTCTTATTTTTTCTTGTACCATGCATCATGACCTTGTACCAAGCCTTCAAAAATGTCTGTGCATTATAAATATATAGATGTCACCTGTCCCAGTCATTAAAATGTGATTTGAGTAAGGTGAGGTGAACTGTTTAAGTGATGATGCATTTGCCATGAAATATGTCCTCACTAAGGATAAAGGATTAGGTTACCTTTTTGCAAAAAAAAAAAAAAAAAGTTAAACTGAGTTGAGAAAGCAGTTGGCTTTCAAATGTTTTCCTGCCAGGACTGTAATGCAATTTTCTGCACTGAAGAGGGCCATATTCAGAAATAAGCCTGAAGACAAGCACACAGAAACACTTTGCCCAGGGCCAGGAAGGAAGTCCTACCTTGCCACCGAAAAGTGAGTTAGGACTAATGAAAAATACAAAAGCAATCAAAGGACATCAATTTATATTCTCTAAGTGTGTCAGGACGCTGTTAGATATTAAGACTGTTGGTGTGATATATTTTTTTTGAACCTCACATATAAGATAACAAACAGAACAGAAACCCAAAGAACCACAGATGTAATGTAATCTCACTCTAAACTCTCAGAGCCACTGGGAAACAGATTGCGTCCGAGGCTCAGTAGTGTCCATGGCAGTGGTGGTGGTGCTGACAGCTTTTAATAGTGCTGTTAGCTTGAACATGGTTCACATTTAAAGGAACAGTACTCAAATGTATGGATGATATGCTGGAAACATTTGTCATTACTACGTGGCCATCTTACCACTGATGAACCCAGATGTTTACATGTGATGACACCAGTCGCTCATTCTTCATCATTTATAATAATAGCTGCTAGTTCTCTCTCAACTGTGTTACAGACTGTAAAATTTATCGCGACAAAGGACTTGAGCCTGTGTTACTATATGCAGTAATATTATGTGAACCTTCACATTGTACCTCTTATCACATAGCCCATAGGTTACTGTATGCGATACTATAAGCACAATGGCTACAGCTATTCCTGCTAAGTAGAGTTAGCTAGCTGGCACATTAGCTGTTCATCACATCATTGAAAACATTGGAGCACATGTATAATTGACATTACTTGTATAGACTGACCACATATTTGAAAACTTGATGGTTATTTCCTTTCCTGAAAATCTATCAAAACCTAATAAAGTGCCATAATAACAGTCCTAGGATGAAAATGACAAGTCTTTAGCTTGCCCTGCCACCACTGTGGGCCACTGACTTCACGGAGGTTTTATCCAGCATCATTATGACAACCAGCTACACGGCTGAAGGACCATCTGCAGTGGTAAACAAAACACCTGGTACCAAAAGTGAGCAGAGCTGATTAGAGTAGAGTCAAGTTGAGCCAGTACCAGGCAGTGGAAAAGGGGCTAAAGGCTACCTTTGGCATCCATATGAGATACACAGGGTTTTTGACACAGTATCCACTAGCAGCAATGTTTGACACCCATACCAAGAGGTTGTAGTACATGAAGGGAGAAAGCTGCTGTTAGGTGATAGTTGGTCAAACAAACATCAAACTTTCCCACAGGAGAGTGGAGTAATGTACATACCTGTGTGTAATGAAGTGTTTTTCTTTTTTTAATCATAGAGTGTTTTAACCCAAGCCATGACATTTTCCTAAACCTAACTTCCTAAAAAAAAAAAAAAAAAAATACACAAAGTAAGAACGTAAGAGTCAATATACAGAACTGAACCAGTGTAGGGCAGAGATGGCTGAGGAGACCAGGACGAGGCAGGCGAGTAGACAGAACAACAGCAGGAACCAGGAGAGTTAGAGGACTAGGACGGACAGGTGAGTAGACAGAACAACCAGGGTTAGCAAACGCCATCAGGGAAGCAGAGTAGCGAACGAAAAAAGAAATCAACAGCACAAGAACTGTCAGCGTTGAAAATCAAATTACGCATGTCTAAACACATGGAAACAACGTACAAAAGAAAACCACTGCACAGGAACTGTCAGCGGTGAAATGCAAATGACGTATACCACATTATACCTGATTTACTCTTTGCTTGTGTCATAATTATTGTGGTTGTCTAACTACACTATAACCTGTTACTGTTGGTCACAATGGGCTGCTGGCGCAAACAACATATGGGCTTGTATTTTACACAAGGACAGTCTCATTAATACTGTTTAATACTCTTTTTGACCTTGTTCAGTAAGACAACATTCATTACTGCACTAGAAATATCAAAGAAATTCTGTCATTGATTTCAATGTATATCCATTTAGCAATTACATAACAGCTAGTGGATTTTAAACAATGGTTATTCTTAGACATTGTATGTAACATTTAATGTCTTTGTTTGACTTGGATAAAAGCCTCTGCAAATATTACTTACTCTATTTACTCATTGTTGGATAAGTTGCATCACCTTCTGTAACTTTACCTTTGTCTGCACCGTTCTGTGACAGGATATAGCAGAAGTGCCCTACAGCAAGGTGAAAACAGAACAATCAGATTAGGACGTAGTATCATCATTATCAAAACAGTTTTTCATGGCTATCACCTCAAGGAGTGACACAAAGCATTTGAGCCAAGGACATGAAAGGCCTGTGACAGCATTTTCTCATTTGAAGTAACTTAAGCTAAACTTTTTGGCTCTACAAAATTACCTGTTGTGAGAAGTCTGGCACGGTCTGTTTGTGGTTAAGTCGGCCATGGGTACCCCTGAGGCAATTTCATGTATTTCCTTCACACTTCTGTCAGACCTCATAATATGTGACAGATTATACCCCCAAAGAAGGGCTGAAAGGAAAAATACAACTGCACCAAATTTAGTGTAAAGTGTGTGGTGGCGTACATCCTAGTGTTACCATTAGTAGTGGTCAAGACAGGTTATTGCATCAGAAAGTTGTGGTTAAGTGAAATTGGAGTTATTCTCTTCATCTTCAGTCTCATATGCTATAATTTGAAAGACTATCTGGCAGCTTTAAACTTTTACAGCCTCCCTCCTTCTGATTTTCTACCCTTTCTTTTATATGTGTACATATTCATTCAGCCCTTGTGTTCTGTGATTTAAAGCATGATAATTTCTGGAGCTTTTGAGATGGCATTGGTTAAAACAAACATAACTTTTAAATAACTTATGCAAAGTAATTATCTGTGCTGTTGGCATTAAAGTAAGCTATGAAATTAACTGGGTAGTTTATGTAAACACTGAAAATGGCTGCTTAGTCCAGTAGCAGCAGCAAATCCCTGTGCCTATGATTAGACCCACTCAGCCTTTGGAATAATAAACTTCAACTTCTGGTCATCCTTTTTTTTTTTTCCAAACTTCCTAATTGTCCTAACAAATAAACAATGTATTTCTCCCAAACTCCCCCCTTTCCTGTATTGGGCACTTGGTACAGTCCAGGCCTAGTGGGAAGTATTTAAACCTGCTCTTTTTTGTTGGGACCACCCCCATCCAAGGATCAGGAACATGGTAACTCAAAAGAAAAATTTGTACACATTAACAATGTACAATACAATACAAAATTAACTAACTGTGCATGCTTCATTGATTAATTATGTATGTCTAAACCTAATGTCAAGTCAAATGCTTAAAATATACCTACAACTTCAATTTATACACGTGAACAAAGAAAACAAAAGAACATTACTTAACTAATTCTACTGCTGGTGGTGGCTTAGGCCCTCACATGGCGAAGGCCAGGCTTAAGGCCTTCATAGAAGCATTCACGGGTTAAGATAAGGGCTGGATGAAGCAGCTCTTCAGTAGATGTTAAGTTACATTAGGTAGGTTCAGCACTGATGTCAGTTCATACTCAAGTCAGTGTCCAGTGCCATTTGTGCTTAAACTACAAAACTGACATTACAGTTTGTCCAGAAGCTGAAGTAAAAACAGATGAATATGGTGGTAGCCACTATAAACATTCAGAAGTACAGAGGAGGCCACATTAATAACATTTTAATAATCAGGCCTGTTATTTGATGAAACACTTTTTTTTCTACAAGTAGCTCAGGCAGAAACGATCCACATTAAATGTCCACTCTATCATTTCCTGCAGCTGCACAGCTGATAACTAGCCATGTTGAGATGGGTCCACCAAAGCAGTGATTTACAACTACTGTCAGTGATTTACAATAGCAAACTAGTCACCATAATTGTTTGCTCCAGTAATGTCTAACAACTGTAGAAATATCTACTGTTCCAGTCTGGAGCAATCAGGGTGTATTCTGTTTAGCATGCATGAGTGCTCTTGAAGTCCACTGGGTAGAGAGGAACTACACTGGATCTCAGCCCAGCTGGAAAACTGTCCTGTGAGCAGCTCTTCAGCTGTGAAATAGACAGTTTTCATTTGACACAGCAAAGTGTATAAGCAAGGATTAAATGACAGGACAGTAAATGAAAATTCTAAATACTTGAAGAGGCAACTTAATGCCTTTTGAATGTAAAGCAGAGACAAACTCTTCCTGACTGAAGCAGTAAAGTTTTTTTCATTCATATCATGTTTGTTTACATAGTGATCAATTGGTTGTAAGAGTTACAGTCAGCTACAAATTATGTGTGAGCATGAGTGCTCACCACACCGCACTAGCACTCAGCTGGTTTTGATGCAGGAATGGGATCATGGGACAAGCCTTGGATGGCTGCGAAAGGGCTGTGGACTCTGGCGGTCTGCTGCATTGCTTTGTGGGTGGGAACACACACCAGTGTCCTCAGCAATTCAAAACCAAGCCAGCAGTGCTGGAATAAGTAGGCCCGACCCCGTGGCCCACGACGCAGTGGTCCGCCGGCGCCTGACGGCTGAGCCCAGAACACCATTTCTACACCAGATGTATTTCTATGATTTGGTAGTGCAACAACTTCAAAGTCCAACTTGATTGTTTTTGATTGTATGATTATTCAATCCTGCCGTCTTTTTCTTTTATTTCTTGGGGGAAAAGATATTATCATTCAACCACACTTATTTAATTGCAGCAATTGGAGCCACTCTAATTGAGCCTGGCCTTTCATCTGTAATGGCAATGATTATGAGATTGTGTTAGTGCTGAGCAGTCTACTCTGATGAGTAAGGGAGGAATGATATGGCTGCTTTAGCTGCATTTTCATTTTGGTTTTAAATATTGTATTTTAACTTCCCAAACACAAAATTATTCCAGAGATCATCTGATTTATTGCAACATTTATTTAGATTTTTACGAATAGCAAACAAATTGTATGCGCACTCACATTGTTCTTCATCTTGATATGTGTAGCTGATTTGATCTTGGTAATGGAGGGCTTGAATAAGTAAACAGTGAATGCCTGTTCAAAAGCTCAGCAGGCTTTGGCAGAGCCATACAGACATTTAAAGAGCATCTTATCATGTTGATATAAGCAATTAAACATAAAGTTGCCCTCTGCAAACTCCGACTGACTGTATCTTCTTAAATATTATCTACAGAACCTTATCCTCAAAGCTTTTTTTTTTTTTTGGTCTGAGAGAGAGAACTTCACAGTCATTACCTTGTTAAATGTCTGGCTATTTGGAAGAAATAGTTTGAAATTAGAAATGTTAGGCACAGTGCAACCTAGCCTTTAATGTGCTTATGTATAGTGGTTTACAAATGCTTTCAGAATGCATGTATGCTAAGGCAATTATATCTAAACAATACCTCATACTAAGCCTGTCTTTGACCTGGGAAATGGTTAGTGGTTTGAAAAGCAGCTAAACACAGGAGGATCATTACTGTACCTATTTTTTTCAACACAGTTTGAAAGTATATTTCTGACTATAAGTTAATGATTTACAAGCACTGGTTTTCTTTTATTGTTTGTCATCATATATCAATTTTAATATCAATTCTTCTTCTACAGTATCTTGCAGGGGAAGATGACCAGCGATCTGGACTCTGCCATTGCCAGTAGAAGAGCTGTTTTGACAAGGATTATCACTCTCATCACTACAGTAAGTAATTTATAAACCCCCCCAGCTTCTGCAGACCTCATATCTACAAATACAAGAGCAGTGCTGGTAGCTTGGTTTGTCACCTTTTGCTGAAGTAGGGGGGGTTAAAAAACCAAAAGATTTAAACATCACATTATCTTTGGCCCGTATTGCAGGTTGCTGCTTGCTCAGAAGCCTGGGCCATGAATGTCTTGTCTGAAAAAATCACCTGCATGGTGATGCAAAAGCCAAGGAATTCATCCTGAAGTCTGAAAAAAATAAACTTTGCCCATGCAGCTTTGACAGGCAAAAAAATGGATTAGGGAATTAAAGTTTTGCAACTTTAAACTTGTTAAATTAATTTTATTAGTGACATTCTCAAAATACTCCCACAATTTTTCCATAGTTCCTACGGGTACAATAGCAAAGACATTGTGACAGGCACGGACATAGAATATGCAAATCTGATCAATTACACCATACTGCATTTCACAGCAAGCCATGTCTTGTTAAAAAAACTTAAGAGGTCAATAAAATGTGTTTACTATCACACCAAATGCCATCTATTCATTTTGTACAATGCAAATGTTTTCACAGTGCAGTGCTATCAAAACAGCATTTGAAACAAGAGCCTCCACCCCTTCCTTCAACTTTAAGAGAAAGCTATTACAAACAGGTAAGTGCAGTTATACTGTGGCTCCAGTGGTCGGCACAGCAAAGCAGTTTAGAGGATTTTGAAGTAGAGCTATAACACATTTTTCTCAGACTGATCTTCTACACATCAGGACCTCCAGGATACCACCAATATTTTCTAAAATGTATCTTAAAACATGGAGACTATTACAGAATTCACCACGGACAGTAAAAAAAAAAAGCTAGTGTTAAACCTCCATGGTTATAGATATACATTAGCAGCTATTTGTTACTGTGGTTCTGGCTTATTTTCTTCAATTTCTCACCAGATTACTTTTAAACGTTAACATTTGCAAGGAGTCGACTACATTTTCGATCTACTCACCACAGAGTAATGAGACTCAGTCCAATGGAATCTTTCTAAGAATGCATGTTCACATATAATATGCAAAAATCAAAGACAGAGAGGCAACCAGAGAAACCAGTCCACCAGTGCTCTGCCCTGACAGTCTGCTTACATTGTTGAAAGGACATTGGGCTCAATCAAGGATATCCTGCACGTGTTTGTTTCACATCAAATTGAACGTTATCGCATAGAATTTGCATAGACAGGGAGAGAGGATAAACGCGAGAGACAAGAAAGCCAAAAATGTAGCCTCACAAGATTTTCCTCATTGCTTTTTGTGTGCTTAAAGTACAGGTTCAAAAAGCCACCCACACTTCACCACGTAGAAGAAACCAGTCTCAAACTGGCACCTATTTATGGACTTTGCTACTGCCAGGCAGAAATTCCTCCTACAGTGAAAAAAGCCCATTAAATATGTAGCTCATCCATCATTTCAAAGCCACTGGCTTTAAAACAGAAGCAGCAAGGCTATGATTTGGTTCCACACTTTGCTTTGATTGGTGTTCCTACTTATGCCTTTGATTTCCCTTTTAACTTTTGTTTTAAATAAAGCTCTTCCCCTCTGCAATATTGCATTTTCATTAGCTGAAGTATCATTTCTGAATGTCAGCTGGTTCTTTCCAGAGCTTATGACCTTCAAATATGTACAGTATGTGAATGCTGAGGTGTGTTTTATGTTCTGTGAGTTCCTCGATGTTGTGACAGGCCAACAAGCTGATGTAATGAACTCAGATTCACCTGTGCCGGCTACTGCTCGTGCAAAGAAAGATGTGACGGCTCCTGCCATACCTGCTTTGATGTCAATTAACTGACCTTCTCGACGGTTTTTCCAAGTATGTAAACATTGACACGCTATCAGTATGAAAATCAGTCTAATAGTCAAAATGACGTCCATTCAGCACGCTCAAAACCAAAACAGGGTAAGCTTTGAATGCCAGTGTGATATCCATTCACCCTGTTCTGTTTGATCCATTAAGCTACTGTTGAGTATCTACAGTTTGACGTTGGCAGGTATATTGTTATTAGTCATTTTTCCAGTTGCAATCAAACCTGTGCTCCTAAACTTTGCAAAGTGCTGAGAATCATTCATTGTTCATTAGAATAAGAACATGGCTCCTGCTGCCTAGAAAAGGTTGTTTTAATGTAACCGCTGAGGATATTCTGAACTGACCTGTTTGCTCTTACAGTTGTAGCAATATAAATGTATTTCTGTGAGGGGCCATCTGCCCTATTTTTATATTTCATTTACTTCTGGCAAAAGCCAGGTCCCTCATTTACTGTAAGTCACTGCTCAGTTTAGCAGGAAAAACATACTTTATGGTCTTTGAAGACTACCGGTTCCGCTGTGGAACCCCGGTGCAGTGCGTTAGGAAGCATGCAGACAACATCATGCAAACTTGAAGGATTTGGCGCTAGTGGCCACCGGATAAAGAAGGTGCTAATGTCCTCTCAACTGCACAGACAGCATAAGCAGCTGTTGTTTATGCACGTCATAGTCTCTGGGAGATAAGGAGCAACAGACAGAAGAGATCTTAGTGATATGGTAACAATAGAAAACTGAGCAGAGTTCAACTTGTGCAGAGATGCTGTGTCATTATAGTCAGCTATATTCACCATGTTTTGGCAATAAAAATTGTTTTTTGATTTATTTTTCATCTGTCAATGAAAAATGGAGTAGATAATTACTGTGGTCATAACCCCATTCCATGTTTATAATAGCGAGTTGGTGATGATTATATTAACAAAAGCAAATACATTTTACATGTATAATATACGGTAACTGGCAAAATTCATCCATTTTAATCAGCTATTAGTTCTAGAACCAGGGCTGATGAATCTGTATTTCCTCCAAACATTATGTTCTCCCCCGAGTGACGGCACACAAACACTGGCCGTGCCTTTTTATATTTTATGCATATAAATCACAGGAGCTACACAATAGACCTTTTTGGCTTATCTTGTAGTCTTTAAAATATGCTGTAGAAGTTTAGCATTTATATAATGCAAACCTTACTGTGCATCTGAAACAAACATGGATATGAGCAGGACGTGGGACATTACAGGGGACAGATGAAAAAATACTGACAGATGCAGCAGCAACATGAAATACTGTCAGTGCGCTGGGACTGGAGCTTGGTGGACAGATCCACCAGGGATTTTGTCCTACAGCTCACAGATTTAACAAGTCTGATTTTGAGTGACCTGGGGAAATGGTTTAATGACTGTTTCTTTCTGTAGTTCAGCACAGTGTGAGCGGGTGGTCTCACGTGACTGGGCAGTGCAGTGATCTGATGTACAGTGCTGTAAATGGATATTTCAGCAGAACAAAAACCACTTTTCACCTTTTTTAAATTGTTTATTTCTCCAGAGGTTAGTCCAGTGATTCCCAATATTTTAGAGATAGTTTTTGATACCCCTCCAGTTTACTATACTGTCTGAAGTATTCTTCAATTTCTTTTTTCTACATTTTTCTACAAGGTTTTTCTGGACATATAATTAAATTTATCAAGTTTCTTATGCACAGAGCTGACTTCCTGCAGGATGTCCTCTGAACATATTGTTAATACATTCTCACAGACAGAGTTTTAACAACCATCACAGACTTTACAGGAAGCTTGGCACCACATCTCTCTAGTCCGCTGTGCCACTTGAGAGCATTTCTTCAGTGTTTAGCCAAGTGTCTAGGTGTCATTTGTTTCATCTGCAATTAATCAACCATCATATTTATTATGGGTTTGTTAGGTTTACTTCCCCATCTCTCCCCACAGCTCCTGCTACTGTAGGTTTATGGTCAACACAGCAGACGCCAGGACTTAAGAGAGTTCTGCCACTCAACATGCTTTTCAAGTTCTTTCCTCCTTGTAACCCTCTATAAATAGATGACTGAGTGAAGCAATGTGATTTCTCTTGAGATGTGACATTTAAATGTAACATGATTTCTTTAGATATAAAAAATTGAATTTCAGTAGACATACAGTTGAGGTAAGAACTATCAATTTTATTTAATAAAACTTGATCAAACAACTGTCTGAAAGGGGCAGTTATTAGTATTTGGAAGTAACTAAGTACATTTACTCAAGTACTGTATTTAAGTACTGTATTTAAGAAGTATCTGTACTTTAGTATTTTCATTTTATGCTACTTCATACTTTGACTTCACTACATTTTAGAGGCAAATATTGCACATTTTATTCCACTACATTTATTTTAAAACTTTAGCTACTAGTTACTTTTCAGAACCTGATTAATGCAAGAAATACAATAGTATTATAAAGCTTTATTGATTTCCGTATATAGGGTAGTTCACATTAGCTCCACCCTATACCAGCTGCAACATTAAAAAGGAGACAAACTGAAGCAACACAATGATGTCCATATTTTATTAAGTATCATTTGCCTAATTTACCGAGAAGATAAAAAGTGTAGTTGCACATCAGCTTCCTAACCAAAGCCATGTTAATTTATTTTTACTTCCCTAATGGAAAAATATTCTCCTAATTATGGTAAACAGAAAGTTGCTATTTCATATGGAATCATTCATGTTTGATGCCTGACTCTGATAAAATACTTTTGAAGTTCCACTGTATACGTTGTAAATTGTTTCTCTGAGCTCGCTCAAGTACCAAAATCACCCCTGCTTCACCCATGGGAGTAGGGAGCAGAGCGTGTACCACTCCAGTACTTGGAATTTGGACCAAAAGTTTCCAAACATCTTTTCCTGGTGCCTAAAATTAGCAGCATAATGAGGTAGTGGCTTCCTTTTCTCTGAACTAATACCCCATCCCTGTGGGACAGCATGATGTGGACTAACACTCAAGATCAACAGAAAAATCTCACACTGACACTTAAGGCCCCAGGACTGAACATTTAAAACTGAAACGACATAGTTTAACTATGCAGCCTTTGATCTGAAAAGCCCTGTAATCCAAATATAAAAACGAAATTTATGAAAGTATGAAAAGTTCTGACAACAATATGAGGATCAAATATTTCATCTAAGCTGTGGTATTTAAAGGTTTCAAACAGAAACCAGAGCTGTTAAACTTTTCTCTGCAGTCTCCGTCTCCACTGCTTCCAGAGTACACCTTCTCTAAAAACAGTTTTATGTGGACCCCAGGATGGCTGGGGAGAATGAAAAAGACAGGCTGAAGTAGACTCCATTAAAGCTATAGGCCACATTTAATGGTACTTACATTAATCTGTTTTATTTCAACTAATGAGTCCTGCCATGAATTTAACTGAAGGTGTGGGATTTTAATGACCTTCAGCAAACTTTTGATCAGGTGCTGAAGCTGTTCAGGGGAAAAAGAGCTGGAGAATCTTTACTATGTACAGTAGAGTGTCCGATGACAGTGGATTGATTTTGAGCTAGGAATTCTCCATCACACAATGGATGCTTTTTGGGTATAGTCAAGTCAAGATTTTTATTTGCCAATTATGCATAAACAGACAGTCTAGGCATATAGGAATTCTTGTGCAGCTCTCCTTTGGAGTCAGGTAAGGAGGCAAAGGCCAGAAAGAACACTTTAAATAAAAAGTTATATAAAGGCAACAAAGCATTAAAACCACAATACACAAAAATAGGGTAATAGTATTTTCCCCAGTGAACTTCAAACATCTAACTTAGTAGTTCACATGGTGGAGTTGGATATGTCATTACGCTTGGTGGTAGTCAACTGGTGCCTTAAAGAGTCAACTAATACAGGTATTTTTACTTTAACAGACTTGACTACATAGTATTTGTACCTTTTTAAATTCTTAAAAATATGATGCAAGGAATTAGTGGGACAGGCTCTGATTGCTATGTTTATATTACTTTTGTTAGGCTGGTATGAATGGAATGTGAAGTCTGATACAGATTAATGGAACATGGAATATAAAAACATTTTGTTGTAAAAAGCCTTCTTTACAAATGAAACTATTGAAACTATTTCATTTTAACATGCTCTTAATGTTCATTGATCACACATCATTTTCTACCACATTTTGTCCTGCTGGTTAGGATTTTAGAAAAATAAAAACTGGTCTTAGAAAACCTTCCACCCCCAAAAGGTGACAGAAGGCGATTCATTTCAGGCTCTTTGCTAATCGGCAGCATTAAAAGACACTAGACAAACTAACACTAGTTGTTTCTCTAGCTCTCTTGGTATCCTGTACTGATTTCCTTCATATACAATAACTTCACACTGTGCAGTTTATTAAGTCGTCACAATTAGAGTTAAACGTATTTTTGCTGAATTTGAGGTTTGATTTCAATAGGATTATTTAATTAATTGGCTTATTTTCCTATAGTCACACAATTAACCATATTCAAAGAGTTAAGTCGTTTGAAAAGACCCTGTTTTGGAGAACGAACAGGTTCTTTAAAGTTGTATTAACTAAATTTTTGGCACTTTAGGACAGCAAGCAAACAATCTGTGACCTCAACATTGATCTTATCCCCTTATAAACTTGATATGACAAGAACATTAGCAAATAGTTACTATGTACACATTCAGAAGACACAGGCCAACTTTGACATTCTTTTGGAGGCATTTTCCTGGTCACCCATTGCAAGTGCAATACTCGTTCACCTCCTAGCTCTGTTTTGGTCTTCAGCAACGCCTGAGAAAAGCTCTGGCTTTTACTAGCTACTAAATGTTATACTCACTAGCTAGTTCCTAACTGTGTCTGTTTGCCGTTTGGTGTTGTACAGGTAGGATGCAGTGGGTCAGAACTTTTGGTTAAAAACATCGGTCTGCTACTTTTGTAAATTGATGAGAGCAATGAACCTGAACCAGAGGGAGTACACAGCAGTATAGCCAAAACAATGCACTGAAAGATGCTAAAATGTTCCACAGAACTGAGAGGAACTTGACAGTCAGATGATAATATCTGTGTTTTCCACTACAGTATGAGTGACTCCTTTCACATTACACATCGCTGTTTGATCAGGTGTTAATATAAAAATATTTATAGAGCAGCTTTAACCTTTGTACCTTTGTATTTGGATCTCCTGTACTGAGTCACTACAGGAGAATGAAGAAATGTCTAGGTCTCTGAAGATGTGAATAGACATCAGCAGTTGCTTTGCTCATTGAGGGAGAAGACAGACATGGAAAAAATAGAAATGCACTGCAAGAAAGATGATGTAATTTCAGTTAAGATACAGCATGTTGGATCATCGAGTAAGGTGCCCAGACATGCAGTGTCTCCTTGTGAACCCTAGAATTTCTCCAGTCCATTGACTACAGGACGCCTCCACAAGAACTGAGCATGTTCTCAAAACAAACATTGCAACCTGTACAGGAGTTCAGAGCCTGGACCTAGAGCCAGACATTGGGATTGCCTCTGACAGCTGTTTCCTGTTATGTAACTACACACAGCTGCTTTTTCTAAGAGAGGGCATCTTGATGTTGTAGACATTTTCAGGGGTCAAGAGGAAGAAAAATAATGCACTCTTTAATAGTGACCAACAATGGACCACCAAGGTTTGCTCCTTTGGCATGCAAAGCTCGGTCACCAGAGATGTCACACATGCAATAAAGTTGTGGATAATGCTAGTTACATTACTGATTTGCCCTTCCTTATCTTTTTTTTAATTAAAATTGTATCAGATATTTGTTGGGGGAATAACATAATCATATCACCTACTGTAACACACAAAGTTACATATGCTGTTCTGATTAGGTTCACAGTTTAACATAACCTCCTGTTTCTTGATAGTGTGTAGATGTACTGTATTTTATGGGAGGAAAATACATCAGGGAAACTAACAAGTCGGTGAAATACTTAAAAATAATACAGAGAAAATGTTTCAAAAAATCCTTCAGACTTCAGATGTATTAGTTTCCTTTTCGACATTTTGCTCAAGAGGATAGAAGATAAATGAGGGAGCAGTAACGTCTGGGAAAAGGCAGAATATTTGGCTGCCATTCTCTGTAAATATTGGTTCAGTTTGTTTGAGGCCTGTCCACAAAACAAACATTTTCCATATTGAACAGATTATCATACTTATCCGACCTGGATTCTGTATGATAGCATGTGAACGTGTCTTTAACTTCCATGCATGGCCGACGAAGGGAGACCACCCTTAGATTGAGAGGAGTAGAAGTCACTCTGTGGAAGTTTGTCCTTGGAAATGCACCATTTGTGATGGTTATCAGATGCAGCTCAGTGAGCATCATGATCCAACTTTCAATGAGAACTTCCCAATGACTTTGTCATGGATATACGTAGTTGGCTGCTACTTCCAAGGTTCAGGACCTAAATCCTATTATAAACAGTTAAAACAAGCATCGGACAGGTATGTTGTAGCAGACAAATATCTCTCCTGACAGGTTGGCTCAAGTGACTGACACCGCACCACAACACTACAGTCAGTTGAAGATGAATCACAACATTAATGCAAATCAAGCTTTACATTGTTGACAGTACAAGAACAGCAGTTGACTCAGATGCACTAACATAGAATGTCACATTTCATGGGACCAGTCTTGGTTTCAAAGCCAGTGCAAAACCAAAGACATACAATAAATCACAAGAGGACATGTACATTTCTCCTTACAGATGTTGGTGGAAAGGTTAGAATGGCAAGGTGATAGGTCATAACTTAGCAGCAGACCTTGTAACAGGAGGTAGATTGTAGCAGCTCTCACACTACTCCCACAGGAGCTGGCACTGTGTGTAAGCTAAGCTGTTACTTAACCCAGTGAGTTTTTAAAGTGTTACACCTATTCCCACGATTACACAAAAAGAGGCTTTACACATTTATATTGTAAACCTTGCAGTTTGGTCAGGTGTTGACCAGCTAGGCAAGCCAGCCTAGCATGCAGCAAAAAGGGCCTCGATCACATTGCAGGAACGCCTCCATGGGTCAGGGGTATTTATTGATGACATCTGTTCTCAGTTAAAGGGCTGCAGAAGGTACAAGTACACATGGAAGTCTCTTTTCACAGTAAAGGGGGGTGTTTCCTCCATGACTGTCCAGGGTTTGTGTCCCCTTTTGCCACATACCTGCTCTTGCCTTACATGTCAGGTGACACCTGTCCATTGAGATTAGTCAAGTCAAGATTTATGTTTTTAGCTGCCAACTCCTGCTTCTTAGTGGTTGTGCTCACGGCAGGCAGTGTTCTTTTTACTGCACATTGATATTAGTTTACTTTATTACAGCAGCACGTCTGCTGAAGTCGTTTACGGCCAGCCACGGTGGTATGACGAGCTCGTTTATAGTGGTGAGGCTTTAGCACCTCAGATGAGATCACTTGTGCCTGCCTTCTTTTCCCTCTTTGCCCAGACACCAAGCTCCATAGATAATGAAATCATCTGTTTATCTGTATGTTTGTGTAGGAAGACGACAGGCTGGGGATCCCTGTTGCTGGTGTGAAATCACCAGCTCGGGGGCTATTTCACACACTGCTGAATTTCTTCTTCGACTGTTGCTAAACGCTACTGAGATAATATGAGTGAGGCAGCAGGTTGGGACCACATGCTGTTGATATAGATCCCCACTGGACTCAGTGAGAAGCTGAAAGCAGCACTGACAGAAAACAATGTGTCTTTTTAACTTGATGAAAAGGTATGTGTATTAATCCCTAGAATTTGAGAAATTGGATTAGTGCATTTTTTCACCTCCATGCAAATAAAACTTAAGGTGATTGATTATTATTCAAAGATAAATTGTTTTACTAATTTGTTGTTTTTAAAAGCAAAAAAAAAACACTATTAATCACAGCTGCATTAATAGAAAGTGAAGAGACGCTGAAAGATAATTAGCAGCCCAGTGGCATGTGTTCGTCCTAGCTCAGGTTCCCCGCTGGTATTGAACTTATGACCCTGATCCCTGAGGGAGATGTTCAGACAAAGATAGAGGGCAGCAGAGAGATTTAGATGAGCTTATGGAACCTGTGTGGTCTCAACATACGCAACGTGCAGTCCAACACATACATCCAGGTCTTGGCTGAATCTTAGCTCTGATTCATACTGACTGTCTATCTGGTAGAGTACCCAGCAGTGTTGTACCCAGGCCTCTGCAGTTCCCATTTCAGAAGGAAAAGCACACACACAGAAAGACGTGCAAAGGAGTAAAGCTGTGCGAATGTCCAAGCCCCAAACGACAATGCCACATCATTTTCTTTTTTAAAGGACGTGCTTGCTTCAGTCGATGTGTGCATTTAACAGTTTCAGAAATTATGTTGAAACTAGCATCATGCATGAAAACTGGAACTGTCCATGTAAAAAGCAAGGATCTCTAAATGTTCTTCACATTAATATTCAAAATAAGTTTCATGCACTAGACAAAGTAGCTACCACTGTAAAAACATTTTATATAATTTAATCAAAGGATTCCATCAATATGAAACAATTCATCTGATTTTCTTTTGCTTTCTAAATCACACTTCATGTTCATTTGTTAGAAACAACTTGAAGGTTGGTTTTATTAAGAGGGAGATATTAAATTGCACCACATACTTTGTATTTTCAAAGGCAGTGGAAATGTTGCTATTATGAAAGCAGAGATGGGGAGTTTCTCATGAGGACTGTGCAACACAATTGCTATCCTTTGGTCACAGAATGTAATGAAAGTCATATCTGTGGCAACAGCTCTCACAGAGCGGCATGGGGCATAAGCAACAATAAGGAAATACTACACATCATTTGATAAAAGTGGATCATACCCAGACTCTTAACAGATATTTATGTTTTATGGAAACCAGCCTCACAATTTCATGAACAGAGTTGGTGCTGGGGTGTCTTTTACCAACTCTGAATGGAGGCAGCTGAAGTGGATTAGGCTCAGTGTCCTTGGAAAAAACTATTCACCACAAGAGAAAAGGAAAAAATGTACAGCACAATACTGACCACTTGGTGTGTCCCAACAGATACAAAAACCAAGTCTGGTCATTGTGTTTTGCATGCAGCAATACTGAATAAACATTTAGCAATTATAGTGTACTATAATGACTGATGCACACACTCTCACCACTGCAAGTGTGATGTGCACACTCCATTGATGTCAAACAGTTACACTACCTCTCCCTGATTTATGGAAAAAGTTGACTTGTGAAAATTTAATCAGGTTATCTGTCTTGATAAAAATTTTCGCTGGAATAGAGAAGATGATATCAGGTAAAGAGATAAGTGCTACGTCCTCTGTCAGGCACTTTACATCCATTTCAGATGTTAAGGTCAGCGTTAACGTATAGCTTCACTGTCAGCATCTAGAGAGAGTCGTGGACTAATCACAGTGATGCTAAAAATGTAAATACTGCAGTGATATGAAATAGATATTTCAGCAAAGAACAATGATGCATCATCAGAGTCCTGAGCTGAGTAGAAATCAGTTAATCACATTGAAATGTAACTTTCCATCTGTTGGCCTTTCAGTGTGCAGAAAAGTGTGGTAACATTTCCATTTTCCTCTTTTACCACCTACGTGGATGTCTCCTAGATTGAGATACCTCCCTTCACTGCAAACAGTCAATGTGCCCTCATGTAAGACAAACCCTTTACAATCAGTTGGACCACAGATTTCCTCAGATTGGAGAAAGCACATTTTGCCAGTTTTGCACTAGCTGAGTAAAAGGACAATGCTGATAGTAACGAGGTCAACATTCATGTTAGCCCTTCCATGCTTGTCATGTTCCTACAGCAGTTTTTAATTAGTGTGCAAAACACTCTGCTTACAGAACTGCTGATGGCCCTAGAAAAGGTTAGAAATAAAAGTATGATGGGTGCTGTAAGAAGAGCAGTGAGTGACAAGGTATTACATGTCGTATCACATAGATGAGGCAGGAATGTTTAAGTATCTGTGATGAAGATCCAGCTGTCTCCCAGCTGCTCTAAAAAAACAAGATGAACACATGAGCTCATGTTATACAAGTTATGTGTAGGATTTCTTGAAAGTCATCAGCAATCATCCTAGCCACATCCATCCAAACCAGTGGAAAATAAATGATATGAGTAAGTGCTGACATGTTGAAGTTGACTTTAATTCTCATTTTGGCTTGTGCTCCATTGCTGTAGCCTCAGAGGAGGATCTTCACTCCCGTCTGGCTTACTGCGGAGCACTGAGGTCCAGGCCAGCTCAGCTGGGACATTACAGGACTAAATCCAACTCGCACCACTAATTGCTGAATGGGTAATATTGAAGTGAAGTCTTTAACTACATTCAGGAGGCTGACTCAGTTACACGAGGACTGAGATGAAATTAGCCAGATTCTCAAAATAATACACATTTATTAACATTTTTATTATTATGTTTGATATTTTAAGGTCTGCAGTTCCATATTTGTCAAAATATGATTCAGTAGGAACATTTTCTCAAATCTTATCAATTATATTGTGTTAAATCAGAATTTTAAGGCCATTTTTTGCTTATTTTGTTAGCTTGAACTTTTTGTTTTATTGACTTGATCAAAAATAGTAGTGAAATACACAACAATATTGGAATTTTTCTCTGCCTAAATGACAACTGGGGGTCCCCCCACCTGCATGCAGTGTTGAACTTCTAATCCCCGAGATCTGAAAGTAAACAGACTCTCAGATACAAAGAGAGACACTCACAATATTTAGTTAAGGGATTTCAGGCTGGTGGAGGGTTACTTACCTGAGTACTGGGAATGGCTTTTGTGTGGCTGGACAGGTCAACAACATATCCATTTTCAGTAGCGGATGGGAATGTGTTTGCTCAGGCCTATCTTTGGTCTCATGGAAACTTAAGGTGTTCCATCCTGAATGGATAATCTATCGTAAATAATATCACCCGCCGTTTTTTCCAAACCTTGATTATCCAAAAAGGAATCTTTTAGAATTTCACTTAGTTCTAATTAATGGACTTTCTGTGATGCCTACGTTAAACTGTGGGTCTTGAGACAAAACTGGATTTATCCTCTAAAACCTCATTAGCTCTACAAGGTGAGAAGACTATTCCTTATCTGTTTAGAGCAGGTCAGCACCTGTCAGACCTGGTAAAGCTCTTCTCTCAGGAGCATCTCATCTCCTGATTTATTTTGACTCAGATAAGCCAGTTTAAAAAATATATATGAGAAGCTAGATACAATATCTTGTTGGTAGGACAGTGAAGAGACACACAATCAAAGTGTATAAGAAATACTGGCGTTAAGGAGAATGCTGAAGCGAATAAGGCACTTTTGTTTTTTTTACTTTTGTTTATTCAAGGTAGTTCCACTGAGAAATGACTTTTCTTTTACACCCCGATCACTTTAACACATTCACTTTTGGAAGTTGCCAACTACAGCCACAGTCTGACCTGCTGGACACTGAGCAGTGTCACTGCAGCAGTTAGAATTAAGGTCCTTGCTCAGGGTCACCACTAATCAGCTGAAAGATGGCACTCTATTGTTGGTGTTTGCTTTATCTTTATTCCTAAATCAATATGCATGACTCTAGGAGTGGCAGTGTTGGGTCATCCAACACTCTGGTTCAGACTGAAATATCTCAATAACTATTGGATGGATTGCTGCCACCAGCAGGGTTTAAGTTTTGGTTTTACCAGCAAGTCTTGATAACCATTTAATGGATTGCAATGGGATTTGGAACAGTCATTCAGGTTCCCCTCATTCGAATAACTTTTTCATTTACTACAAGGTCAAATATTTTGGCATTCTGATCAGTGTCAGGTGTAACCTACTTTGTGCTTAGTACTCATTAGCTAATGTTAGCATGCTAACACAGTAAATTAAATTAATAAATATGGCAACATTTTAGTTGCTAAGCATCGCCATGTTTTTTATGACTCGCTGGCTGTGTGTAGTTTAGCATGTTGACATTATCATTTAACTTATGCCTCACAAGGCTGTTAACATGGCTATATCCCTGTGGTATTCTTAGACATCTCCATGGTCAAATCACCACCAAAAACAGTTGTACATAAGTTTTTATTTTATAGTTTAATGCCTTTAATAGCTTGTTTGAACTCAGCCTATAAATTTGTATGTGGCTGACACTCGTCCTCATTAGCTGAAATAAATAGACTAGGGGATGCCACAAAAATTTATTCCAAACCACATAAAAATGGCTCCGTGGAGATCCCAGCTTAATAATCCTTTAAGTTTACAAACAGCAGGTATGTAATATTATATTGTCTTAATGTAGAGCTGCTTGGCATGATTGATTGTAGTGATGACAACATCAGCCATTAATACAGTGACAAGTCATCTTCATTCATTACACCCTTTTTATGGTTAGGTTGGGTTATAAATTAACAAATAAAGCCCCAGGTATTGCAAAACAGTATTAAGCTATGACAGCTTGTCAAAGTGAGACTGAGTAATGATAGTTTTCATGTACCCTGGGGGGGAGAAGAAAGTACAGAGCAGTTTGCTTGTGTTATTCATATCTAATTAGTCTGACATGACAGGATGAGCAAGTCCACAAATATCAGTCAAGTCCGACAGCAGAAACCCACTGACTGATGCCTTGTGTTTTTCTTTAAACAAGAAAATGTTTTTGCTACTAGTTATCAAGACCTCAGGCCTACATTATGAAGCTTAACTCGGCCTCAACAGCTATTACACCTCATTTGCAGTGTCGGCATAGTATTTAGCAAATTATACACAGTCTATTCTGGATCTTGCAGATGATAAGGGTTCTCCCTGGGGAATGGGGAAATGACTCAATTTGGGCCTTTCAGGCGCACTCACAGGGAGCTGTGCTTGTGCTTCCAGTCGCCAGCCTCGCCATCCTGCCTTCTATAAGGTGCTTAGCGGTGCAGTATCTCCACCTGAGATCAGAACACACCAACAAAGAGTCAGCATTCACATCGACAGATAGATCCCAGGGCAGGGAGGGGGCCTGGGTTGTTCAGACTTGGAGTTGCTGAGTTGGGCAAGAATGCCTTGCTGGTGCCAAGTTTTATTTTGGTATAGGTCCATTGCAAGAGCAATTTCCCAGTGTGTGGCATTATGGGGGACATCCAAATGGTTAAGATGGAATTCTCTGATTGTTATTGAGACCTAAACCCCGCTGTTCCTGAAATGATCTCTATCAGCAAACACTCCTTGAAGCGCATAGCTTTTCATTAAAGATGGTAATCAAAGGGTCTGAGGTGAGAGCACTGTTTTCAGGGGCAGTCAACAAGGCAAGATCATTTGGTAGCGTTTATGATTGGCCCTGCTTGTTCTACATGTTTTTCACAATTAAAACTACTTCAAACTGTCTCTCAGGTATCCTTTTGGCTCCTTCGATGTCACTGAGAGAACAAAAGGAGTAATTAGCTTGTCCTCATAAAGCATGCTCTGTAGGGATAAGAAAATCCCTACACAAATGTGTCTCATAACAAGTAAGCATAAAATACCTTGCAGATACAACAAAAGATGAAGGCAGTGCTTCTAGGAATTAGCCTTTGGAATCAGTGTAGTGTGAAGCTACTATTATCTCTGGGAATGTCATATCTAGACCCTATATTTTCCTTTACTGAGTATGTTACAGCTGGAAATCTGCAAGATTTGTCCATACAGCAGCTCATGCATCAACGTGTGGTTTAGCTTTGTTGGTCACTTTCATGGTTGAGAAATTGCATGTTATGTTAGAAAACAGAGTCATTTATTTTTCAGCCATATACTACCCAAAGTCTGAGTGCATTATCAGTCTGTTAATGTTACAGTATGTCTTCTTCAACCTTTGAAGACTGATTCACATTTTATTTTTGTGAAAAATCAGATTTTTGAGCAGCTTGTGCGCTCTTCCTGACCTAATGTGCAGTAATGAACTTCTTGGTTCATTACTGCACCAGAGTTCAGAGCTGTATGGTGGCCTTAATTCAACAGTAGAGGGCTCCCTGTTCCCTCTGAGCATCTCATTTAACACTGCTCTCTTCCACAGTAGAGATCACACAGGTAACAGTGCCTACATTTTCATTAATCAGACTGTTATTTGAAAGTCACTTGATAGTACTTTTACAGCTTACTGTACAATCTGAATACTACAGACACTAAATACTGGGGCAATATCTGTTTACACTGCTTGTTTCTTTGAACAGTATTATTATTTTTCTGCTTTTAAACAACACATTCCACTGATACGCTCCCTCACAACGTAAAGGAACACTCTGGGCTTCAACTCAGTGTTCAAGAACTATTTCTCAAATGGAGTTATCTGTTTTGATTGAGTGAGATGTTTGCCAGATAGGAGTTCCCCTGTCATTAATCTTACTGTGGTTCTGAGTGACAGGCCGGATTATCAACTAAAACTTTCAGCCACTTGAGCCTGCTACTGATGTTTGGCTTTCAAGAAGAAGAAAGAGTAGGAAGCCATTCTTCTGGTAGAGAAGAGCAGACACTGGTGTAACTTACATTGTGAAGACCCTGAGCAGCCCCATAGCATTATCTGGACAAACTAATATTTACTCCAAGACAGAGCAAACACACTCATTTACTCTGGCTTTATTCACTCCTTTGACATTGTTGATGGATTAACTCTAATGATGAAATCTAACCTATCTTCTCAGTTTGATCAAAAGGCTTCACTTCTGAGGGTGCATCAATCACAGGTGAAATTACTAAAACCTATTTTATACTGGGAAATTGACAGCAGGTTCAAGTTGCTCACAAGCTGATGTCACTAAAAGTCTAAAAATATCAGGTGTAGTTGCAGTCTTTGCTTACTAATTACTGATCAGCTGCAACACCATCAATGTGCACATTATTAAAGAGACAAGGAGCCTCCCACAAAGATGGAAACAAAATCAGCAACAGTCCGTTTCTCTTTTTTTCAGCTCTGTTCAGAGGGATCAGAGATTTGCAGCGGTCTGAACATAAAAAAGGCAAATAATGAGTTGGTTTGAAGTCTGACCACAGTGCAGTGAATCTCCATTTGAGTCAGGTCTGCTTTGAATAAAAACTGATTTGCCTCCCCCCTAAATTCAGTCTCCAAAATTACACACTCTTCAGAACACTGTCAGAATGCACAAGACTTGAAGGTCATCATGTCTCACTAGAGTGTAATGAGAAACTGCTTGTAGATGATGTTGGTCATAAAGGCAAACACCTGCGATGATGAGACTGAGGGAATCAATCTTCTTTTATCCCCCCCATCAACACCAAATAGGGAAACGAGATTCTCCTGACCTACCCGTTAGCTTCACGTGATGAAAAATAGAGACAACTGCTTTGTTGCTTCAGCCTGGAGTATGGAGGGATCTGGGAAGTCCTCCACATGAATAACAAAGAACAAGTTTTGGAAAAATGTATTTGGTCAAAAATGTTAATCCAGGGGTCCCCAACCTTTTTTTACTCAGAGAGATACTTTGAAATAATGAAAGTGTCTGAGAGGCAGGCCTGCTCATGTGTTATATTAGGCTACTAGTTACATTTAAACACCCTTCATGCCTGACTGCCACAATTTGATTAAGTTGTCCACTACATATAAACACCACAACACCTCATAGAATAGAAAGGCACTCTTTATAGTGCAAATGCAAAGCATCTGCTAATAGTAAATTTGGCATAGTGTTATTTACTTTACTAAAAACTAAAGTAAAAGTAACCCTATTTAAATAAAAGTAAATACATTTTATCAGCTAAACGTACTTTAGTGATCAAAAGTAAAACTATTCCTTTGGCAGAAAAATGGCCCTGACCCCAAACCGAACACTGTCATTGATTTGATTGTTAATGCTGATTTGTAAGTATCATTTTCTGTTGTTGTTGTTGGTTGGAGTGGAGCTAGTTTGAACTACTTTAAGTATTTTAAGATAAATCCGAGTGGGAGGCAGAAAATTGATTCACAAACAAGAACGACTGCATTAATTCTGTTCAAATTTATGTTCATATAATATGACTTTTGTAGCTTTGGTTACATCTTTAGTCTCAAACCTTTTTTGAATAAAACCATCTGAGAAGTTAAAAATGGGATCACAAGGCAATAAAATGTCAGAACCGCTAAATAGGTTGTTAGTTTCTGCCACTCTGATTTCATAATTCATATTTAATTAGGACATGGTGAATGGAAAGAACCTCTCTAGTCTCTACCTAATGTCATTTTTTTTCTAAAGCTGTGTTGTAATGTTGAAGATGAATTTTTGTTCTTTTGAGGTGGACTAATTCAACCTGCTGCACAATGACTTTAGAGTGTAACCAAGCAGCATGAAGGCGCTTCACCCTGCTTTCCTTCATGTCTTTTCATTGGGCCAAACAGTCTGGCAGGAACAAACTTTTCTTTAGGGGAAATGTAAGCCTTTCTCCAAGAATTTTGTTTGCTTTTGCAGATGGCCCCAAGCTGGCATGATGGTGTATCCATACAGTGTCTTGTTTTTAATGGACAAAACCTCAGCATTCTTTGGCACATGTTTGTGTTTATTTGTTTTTTCTTCCATGTGACAGAGGGCCTTGGATTTCACTTACACAGCAGCTGAGACCTTGTTAACACAGTAATGGATAGCCCTGCTGTACACGGAGATATCCTTTTATATCTTGTGCCACTGAGAGCAGGAAGAGAAGACAAGCACTTCCTCCATCACTCTGACACTCACCTTTTGTCTGTCTCAGCTAGCAATGCACCAAGAGCTACTTACTGTGTGGTGGAGGTGTTCAGTGTCTTTTCTTTGCCATTTCCCATGAAAGCGCACAGAAAATGTTAACTAACCCTTATACACACATATAGAACTTAACCCTTACTTTATTTGAGGTAATAATGACTTGTTTTACAGGGTAGGAAACAATGGTATATGCTAATTTGGACACCCATAAGTTTGGGTGGATAAAACTTCAAAATAAAAATGTACTTGAGATGCACGTTGCTAATATAAACCCTCTTTCTTTACTAAGCTAAATGCTCCTTAACCAGAAAACAAACAAAAAAAAGATTGAGTTTGGGTTTGACTCCATGACAGATACAGTATTGGAGCTGAATCAGGGTTCACTAGACAATTGAATGCAGTGTAAATGTTTCTGCAGAGGCCCACCTTACTATTGTGGCTTGGACGTGTGACTGGTGGTTGACTCTGCAGTGGAGGGTGATGACTGAGACAATATCCAGTACCGAGTAGCCACCCACACAGAGCAGTCTGAAACATTTCATTTAAAAACTTTTGATATTTTTTCTCAGCATCAGCTCTTCCCTCACTGTCTCCTCTCGGCGTATTCTTCAGAGCATTTTTGTGTGTTTAAGGCAGTAAACTGTTTTTATCCTTTGCAAGGATTGCTATAAGCTATTTTAGCATAAACATAAAAATTCTTAACTATTTAATGGTATTGTTATATAATTTATTGTTATTTTATGATATAAACAGTAGCAGTGAAACAAAGAATATTAAAGCTACAGCATGTAACCTTTTCCACATATTGTAGTTGTAGAAATCTGCTCCAAATGTGGAGAGGTGCAGTCGAGGCTGTGACCCAGACTCAGCAGTGCAGACATATTAGCTTCTAAAAGGCTTTGAGCAGGATTGACTTCTCTAAGTAATCAGAGATGTTCAGTTATTTCTGCTTTATCAGTAGGTTTTGTTGCATTTTGCATTCTCATTGAATATATTTTCATAATGATAAATATCTGAAGAGCTGGGCAGAGCGTGGTGGAGCGTAGCAGATCGTAGTAGAGCACAGTGGAGCAGGGAGAAGGAGCGCTGGGTGGAGCAGAGTGGATTTATAGAGTTTCATGCTAGCGCTACTTCAAGGTACATACTGTAGCTTTTTACAGAACAGTGATGTGGTTTTAATGTAGAACACTTGAAATATATACAGTGGACATTTGTATACTACTTTCAGAAGCAAATAAAATACTTTTACCCTAAAATTACAAGTTACTCTACAGATTTACATTTTTAATCCAAATCATATGATCAGTTTATAAAATACAATATAAATATGAAGATTCAAATATTTTATACTAAGTGTAGTTTAAATAATATCAGCTTTGACCAACTGCTGCTTTTTCTGATAATACTTCTGTACTTACATAATGATTTGATTGCTGACTTGCAATAGAGTATATTTTATTTGTTCTACCACTGCTCTGCAGTATGTGAATTTTTTACCTATTGTTTTGATAATATCAGCTTTGACCAACTGCTGCTTACACATTAACACAGTATAAATACAATAAAATACACAATATTACACTATAAATGGGGCCATTCTGCTTAATGAATACTTCATCTGTGGTATATATTTTTTCTGATAATACTTCTGTACTTTCATAATGATTTGATTTCTGACTTGCAATAGAGTATATTTTATTTGTTCTACCACTGCTCTGCAGTATGTGAATTTTTTACCTATTGTTTTGATATGCACAGCTATATGTGTGTGTGTGTCTGTGTGTGTGTGTGTGTGTGTGTGTGTGTGTGTGTGTATTCCATCTGTCAGTATTCAAACCAAACACAAAGCCTTCACGAGCAGGTTGGTGGGCAATAGTTTGCATTGTACTGCCTGTTTAAACAGCACAGCCCTGTGACTGTGCTGTGGTAATTATTCAAATAACAACTAAAACATCAAATGTTCTCCTGTATCTCATATTGTATACCAGCATAGTCACAATTCAGCCTAAAAGTACAGACACTTTCTTAATTTCCTCTTCATCTTACATAACAGAAAAACCATGTCATGCTGTCTTTTGGTTATTTTCATACTGGTGGCATGTCATTTAGTCTGGCTTGTGGAGCTGTAGTCTTCCTTTGGTGGAGTGGCTATATCAGTCTGTTTTTGCCATGCCAAATTAACACCAACCCTTTGGGTCAATGCTGCATGCAAATGCTGAGACGGGAGAGGCGTGTCTGAGAGAAAGGCACCAATAAGAGCAACATGCATGGTTCTCCACAAGTGGCTGCACCCTGTTCTGCAAAGGGGCCTCTGTTTCTCTCTCCTTCCCTTATTTTGGGTTTTTTGTAGCTGCAATTGACTGCACAGCAGACCAGGTTTCCTTGGCCTCACTGCTCATGAACAGACCAAGCAGTTATACTGGCTGTATAACCTGATGATACTGTCAATATGGGAAAGGTCAAACAGTTATGTATACATTTTATTACAACCCGGATGTTGCTAAAGTCAACAGGTCATGTACTGTACGTTTATGTTGTTTTAGACATGAGTCTGTCGTGGTTATCGGCCAACAAGTTCCTTAAAATCTGACAACAGATACGTATTGTAGGGTTTGGCAGCTCTGACTGCCGCTGCTATCACAAAACAACCAGGGAGTGGCAGCAGCGGCAGCAGCAACAGCAGGGCATAGTCAGAAGGCAGATTAATGACAGTCATTGTTGTTTACCTTTCACCTTTTGTTGCGTTATCTCTTCAACCTACTGCAGCCTTTATTCCTGATTCTGCCTAACACATGCAGTATTCAGCAGCAGAGCAACAGGTTCCGCATGCTTCAGTCCTGCACAACAGACTAGTGTGCTGTACTTTCTGGTTATCTCATCTGATTACCCAGGTGATGTCCATGCACCGCTCACAAGCCACAAGCTAGGTTCTCATTTGCATATAACAAGTGGGACCTCTTTTTTTTTTACCCTGCTCACAAAGACAGTGAACATGATGCATTTGCTTCAATTAATTTGTAGTTTTTCTACCATCATTAGCCTTATACAGCTGTTAGTTCAGTTTTATTTGTTCATGAATTCCCATTGACATCAAGCTCTTTTGTACCAAACTGCATACTTTACAAGACCACAACATGATTTAGACACACAAAACGATCTCATTGATAATCGACACTATTTAAAAATTCTGGAAAACAAAGTGGTCGGTTATAAATTCTAATTTGGTAGCATTTTCAATTCATTTTACTGCGGCAAAACATAATGGTTATTTTTTGATAGTTTAAATCAAACTTTAATTCTAAAACCCATCAACAAAAGTCTATAATCACAGTGTGAATGTTTTCTATGGTTTATTATCCTTGTATGATAATAAACTTGTTCCTTAGTTTGACTGCAGAAACTAAGCAGCCAGTGTACTGTCGGTTATATGTAGAGTGCAACAAAGCTAGAATTTGACTTTGTAACCTCTAATGGGAAGGGCTGACATAATGACCATAATCCTGGAGCTTAACTGGAATGTTATCATAATGACAGTATCAATGAACTGTGTCTGGTAACTGACAATCAAAAAAAGAGGAATCTCTGAATGTCACTGTTCTAGTAGCCTAGAGTCAGCGAGATTATATTAAGGTAAAGCCTAGTGATATTCTGTATGTTTCTTTTTGTCAACAAATCTAGTGAAAAGACCAAAACCAGCAAGGAACTGATCCTACAATCAAGTTGTGTTTGTGTCCAAAACCTGATGTTGTTTACAATGTTCCTCTGTGCCACACACGTCAATGAGACGACGTCCTCAGATGAGAATGTGTTTGCATTTAGTGACATGTTCCTTTATTAAAATGGGCACAATAATTTATGTAGAGTCACTGTCAAACACATCACCTCCTACTGACAATATAATACCAAAGGTGTATGAGTTGATCCCCAACAGATGCCTTATTTACTCCTGCTGGAATAATGGTTTACATTTTTAGTAGGAGCGAATACTTAGTGACTACTGGGTACTGACAGATGGACTAACTCGTTGTTGGTTTTGGTATTTTCAAGGGACCTGAAAACAATAATGAAATATACTAACTCGTTGTTGGTTTTGGTATTTTTAAAGGACTTGAAAACAATAATGAAATAGAAAATAATGCACAGTTCTTTAAAGGCTGCTAATTAGTTATTTAAATAAAACTAAATATCTGTATTCCGTTAGACCTAAGTACTTTTCAATAAATCAGAGCAAGAATGCTCCTTTTTTCTACAAAAATGTCTGTTCGCTCATTTCCAGCTGAATTCCAGGCAGGATTTTCCTTCTCAAACAAACACAGCCCGCTCACATTTCTGGCAAAGAGTTTTCAGTTTATTATCACCTTATAAGAATTTATGCCAACAATTAACTTGAAGGCAACCCCTAAATCCAATGCTGCTTTTTTAAAAACTGGTAGCATTTGACATGTGTGTGGCAACATTTAGCGCAGTGTGTGTTTCACCACACTGTAAATAAGTCACAGATGGACAGAGCATTAATTGTATAGTCTCCACACATAAGAGAGGATCCTCCTGCACTGAGGACTGTCTGTCTGTGCCCAGAGCTTCACATAAATAGTCTTCAACTACAAAACTGCTGACAAATTTCCGTAATGACTGTCTGCATTATTACTTTCCAATAAAGGACTGCACACTCCTCTAGATGCTGATAAATACACACCAGTTCAAATAAATTATAAGCATTATTCTAGTTTTACAAAAACATGCCTGCTTTCGTGACATGATTTTCAAAGAGTGTATTTTATTGTGTTTGCAAACGTAATTTCATGCTCTTTCAGTCATGTATATAATAATCAAAGCTGGGCTCTGCAGCTCAGTGTGATCCTGCGGTTATTCTCTATATTGCCATTCTGCTGTATCCTCCAAGGACCAAAAACGGCAGCGGATTTTCTTGAGAGCAAATGTGAAATGATACGTTTTCATTTAGAAAGCCAAATGTCATCATCATGTGTCTGTCCCTTTTGCTTTTAGAGCATCTGGTTGATGTGGTGAGCTGGCAGAGCAAGTAAGAACATGGCAGGCAGACATTTATCATACTCGAGACTACAGAGCTGTAACTGTGCCTGCTTGGAAATCCTGTGGACAGTCAGTGGAAAAAACAGTCAAAAAAGTCAATGGTGATTGCGTTGCAAGAAAGACATCGCTACAAACCCACAGCTTTGGCATTTTAGTTTTGGGCTGGTAACAATATGAATGCATCACTTGCAAATTTGTCTAATAACAATATGCGATCAAGACTCTGTTGAGCCTGTAACTTTCTCTGCTGTTTTACTTTCAATGTCTGCTCACTGAATGCATCATTCTGTCACACAGTGCAAACATTACACTCACATGTTTGTCAAAAAATTACATCCTACTCCAACAAGAACAAGTTCCAACATTGTACGTGTTTACATGTACTGTTTCCATGGAAAGTCAGTTTATTTGAAATTTCAGACACAAGAACTGCTGACACTAGCCCTCTTTCCAAAATTTGATGCTTTGCCAACTTGCCACTCTTTTTAAAAGGTATCTTCAGTACCTTTTTTTTTTTTTTGCTATTGCAAGACCAGTCTGACTTGCCATGTCGCCTGTGCTGAGATACTCTCTTGTTGACTTTGAGTCACACAAAGACCGAGAAGTGAGTTACTCCTTGGCCAAACTGGGGTAGTCCTCCCCCTCAACACAAAAAGAAGAGATAATGTAAAATGTCTTAAATCATACCAGCACAGTGTCAGATTTATAAACTGAACTTTGGTCTCCAAAGAACTCTCAGTCCGTCCTGTACACGGTGCAGACATTGATGAATTGTTAGAGCTGACAGTAGGACTGATTGTTCTTGCTTTTTAAGGAATCTCTGTCATCATTTCACTGCTGCTTGGATTATTAATAGTGCTTAATATCATATCCATTAGGATCAAGAAGGCAAAGTCTCCAATCCATCTTTCCAAGTATCTGTTTAAGCCTGTGGTATCTGAGAATCCTTTCAAGTTTAAGTTGTAGAGGTAACACTCTTAAGGCCATGGAGATCAGAGCACTGTACAGTGTTTAAGTCTGGACATCTGCACATTTGTGTGTCAGTGCTTTCGTTCAGTAGCAAAAGTCTCTTTTTGTCTCATAATGGAACAAGAGGGTACCATTTAAATGGGAAACTTTGTATTTTTGTACAAATATATGGTTATAACGATCATTTCCAATTAGTGCAAATATATGGTTACAAATCTAATTGGAAGTTATCTTTGCAGCTTTGAGGCTCAGAATATATAAACAACATTTTGACTAATAATTCTATAGTGACAGTCAAATATTTTACTGAAACATCAGTAGATATAAATAGTTTAAGTGTAGGAGTTTTACCTTGTGAAATTACAGCGTTAATAGAGATGGCTCACTGGCAACTATCTCAACAATGTACAAGCTTTAATCAGTCATTTTGTGATGGAAAAGGCAGCCTCCCTAGCATATAGTTACATTGTGCCTGTACTACCAGGTAAAGGTTTGGACATACTTTCCCACTGAAATGAATGGAAAAGTTTTGACGGGTTGTGTATCTGAAAATATAGACACTAAAATTTAAATAAATGTTTTTGTCTTCTGTAAAAATAGGAATCAGCCATTTAGAACTTGCCCACCTGCTGTGCCTCCAACACAGAGGGTCTGCAGAAGACGCAGTGGGGGGTATCACTTGCTACCCTGATTGATGACCATAGGTCCCGCAGGAAGTAACCCCACCACCATGAAGGGGTGTTTTCTGAACCCCAAGTGGTATCCGGCAAAACATGAGCATCTCCAGTCATGAAGCACGTGTACTCATAGGCCATCTCAATGTTTGGATATACTGAGTCACTTGGGACTTTGCTGAAAGGGGAAAAGCATCAGTGATGGCAAAATCAAGCTCAAAGGGCACCTAAAGTCCAGGGTAAAAACTATTAAAACAGTATGACACCTCTATGCTTTGTGTTTTGGACCTTGCACTGTAGGACTGGACCCTATGAACAAATTACACACTGTTTTCTCTTTTTAGGCCTCAGATAAACCTCATTAAGTCATTAACTGTCCACCATCAAACATGATGATATTAGACATATTCACTTTATAAAGAGTACTGCTCTAGACCACTAAGCAAAAAATAATCACTGCCATGCAATATCAAAGTTCTTCTACACAGACACCTGAAACGGTGGAAGAGGCAATAAAATGCAAAATATTTCAAATCCCAGCAACATATTCAGGAAGCAAAAATGGGTAGATTCATTTTTATCTTTCAGTTTGAAAAGAAGCTACACTGGAACCTTAGCTAAAGATTATGTTCAACTGCAGCCAGAACCAAGAAAACAGAATCTAACTGTAAGTCAACATATTCACTAAAACATCACTGTCAGTCCAACTGGTTTTCAATAATTCAATACATTTATTTTCTTTTCGTTTATTTGGGAAGATTGGGTTTGCAATCACTGGCAATCACTTGCCATCAACTTCTGGCCCATATAGCAAGAAATTCAATTATTAATTCTTCATATGATCAATGCTGGGTTTAAAATATTACTCCAAACACTGGTCTTAACTGCACTCAGGACTCCGATAGGCAAATGTTCATTAGGCTCCAGCACTTTTGTTTTCAGAGAGTGTTAAAAGCCTTTTAGCTGGTTTATCAGGTGTTTACAATAAACAAATATAGTCAGTAATGTCACTGGATGACCCTCATCTCAGCTCAGTAAAAACTCAGTGTTTCTTGAGAATACAACCATATGCTTTTCTGTGGCTATGAAGACCTACTGACATGAAGAGTGGACGAAAAGTACATTTACATTATATAACGAGTTATTCTATCTTTCAAAGTTATAAACATACCATCATAAAACATTTCTGTGACTGTATTCACATGGATGGTGCTGTTAAAAGTCACATCTTACTGGATCAAATGGGCCCTTGTCCAAACCAGCAGCACTGCATATAGCTGTCAGAGATGAAGCATGTCTATACAAGTACATAAACTGTTATAACATTTTCTTATTACATGCATGCTTCATGTTAATTTTGGTTCACAATGAGGATAGATAAATAAAACAAAAATGTTATGACATATGTTTTTATTGTTGGGTTAAGCAAATTACTTGGTAATAAAGTAATAAAAACGCAAAAAGTAGTAACCTTTAGGTTTATACCAAAAGATTATTTTCACATAGGTTTCAACTAAAAGATCAACGCATAAAATGCAGCTCAACGTGACACTGTCAACTGTCTGCTGTCTAAAAATACTGCAGTTATAATCCTCAACACATGAAGACATCTGTGCTTCAGTCTGTAAGGAAATCTGTGGCTTTTCGTTAGAGCTGGCACAGAGCAAACAGTTCAGAGGCAGCAAGTGGAGCTATAGGCCCGTATGGGAAACTTTTCCTACTGTACTTTCAATACAGGCAAACACATCCCTGAGGCTACATGTGGGTGGATGTGGACTCTCGGTTGCTCTCCTGCACTCATCGTTCATTAGCCTGCATGATCAGCCCTCAGATTTCCATCATGGCAGGTATCAGTTACACCTCAGATAGCATCAGTGGAGGCGCCCAACCTGTGGACGTGTAGGCAACTTAGCCTACACCTGTGCAACCAAATAACATTTGCCAGGAAGTAGTGTGATGACCAGCAACGTCAGTCTCCTTACAGGCAAGAAACCAGACAAAAACTGGGATATGTCACTTAATTCTAGGATTAAAGTTCGTTTTAGGCCATTTAATGCATCGAGGAAAGGAGTCAGACAAATGAACCTGTTCCATAAAGAACAGAAATGAGACTGTAAGCAGAAGCCTTCAGTGACTTGAATTCCAACAGCCTTATCAACAGTGAACCTCCAGGAGGATTTAGGCCACGAATTTCACACCGTGCACGAACCAAAATAGTGCACCTCAGCTGAAATGATAGGGGCTACAAGTACGTGATATGGCATTTTAAGAAAGTCTTTATTTTTTCACATTTACAATGAAAATTATAAAAAATATATAATTAAAGCTTTGGCAACTATTTTACATTTACACAATTAATTTCTTTGTTCGCATCGCTGAGTCACCGAAGAATCGAGATTATTGCCACAAATGAACATAATAAAATATATGACGCATTACAGAAGAGCCCTTGGTTTTATAATAAAACATCAATGACAGACTGGACTGGCAAATAAAAAGAAGTATTTTAATCCTGCAGTCTTCAGAAGACAATATACAGCCTAGCAACATGAAGTGTTTCAGTGGAGAGAAAGAAAACCAATCAACCAATGAGGGGAGAAACCAAAACATCTATGCAAGCTTACATTCAAATGGCCATGAAGGCCGAAAAGGTTAGTCTGTACTCGTAATGATTGTGAACAGGCCTGTGTTTGGCTGTCAGCTACAAACACCCGGAGGATCAAGCCACTGGTGTTCAGACTTACTGTTGGAGCTGCTGAAACGTGTTCCCTTAAACGGGCCTGGTAATTAAGGTGGAATAAGTGCCGGTTATGATGATGAGGTAGGGAGACTGAGTCCATGCACACTGTTCAAGTCTTCGTGTTGCTGCTGCTTGCTCAGGGGACTGGGCGGCTTTCTGTCTCCTGCACAACACGAAAAAGACATAGATTGGATCTGTGCATGCGCAGCCTCATCAAATGGTTATTTACTCCTCACAGAAATCATCTAACGGGAATTGTTTCACCTACAAGTTGGAGCAGAGCCCAGCTGCATTAGAGGAGCACAACACACGTACATGTTTTAAATGAAGCTTATTTCTAAATGTCCTCAGACCACCTGGTAGTCCTGACGCTGCCAAGGCTGGAAGGTCAATATCTAATAACTGAGAGATAATTGGAGTTCATTTAGGGTTTGCTAAATGTTTACACTCGTTAGGGACATTGCTTATTGCAAAGTATGTGCTGGGGAGAGACGGGTGGTGTGCGAGTATAATTGTTTATTATCAATGAGAGTCTGCGGTACAAACGTAAATCCTAACATAAAGCTGCTGCGTCCCAGAGGAAGCAGGTTTTGGGATCAACAGACACCAGTTTTCACATTAAACTGTGGCACCGCTCCCCCTCCGGGCTCTGTACCTTCTCGGGCCTGCTGGTGTTTGAAGGCCATTGGCGAGTGGATCTCCCCCGCATGCATGCCCATCCCGCTGCCTGGGTGGGACAGGGCCGGGCTCTGAGCCTGCCAGTGATGGTGGCCCGGGGCCACGTAGCCGCCTGCTGACCCGCTGTACACACCGTACTGGTTGGTGGGAGAGTAGGCACACGCCGAGACATAACCTGACAATGTCGAGGAAGGCTGGAGACAAACAGGCAAGGAAACAATAAGCACAACACGTACATGTGGCCCACAGCTGTCATTCTCAGGCGGGGTTCCGAGTGCTTTAGGAAATGCAGGTAAACTGAGGAATACATGGCTTTATAACTGAATTTACCACAAGACCGAGTAGAATATGAATACACACTTTTCTCTGTCTTAAACTCAAAGCAAACATTTAGGATGGGACTCTCAGGCAGACGTCTGTGGCCCTGTGTGGCTCTGTCTGACAATCCCTGAGCTGGAAACATTTAATAACTCTTCCACATGCAGCTGTAGCTGGAGCAACAGTTTATTCAAGGTCTCTGCCCATTTTGGCACTAAACATTTGGACAGTTTCCTATAAAGAAGAGAAAGTGGCGCCGATATAACAAGACAGAGTGTGCACACCTGTGTTGTGCAGATGTTACAATACTACATAACAAGACATATATGTTTTTTTTTACCTGAGCGTATTTTATGTCGGCGTCAATGGCTGATTTGTCAATCCCGTTGACTGCGTGAGCCGCCGGAAAAGCTGCTCGGTTGACGCTACTCCACTCCTCCATTTTTGGTGGATATCCCTCCGTCCCAGCAATGGCTAATTTAGAAACAGTAACTTCGTGTCAAAGATGCATAAAAGGCAAACTTGCTGAAGTGTGAAGTACAATGCAGTGCCATTTAGCTTCATAATTAATTATAGCCACAATTAAAATGCTTCTAGCATTTTCCTGTCTGGGCTGTTAAAGACATTTCGTTTTCAGGCTGCAAATGTCACTATAATTGTTTCAAAATTAGCTTTACTCAAACAAATCTATTATTTTATATTAGAATTATTATTATCATTTAAGTGCGTAATTGTAACACACAGCTAGGCCTGAGTTTTAACTTCCCCTTAAGAAAACTTGAACGTTTTAAACAAAATAAATTAAAAAGAAATGACAGACATTTATTATAAATATTCCTTCTTATTAGTTTCTATAAACTATTGTTTGGGATTGTTATACTTAATAAAATTCTACTTTTTATTTTCACGTTTGCGTAAAAGAAGCTGTGGCTCAGGAGGTAGAGCGGCTCGTTTCCTAACTGGAGGATTAGCGGTTCGATTCCCGGCTTGTCCAGTCAACATGTCGAAGTGTCCTTGAGCAAGACACTGAACCCCCAGTTGCTCCCGGTGGTGTCACCGGTGTGTGAGTGTGAATGGCCGAATAACGTGAACGCGCTTTGAGTGCGCTGTAAAGCATAGAAAGGCGCTATATAAATATAAGACCATCTAATTCTCTATCAGCATGCTTATAGCGCCAAGGTGTTTCATTCAGAAGATTTTTAATTACATATAAATTTTTAATTGTACACACATTTTGTTAAAGGCTATGTTGGCCCCTGTGACATATCAATGCATCTACATCGGATGGAAACACTGGCTACAATAAGAGAAAGGCAAAGGGACAACATGCCTGTAGTGACTGCTTGAAGGATTAGGGGATATAGCAGGTGACCAAGGTGTTTGCATAATGCAACATCCCGTGAAAAGGCCCATTCAGCGTGCTGCTGCTGCATTCTGGCTCAATGTTTAAACGGAGGCCTGTACAACTTTAAATGGACAAACGGTCCTGTCTGTGGCCAGAACAGGTTTTGCGGAATGATCTGGCAATCCATCATGCGGAATAACACACTAATAACCAGCTGCACGCCTTTGTATAGAGCAGTGAGAGATAAAGGCTCAGCGTGTGGCCCAGGGATGCAGAGGCCTGAACAGAAAGTGGTTGTGTGTTCCTCACCTGTAGGATCCATGAAGGCTCGTATTCCCAGAATGTTGCTGACGGTGTGTGCAGAAGGCCAGGGCCTGGATAAGCTCACGTGTCCAGGCGTCACCGGTACTCCAGGAGGGCTACTCATTTTAGGTGACATGGTGTTGGGGTAGGAATACGGGTATATGTGGTTGTAGGGGAGCCCGGCCTGCGCGGAGGCTTGCTTGCTGCTCTCATACTGATTAGGCTGGGAGAGATTTCCAATCTTGTTTCGTAAAATCCTGCTGATCGAACTAACCGACGGGACATTGTACTTGTCACAAACTCCATCCGCCAAAAGCCTGTCCCGAATCTCCCAGGCAAAGATCCCCGGGTCGTTTTGTTTGTATTCCCTGATATTTTTCACAACGTTAGGCGTTGTGACCCGTGGTTTGCTTCCACCGATGGCACCGGGTAAGATGGAGCCCGTCTCGTTGTACCTCGCTAAAATCTTGCTCACGCAACCGTGGGAGACTCGGAGTTGCCGGCTTATATCGCAGGGTCTGATCCCGAGCTGAGCCAGCTCCACAATTCGCAACCGTATTGCGTTGGGCAGGGGTCGCCCATTCACGAACACGCCGCCCAGCTGGTTCACCTCTCCATAGGTTTGCTCTGCAGAAGAAAAGAAAAACACAAGTTACAATATGAGGTGAGTTCACAAATATCTGTAGCCTCCAATTGTTGGCACTGTAAGACACTCGTGGCCTGCCAAATATTTTCCCATAAATCAACAGAGAAAAGGCAACTTCAAAATCCCCAGCCTGCACCAGTTTGACACAGTTTGACACAGTTGGACCTGTAAATTTCACCAGAAACCGAGGTGATAAAGCTGTATTACGTGTCAGCCTCCACACACTGCTAACCGCTATTTGTGCAGCTTTGTAAAAGTGTGTAAACATTTTGGGTGGGTTTCCCCTCCACCATCCCCGGCTACACAAAACAAAACAACATTAAAATGGCGAGCTCGAGGAATAGACACTCTTCAAAGAATCGTTTCTTTTAGAAAAATTGATGGTGTGGTTCCATTTAAGATTTATAGCTTTAGACAACAGCGTCTACTGAATAGAGCCGGAAAAATTTCCCGTGAAATAAATTTGACAAGCCGTCTCCACTCTTGCCAAATACATTTCTACATTATCTCAAAGTGGAGAAAAAGCACAGAATGCTTATTTCTGACTTTACGCAGGCGTGTCGAGTGTGGCTACGCTTCCATAAGCCCAGTGCCACTGAAGCATGCAGATGTTAACGCAGGCTTACCCATTTGCCTATATGTTACGAGATGCTGGGAATTATAGTTGATCTTTCAAATGGCTGAATGTGTCCGAGCGAAGGCAGCGAAGGAAGGAGAGCGGGAGGAATGAGCCCCAGAAGAGGAAAAATAGACCTCCTAAAATCTCGCCCGATTGCACAACCCCGTTCTTTTTGAAAGCAAGTGACTGCAAGGTAGAATAGCACCAAAGTGAACTTCATCCGATAAATGCAATTTGGAGTTATCCCGGGGAGTCCGAGGTTTGCTGGAATTAATTTGACGCGTCCTCCACGTCAGTCTTCGCTGCGCCTCTGCTTCGGTCTCATTGGTCGCCCTGCTCTGGAAACGCTGTCAGCCAATGCGAACATCATCCGGTTGAAGCCCTGCAGCCTCCTTGAATATTTAGCATAAGGGAAGTGGCAGAAGGGGAAGCGTTTCATCCAACATGCTGCCTTCTGGTAAGGACTTATACATCATAGGAGATATACACAGGGATGACAGTGAGGGGTGGGGTAATTCTTCTTGAACTGGTCATTCTAAAATAAAGTTTAACCACTTTTTGCAACTGGCATAAAAACTGAAAACGTATTTCTAGTGAGCATCATAGTGAGTAGTATCAATTCCATATGAATTAAACGAGTTCGTGTAATGAAGTTTAAATTTACTCAGTCATTATATGAAATGTATTTAACTAATATTCATATTTGTAAGTGATGATTTTAATCACTTTTACTTCAGTGGATTCGCATGAAACATGGGAGAACGTGTGCTCTGTGATGTATTGTTCAGTTTAAAGCCATGCACGAGTGAATACATACTTTGAAAAGACAATTTATTGCATGAAAATAACACCAGTTCAGCAAAAACGATTCATCTGTGGAATCCAGCGCCTTGGTTATTTAGTTTACACACTAATCCTACAAAACACAACGTATATATTGTAATGGACGTCTGGCTGCTTGTTTAGGAACGGAGAGTATTACAACATTTTTCATTTTTGCCTGCGTAGTTATAATACTAGATTTTACGTATGAAATGTATTTTTTTATTATTTTTTTTTGTAAAGTGGTTCAGCACTGAAGTCGTGCCTCAGAATAAACTAATTTAACCACCAGAGCCAAAGGGAAACTTACACATCAGCAGCCCGAGTCTTTTTCTAAGCAGCTGAGCATCAGACTTGGGAAGGGGTCGTGTGATCGATACCTCTGTTGATCGCAGAGCTTTAGTTAGTCTGAATATCAAGAGAATAAATATCTGTTTATTCACAAAATGCCGCATGTGCATGCGTCTTGACGTACGGGACACACACAGGAGAAAGCCTCATCTGTTGCTGCTGAGCAGCCTATAAATTATTGTTTTAATAACTACTTTTATAATTCTCATTCAATCTCCGTCTGTCCGTCTCCCTGTGTCTCACTCATTCCCCATCTGTCTCCCAGTCTTTCCCGTGTTGCTCGGCTGTCAGGACTCCCCCAGCTGGACAACATAGGAACTGCACACGGTACGTCTGACTGGTGCACTGTTTTCGCCGGAGGTAAACCCGTTTCTGCATGTTTTAGTAGAAGATAAATGGCAAACTTTTAATGTGGATGTTAGAATGAAGAAGTTCATTTCATTTGTGTGAACCGCTTTCTTTAACGAATCCACACATATTATTTAAACACAACAAAACAAAAGGCAGCCTATTTATTCACAACTTATGTTATTCGTTGCGTTCTTCAGCAGCACAGTTCAGCAACGTTTGAACGTTTTCTCCAACATTGTTGTTGCCGTGTGAATGTATGAATAATATCATATCACTGTATTCAACGAATGATATATGTTTGAAGACCCGGTGTAGTCTTTGGAACAGTGGAATATGAAGATAGACCTACATTACATACAGAGGTGCATCTTTCCAGAGAAATTGCTTATGGATTACCAAGATGTTTAGTTTTAGTTTAAACTGGCCATTCACCTTTACACAGTTAATAAACTACTGTTAAAAAGACCACCGGCTAAGAACTGGCTAATCGTTGGCTTGTGTTGGAGAATATGGGGTTGTATTCCAGAGATGCTATTTTCTACAGTGTAAACACAGTGTACATTTTATTTAAAATTGAAAGAAATCTAAAATAATTCAGAATCTCTAATCCTGGATTCTGAGAAGACTACAGCCGTATGGCTTTGCAACCGCCTGTTCAAATGTGTCATGTGTAACAAAACAAAAACAATCTTGCACGACTTCCCACATTTTCCATGATGCAAAGTGTATTCATACAATATATGCCCTCATATATAATTGAGCATAAACAGAAAGATGGGCATGTCTTAATATACTGCTCAAAAAAATAAAGGGAACACAACACAAGACATCCTAGATGTGAATGAATGAAATATTCTTATTAAATACCTTGTTCATTACATAGTTGAATGTCTTATTTTCTCTTGTGTTCCCTTTATTTTTTTGAGCAGTGTATTTCATTCTAGGCTGCTGAACAGTACTGTACTGCAATTCACTTATAAACTAAAGGTTTTCTTTAATCTCATGATCCTTATGAAGTAAAATCATAGTACTAATCACAGAACAATGTGGAAGAATGGAAGGACACTCAGAAGCCCCCAGTTCAAATCATTTGCTGATAATAGTCCACAGTAGATTGATGTATGGTGTCTGCTTTGGCCTGGGATGGTCACTTTATCCCCATGTTTCAATTGAATGGCTGTTGCTATAGAACTAATTGGCAGTGAAAGGTTTCATTTCTGATTTGTTTACTACATCGATGACGTTTTCTCCATGTCAGTAATATTAACGTTTCCATGTCCAAACAAGATTAGGATCCGTTCATATGTTCATATACATGAACTCTATACTTTCTCTGAGCAGCCTTGAGGTTTGAGGGGTAAATCAAACTGTTTGCTTTTATGTAGGGTTAGATTATGGGCTAGGGTTAGATTGTATCATCCTAAATGTTCTTACATGTATTTTTCAGTACATTTCATTTAGGGCTATTTTTTATTCAGTTGCGAGTATAAAATAATTAATAGTCCACAAAAAAGAACTATAAAGTGTAAAATTTGTTCCCAAGTCCCTTTCAGATCAGACACAAGTTAACTCATCCGGGCGACACCTGACACCCGCAAGGTGCAACGACCCCCATCGGTAAATATTGATGCTGGTTTTAAGTGTCATCAAAGGATTCACTTCCTCAAGTGAGCTTTATCTTTGAGGCCTTAAGGCGAATTTGAAGTTCTAGTTTTAATTGTCTCCCAGGGGTCGATGGAGAGAGTGTGTGCATGTGGATGACTGTGCACTTAACACTGATGCTGCCTTATAAATAGGTTAAAAGAGCTGAAGTCAATAAAGTGCACGTGCGTGCATTCAAGTGTGTGTGTGTGCAGGAGCGTGCGTGACCGTGTGCAGACCTAATATAACAAAGGCCACACTGACGTTTTGGCATCAGAAACGTTTTGCAAAATATCTAGTAGCTGTGATGAATGGAGTTCCAGGTAGGAGAACTAGCGTGAAGCACTGTGGACATCAGCTTCTCCTCTCTCATCAGGTCTTCCCCATTTCAACAAAGACGGAATCTGTGTTTATTTACTGGCTTGGCTTCGATTTTCTCTCCACAAATGGATGAACCATAGTGTTTTAATGGAGAGCCTGTTTTTTGTGTGCGTCTCCGGTTTTGATTTAGTGTTTGTGAGTTTAGTGCTCTCGGTGCTCAGTATGGAAATTATTAGACAAAGTCCAGATTGCATGCATTTAGCACACCAGGACCAACGTGAGGCTATACTGTAGGCTTAAAGCAAAGTGTTTTCAGAGAAAACCTCCTGCTCTTATATTTCTATAAGGGCACAAACAAACATAAACTGTATGCATTTTCTACTGAGGTGGTTCTTGCTTGTTTGTTAGCTCTGCTGCAAATACATGGGATAAACTGAATATGTCTGCAGCTTTTCTGGCTCTCTCCTACAAATAAGTGAAATAAGGTTTCACATTCAGTGCAGAAGCTAAAAAGCCCTTGTAGTTCATTATTGAGAGAGAGGGGTGTGTTGTGAGCCAACCTATCCCAACCTGTTAGAAAATACTGTTCCCCAGTTAAGCAGTTCCTCACCTCTACAAAAAAGGTTTTTCTGCTCCTATGTGAACCAGAAGGACCATGATGTATAGTATTTTTGTGCTCCTGCTGGTAGAGGTTCTGCTAAAAGGAGGCTTGGAAGGCAGCAAGCTCAGTTCTTTTATAGCCACAAGACCCACTGTGAGCTGCAGAACACACCTAATGAGGGCATGCAGCGGTGCCATGTGAGATATGACCACGCTGGGTAATTGCCTTTGACCTTCACTAAGGATTATGCATGTGCTTTGACTGAGAAGCTGAGAAAAAGACAAATAATGAACCCCCTGGGGAGCTGGGCAGTATTTCTGTATTATGTAACTGTATGTAAAGGAAATTAGTTGTGTGTCTTTAGCTTGACCACTAGTTTACCTAAGATAATGTAAAGGCTAGCAGAATGTTTCAAGTAGTAATGCTTAATTAGACATTTTTCTGTCACATCTGACAAAAGTTACTCCATCTGCAATAGGTGGTTTCAGTTATTTTAATTTTATACCATAGGCTGGCCTTGGGATTCCATTATAACTTTGCAGGGACAGGCTTGGTTTTCATTTAAAGTGGAAACATATTAGGAAAATACAAAGGACTATTTTCTTTGTTGCTGTGATTCAAAAAAAAAAAAAACAGTTGACAAAATGTGAACAGGCTTGAGTGTTAGTGTTTATATACTGGTCTCTGATCTGAAATCATGTAGAAATATGGCATCTTCTGCATGTTTTGTTAATGTAGACGATCTGAGGTGTCTCTTGTTTGCTGCTTGTTAAAAACATCAGTAAACGCAGCACACATCAGTTAGTAGTGGCCCTCGCCTTAGCTTCCTTCACCAGCAAAATCACATCTTGAAAAAGATTTTTAGAAAACATACCTGGCTCGTCGTTATGCTAGAGGATAATTATTTGTAAAGCTAAAGTCATTGTGGTTGCTGTACTTGAGTATTTTCTGTTACATCATACTTTGATTTCACTACGTTTTATAGGCAAAATATTGTACTTTTTACTCCACTACATTTATTTGGTGACTTTAGTTACTAGTTACTTTTTAGAACCTAATTGATTCCTGGTGTGAAATTCACAAGCTACACGTCGGTACTTCAAATTAAAAGCAAATAGGGAAGCTAAAACATTAAATGTAAAGTACACATTAATACATCAGTTGAATAATATAATACATCAGTGTGAAATGTATTAATTTGCATAGTGAGTACTCTCACTTTTGGTAATTTTAGTCTATTTTGATGCCAATACTTTTGTACTTTTACTTAAGTACATTTTGAATTCAGGACTTTTACTTGTAACAGAGTATTTTTACACTGTGGTAGTGCTACTTTTACTTGAGTAAAGAGTCAGACGTTCATCTTATTAATTTTTTTTAAATCAGATGTCTTGTTTGGCTGCAACATCCAAGTGAGGCTGGCAGTGAGTTCTTTAAAATTACATTTCAAGCTGGAAAGATGAAAACATTTCCCATTTATGGACAGTTTATTTTGGTGCCAGTTTATGTGCAAGCATTTAGACCAAGTGCAGTCATATGTAAGACCTGAATACCAGCATTAGAGAAATTGTTTCTGGAACAGTTGATGCACAATGCTGAGCTGTATGATTGTGCTTATCATGATGCCCTGCATTCAGATACAACAAATGATGACAATCTGTTCTGGAAAAGATACATATACACAAGATAAGCATCTGCTAATAAAAGCTCCAAAGTGTGAGCACTTTATCAGACATGGATTTGATTGACCATCATTATCTAGATTAAGATTAAAAGGTCAAAATGTGATGCAAATTACACTGAACTGAAAAATGGTGGTTTATTAACATTACTGTAGAAAAATGTGCAAAAGAAAAATGTAATGTAATGTGGCTGGTCAGTGTGCCTCAGTTACAGATCACAGGCTAAATTATTTACCTTTATTTGTAAAGAATTTAGCTGCATTACCTTTCTATTGTCTAATATCTTTTTGGTCTATATTTCCATCATCAACATCCATTAACAGATATAACACTGTTACAACATGATTTACACATCCAGTTTTTTCAGTAAGCAAGCGTTTCTAGGCATTATTACATGTCCCTTTTTTCTATCCCCATGCTTGGTTGTTGTTTGGCAGTAGGACTTCCCTGGCCTGGGTCTGTTGTCAGTTAAAAGGAGTGACTCCATCCGCTGCTGCTGCTAATTCGTGCCTACCCTAGTTGGAAATCAGCCCAGGGAGTCGAAAACACAGGTTCACAAGTGGATATTGACATTAACCTTGTATTTTTAATGTACAGTTCTGCTGTGATGTTTGTGATTGACTTTTGACCTTTAGCTTTAGTGCATTTGATTTCACTCATAGTGCCTTCTCTCAGCTGAAACCATACTTAGCCTTCAATCAATTTCTCTACTTAGGTAGAGTTTTAAGACGCATGTAATAAGAATAAGCAGGGATTTCTCAAATGACCCTCTTTCAGCTGGAAATCCAGCGCTGTGTGTCCTGAATTGCAGTTGTGGTATAATTCTTTGCCTCTAAGCTTAAGAATGCCAGATCTGTTATGAAAAAGTCTGCAAAGGGACATTCAAGGCCTTCTATTGGAGGCAGTGTGATATCATTTTCCGCCAGGCCAGAAATCAAGGCCTTGGACAGGCCTTTTTTATGTCAGGGATAGGGGTACTGTATGTTTTCTGACAGTTGCTCCTTTTAAGATTAACAAGCTTATGAAAACCGTGTGTCTTTGCCCACAAGCCAAGCTCAGTATCAGTCAGTGTTACCAGCATAATCGTGCTGTCCTGACAAAGAAATGCCAAAGACAGATGAATGTTGGTGTCACAACATAGAAGAATCACAATCTGTGTGTATGTGTGTGTGAGACACAGGGGGCTGGGGGTTGTACAGGATATGGGGCAAAACACATGCCAACCAACAAACTGAATGTTGCTTTTATGAAGCCTTTTATTTGTAATGCTACAAGTTAAACTGTATTTAACAAAGCTAAAATATAGCTTTGTGCATTTAGTAATGAGGCAAAAAACAAATGATTTACAAGCTACACTGGGTCTTTATATGGAACATGTAAAGGTGCAGGGATCCATCCTGGTACTCTATCAGCGTACTGACCCTGCTCAACCATAGCCAGATGCTCATAAATACATTCCCTTATTTCTACCCTTGTGTGGACGCCAGTTAGGCTGGGAAGTGGGTTTGTTTTGGGTCTTTTCATTCTATTCCAGCCAGAGCCTCGCCTTCACATTTCTCATAAGAGAGCCATGCCGACTTCTTGAGATGCACGTACTTCTACTTGTGGTCGTCAGTCATGGTGATGATCTGCTGAAAACTGCATAACACAAGTCCAGTGTCTGTATAATGGAGACTTGTTTGCCTCGACACCTGTGGGTTAATAAAGTAGACGTCTGTTCTTTTTAAAATGTAGCGTCATAATGTGGGCATCCACAATTGAGAGTGTAAATGTGAAAACTCTCTCCAGATTCTGGTTAAGTGAGCAGTTAATCCTGTACGGACCGATGCCAGAAACACAACCCACATGATTATTTTTTGGTCACAACTGGACACATTGTCTTTCAGCTTTCAAAGTATGTCTGCAAATATTTCAGGAATCCTTCATGTCTCTCATCAACTTTCCACATTTAAAAGGAATAAGTATTATGATATTTAAATGAAAATGATGTAGCAAGTTAATTATGCTGAGTACAAATCAGGCTTATAGTGTGGGGTGGAGCAAAGGAATGGGGACCTTAGCTCACTCATACTGGTGGTGAAATGTCTGACATGTTTGTGAGGAGTAGGGACAGACAGGCCTGCAACCAAGCCTGGACTTGCTGGCCAAGAAAAAGCCCCTCAGAGCTCCCCCCGTTTTCATTAGCATGCCCCTTCCTGAATGAATGCACTGCCTAACCTTGCACAGGCAGTCGCTGAGTTTACAAAATGAACAAGGGTGTGGAAAAAGTGCAACTACTGTACTATAAGTAAAATAACCGCTGTTGTTTGCACTATGCTATTGTTGTCTTTATTATAACATCTGTAAATATAGAAGAAAGTTGTTAGAAGAAGACGTGTGTACAATAAAGTGCCTAAAGCAGTTCAACAGGGAAAGTGAAGCGGGGTCAAACTGAAAGAACATGACAACACAGTATGTGTGACAACACAGAGCGAAAAGACTGGAAAATAAAAGAACTGAATGGGTTGTTTCAATATTGTTCCTTGTCTTTAGACATTTTTTTGTTTGTTTAATGTGTCTGGTTTCACTGAATGCAGCCCAGATAGAAAATAAAAAGAGGGGGGTGCATGAACAGTACAAACTGTATGAATATGAGAGTAAATGAGCTCCATCTATCTGCTCCATTTTTTTCATTTCTTCTATCTTGGTAGTGTTTTGCTTTGTTTGCTTGTTTGTTTTCAGTCTATGTAGATACAGTGTTTGTGTTGCTGAAGCTATCTGTGTACTGTTATTATTATTATTATTGTCAATAAAGAGTTCATAACCAAAAAAGTGCCAAGTCATGTTTCATTTTAACAGGGATTGCAAGTATTTTTGTTGTCTGCTGCTTTGATGATTATTTTTTCAGTTAAACTCTTAAAAACTGACTCTATAAAATTTGGATATTTTTTTTAAATGTCCATCAGGTTTCCCAAAAGTCAAGATGACATCTTCAAATGTTGCACAGTTGAAATGCATCCTGATATTTAACAAGCTGTAATGTGATTTCAGTAATTATCCGATTATCAATACTCACTCCATTTTCTGTGGATTGATTAAATCAGCTTCCGAGTATTTAGTTTGTTAGTATGTAAAATGTTGTGTATTTATTCACTTATTTACTGCGTTCATTTCACACCATGCCATATAAAATAATAATTAGCCTAATAATCATCCCAGAGAACTCACTCTACTGTGGCCAGCAGGACAATGGAAACTATAAACAGCTTGTGGTTACAGTTACAAGCGAGATCATGATTTATGTCAAACGTTGTTGACTTCAGTTGTAATTATGATGGTACATGTGGTGGAGCCCACATGTGCTGATGTTATTTGTTGGAACAGCTTTGGAAAATGTAAAACGACAAAACACCATTGCTCAATGTCTTTGTTGATGTAACCATATTTGAATTGTGTATACCCATATTACACCTAATTATGGGTTTGGTCAAAGGTCTCCGTGAGCTTCCTGGAAGATTCACAGTGTTATAAGATGTCAAGGAGAGCTTACCATCATCCAGTGTAATTAGAGGACATTCAGAGTCTGAGCTGAAACTTACACAAGAGGAAATTATTCTGCCACCACAACTGGCCTTTCATTAACTTATTACACTGTAGCCGATTGGTCCAGGATGATGAATTAAGAATTGTATTTGTTAGCGTTAGGTTAACAGGTCTCAGTTATTGCAACAAATCTTTCTGAAAAAAAAAAGTCTGAAAGGGTGGAAACTTGGTGTCGACTGTGTTGATAAATCAAAGCCTTCCTGGTCTAATTCATGGTACAATTATCTCATAGGAAAGGCTTTTGAGGAGGTTTTAAAGTGAGGCCATATGCTGCAGACCACAACCTGCTGCCACATCTCCAAAACATCTACTCCATGCTCAAGTGTTTCCTCCTAGAGAAAAACATGTCCCAAACCTCCCGTCTAAGACAGAGAAACAATTATAACATCAAATAGAAAGAGTGCGGCACATTTCCCAGGATCAGAGGGTTGAGGCTTTCCTTGGCAGTGAGCAGCGTTACTGGCTGAGAGCCCCCTTCACTCAGAAACATGGCAAGGATTTCCCCATGTGTAGTATACTCACCCAAGGATAGGAGGATGGAGCCTGGTGAGGACCCAACACTTTGGCGCTTTTGTGTTTTGTCACTGAAAGAATGATGACCGTCATTATATGACGTGCATTCTGCCTTCTCTGGTATGTGATTATTAAACAAATCAGCGGACTACATGACTTTTTGTTGGCTTGCCAGATCAGTGACATCATATCACTGCATTTCTGAGGTAAATACTGTATGGGTTAGCTAAAACAAGGCAAGCTCTAGGTTAAGGCATCCAATAAAGGATAAGGGAAATATTCTACCTTCTTTTTATTGTAAAAATGCTCCCACATAATAATTGCACAAAAAAGAAAAACCAACAATGTGTTAATTTGTCACTTAATACTCAGCTTCCTGCCCTAAGCTCCTAAAAGAAGCTGAGCACTGTAGTATTTTCCAAATATTACTCAAAGATGTGTAAAGAATGCACTTGTTGGGTACACTGGTAAGTATTTATGGTGGCAAGACAGTGTTTGCTGGTTTGACTCAAAATAAACAATAGTGTTGATTGGAATAAAGAAAGGTGTCACTCAGTTCACCACTGTGGTTCATCCATGTAGTTTTAACAGTTGCTGGACAACAATTGAGCTCAATGGCCCACAGAAATCAACTATATTAGGCTTTTGATACACAGACAGTATTTGTAATCAGTTCATTGCTGGTTTGGGGATTTTCATAGAATGTATTGACATTAAGAAAAATGTAGAATGTTACCTGACTTAAACTTCAGAGTCAGAACCACAACCCCCTAGGACAGTTGTTGTCCCACCTGCCTTTTCAAGTATGCAATAACCACAAATGAGTCATGGTACCTAACCAGCAGTGTAAATATTAGACCCCCATGTTGTTATATGCACCAAGAAGGAGTAGGCTTCTATCTCCATACATCATACATGAGTGACAGTTTCAAGGAAAAACCAGTGAGCTGCGACAACAGCTTCGATGCTTCTTGGTATAAAGTTCCTCAGGTGTAAAAGAAAAATACTGGAGGGGTGAAACATCATTCTTTGAAAAGTCATTCCCTCATTTGATGTTTTGATGATGATGGTGGGTGACAGTGCTCAACATCTCCGATAGGTGTTCGGTTGGGCCAAGATGTGGTGAGTGTGAAAGCCACAACATATGATTCACTTTGGTTTCATACTCATCAAAACAACCAGTGACCTCTAAGCATTTGCATTTGTTGTGTTTTTGCTTGTTTATTCTAGGGTTTCTTTTAGTTTCACACATAATGATCTCAAAAATGAGCTTTCAGCTCGCTCATGAGCAAAACATTTGTGACATTTACACACACTAAAAGGTCAATATAAAGAGATCTCCATGCTATTTTCAGATATCTCATCATGTTCAAAATATGATTCATACTCAAAGGTGCTTGTACCATCTGATTCGGATTTTGATGCTCACATAATCCACCCTCGGCTTCTGTATCGGAGCGTGTTGCTACTGTATGAAGAATTAAAGCTGGGGGAGTTGACACGGTGTCAGTGGTATTTCTTCAGCTGTGCTGTGACCTGTCAACATGGAGAGAACTGTCTGAAAGTGATACTCACTCTTCAGAGGCTGTTTGGCTAAACCAAGCGAGACGTTATTAGCATTCTGGAGCTAAAATGTTTGAGTTAAAGCTAAAAATGGATTTGTCACTGTCTCCTTGTCTTCAGATGATTCATTCCAAGCCATTCTTTGCCCTCTTTCTCTTTTTCTCAACTGGAGTCGAGACAAGTGCAAGCAAGTCCAGGAGGACAGGTTTGATTGGCTACTTTTAATAGTTTTCTTTTCTCTGTATATACGTCAGAGAAAGAAAGACTTTTTCAGCTGAAGAGGTAAATGTGTTTTGGAATGTAAACGGGAATTATTTTTATGAGAATGCTGCTCTGAAAATGTTTTTTAATTATTTAAGTCAAAAAAGCGTTATGAGTCGAGTACATACAGTAAGGGAATAGATCTATCTTTACAGATGTGTGACACCTTTCAACACAGTGACCTAGCACTTTTACTGCACAGCTGTGCACTGTGAATGGAGAAGCAGCAGTGAACTGTGCCACGAGTTCATGTACATACAGACATTCTCGCCACTTTATTCTTCATAGCACTCTGGGTCATATCAGGTTCTTAGGGAGAATGCAGATAGGTGTGATAGCATCAACAAGATGGTGCAAAGTGATGACACGCTGGCAGAATCAGCCTGTCTAACGAGGCATGGGTCACGGGTAACTGAGAATTCATATTTGGTTGGCCGTGTCACAGTGTTAAGAGCTGTCAAGACTAAGGCTTAGCTAAATGTTCTCTTGAGAAAATTACAAAATGTAGACTGAGGGTGAATAAAAGGGGATTTTAATAGCTCACACCTTGATAATGTTCTTCCTTCTAAATTGCATTATATTTTATTCTCCAGCCATTTAAGATCAGAGCTGTAGCTGAGCTCCTCATGTAACAACCGGGTAAGTTAAAGAATGAGACTGAGAAGACTGACAATAAGTGCTACACATATTTGTTAAGCTGACCATAGATTCTTCTTAGTTTCTTGGTGTCCCAGTTAGATATCCTGTGTGCCATAAAACTGGAGCCCCACCCATTTGTATTAAACATAACTAAATGTTTTCTGACTCCAGAGCAGCTGCCTCACAGAAATGCTCTTTCCAAAACACTATCTACAAACTGAAACATTACCAACCACACTCCTGTCATTTTTCCTTGTTTTTCATGTTTAAACCATCTCACTGACCTGCAGCGTTTACAGAAAATAGAAATTTGGCTCTTTTCCAGTAATGTGATAGTCCCGAATTATCACATGATACTTTAGGTTTGCTATTGAGATTTTGTAATCCAGTTGTTAAGGCTTACTGATTTGTTAATTGTTGCTGTTGATGGTGTTGTTGTTTTTTTTAATAAGATCTGGAGTGAAAAGGTGACAGGTTTGTTATGTTTCTATAGAAAAAGTCACAGATATAGTTAACCTGCTCACACCACGTGGAGCACCCTGAGCAATTTGTTTCTTCACCGGGTACATGCAGACAGACGGAGAGATGCTACGAGAGGCGGAGAGCAA
>NW_018127974.1:1212319-1217858 GCF_001952655.1 Monopterus albus | reverse complement strand
TTAGCCATAAATAAATACAGTAGTCCCTTTGGGGTTTTGAGCATTTTGCAAGCAAAGAATGTTTTCAGATAAACTTGCATTTGAATGCTCTCTAGAAGAAAAGTCTTTTACTGAGAAACTCTGGATGTTTATCAGTCAAATACCTGAGGAGAAAGTGATGAGCTTTGCATGGTCAGATCAGAAACTTCTGTACTTTTACTTGTCATGAGCTCTTTTGGCTTCTTTCTAAATATAATGTGTTCAAACTAGAATCAGATCAGTGAGGAAGGGCTGCAGAAGCTCAGCAGGTCACTCTGGCCAGGTCTTTTTTCTGCTTTTACTTTCATTTGTATTCAACCCTACTTCACATTCCTGCACTACCTGGTGCAAAGACTCCACCATCTGGCCTAAAGAGGAAGCTGTTCACTTGCTCTTTCAGCTGCAAGACACAAACAACTAAACAATGCTTTTGTATCTTTATGCTGTGTTTGTGTCTTGCACAGCAGATGATCAGAAAATGTTAAGCCTGTAAAAAGATCTACTGTATAATTAAAATGTCATTTCTATTCCGTGACGTTTGACATCTTTATATTTGTCTCGGAAATATGAGGAGTGGGTTTCAGTGAGTGATGACAAGTTGGTAAAAATCTGAACAAATGCTCACGGGCTCAAGTTTTTAATTTTATTTTTTGTTTGGTTTGATTTTCACCATTTCTTACTGCTAAAAATCAGAGTGGAGATTTCAAGTGTTTAGTTTCTTCAGAGGTTGGTGTCTTCTCAAAATACACACCATCAGTTCAGTGTGTCATCCAGTAGATGGGGGTATAGGCTCACACAAAAGGCTGTGCATCTGCTCCACAAACACAACAATCTCTCATAATACTTCTTTGTTTTTATCTTTTTGAATTATGTTTATCATTTCATTAATTTACAAGAATGTCTCATCAATAAGGCTTGTTAGTGTAATTCTCTTAAAGTTGGAATTTAAATGATGTTAAGAAAACCTCAAGCCATGGAAACAGGGGAGAGCTTGGGCTGTGGCATTACCAGAGGGTGGCAGTCTTGACTCGTGATTCTCAGAGTAGGCTCCACATCTTTTATCACCATCACTTTATGGGATGAGGACGGAGAAAACAAAGAGTCAAACAGCAGGCGGCTTCACTCATGAGCTAAAATGTGACAGTCTGCTAGTTTTATGATTTTGTTATTGTGCCATTTTTGTTCTTTTTCATTTATGCTAAACTTTATGGATGTGTTTCGAGAAATGTAGTGGCAACATGTTTGTGTCATAAAGAATGATACTTTTGGCGATGCCAGTGACTACACAAGGCTTATGTTTAATTTGTAAACCGTCAAAATTTTACAACATTTGGGCTCAGCTCCTTTTTTTTCCAGTCACAGAAACAATTCATGCTGTTAAGGTTCTCTTCTGATTAGAATATGATTCAAGTGATGACAAATTCAACCCCACATTGTCACTGTTAATCCCTGCACCTTCTTTGATGAAAATGTCTCTGATGTTGGACAAAAAGATCCAGAGACCACACAGTTTAGCTGAGTTCAGGGAATGTAATATCTCCTCTGCGAATGTCTGCGCAAAACTGCACTGAGAAGTTGAAAAGACACCCCTGATTGATGTGACACCGTGTGAAAAAAAACATTGACAGCGCAGCCAACATTCTCAGCTTCAGTTTCTCTCCATCCTTCATCCGCTCAACCCTGTCCCCTCCACAATGAAAGTCGAACAAATCTGCTGACATTGATCCTGTCTCCTCGGCCGGCCTAATTTCATTTCAGTCTGCGAGAGACGGTTATCTCCAAAGATCTTGACAGACAATTGTATTTACTATTTTCTTTTCACAAACCAATAAAGGAGGAGCAGTTATTGCATCAGATTATATGAAAAACTGTTTAATGATTCCAATTTATAACTCTAGACTGAATAATGATACAGTTAAGAGCTGACAGGTCATGATAAATGAAGGCTCATATAAAACATATTTAGTGTGAAGAATGGCTGGAGATGAATTGCACAGTGATACAAACTCATGATAAAGAACAGTAAGAGCCACTAGAAGGCTTAATAATCTGCTATTCATTTTGAAGTGATTTTGCTGGTTAATAAAAGAGCACAAATTTAAAATATATTTATTGTAGAAAGACGTCTGGGAATATTGCCCCTGTGTCTGCACACACCCTCACCCAATCTAATCGCTCTATAGATCTCTATAGATTGAACCTATCAAGTCCTCAGTTTCTGTCTCCACTGCAGACACACAATACATTTCACTGTAAGTTGTTTGATTTAGTACACATATATGATTTTTTTCCCCAAAGCATATATTACCAGCTTGTTTCCGGAGGAGGACTGCACTGCTGAAATTTAAACTATAAGGCTGACAGCTACACCAAAGCTAAATCACTGGCAGCATTATATATCACTAGTACTACTACTAAGGCTCAGTGGACAAAAAATAAATGATTTTGCAAATGAATGTTGTCAAGGTTTTGTACACATTTCGTATCACTGCAGCATTCTTGAAATGTAGCAGTAAAATCATGGAGGACCACTGCACCTTCACTGTTGGTGAATGCAATAGAAAACTATGGTGAATCCTTTAAAATCATGTTTCCGTTCAGGTTCTGGACCACAGAATGTGTAGAGTCAGCAGGGCTCCTTTCACTGAAAGGGAGGACATTGACTTTACTGGATACAACATCCTCCACAGTTCTATGCATTAGGGCACTACTCTGTATCACCAGTTGTTTTCTAGAAAAGGTTCATAGCTACATGTAGAAGGTTAAAGGCAAAGCAATCACACAAAGAATTTACCATTTTTTTTACCTGCAGCTGGGGGAAACAATGATTTTGATGAACAGGGTGATGCACACGGAGAGCAAGGGTGACAACACCACCCACCCACAACATCCATCCATCCATTCTTCCTTGACAATTTAAATAATAAAAGTATAGAGCTAATGAGAACATGGAAATGAGACTAAGGACAAGCAGACACTGGCCTTCATTTGATGAACAAGAAACAAGGAGCATCCAGAATTACCCCAGTATTTTGTTCACACTAACACGTGGGAGACAGATGAAGTAGAGTACACAGATTTCTTGTTTTTTTTGCTGAATACAGGTACAGAGGGTACAGAGGACAGTGAAAGAGAAGCACATCAGAATAGATCTATGTGTCTATGTGAGGTCTCCCTTTGACACTGACTGACACAGACCAGGCTCTTACAAATTAAGACTGCTTAATGTTCCATTTAGGACAATACTAATAGTTTTGACATGTGTGCCATTCATATAAGTTTCAGTTCCTATTGGTTAAGGCAGTGGGCTGTGATTATATGGTATCTGCCTTCACCACTAGACTACAAGGTTATTGTAGAGTTTTTGTGCATAATGAGTCACATTCCAAGGTCTCTTGTAACAAATCATATAAATACTAAGCAGCGAAGTTGGGTTGACCCCAGAAAAGAAACCCATGGAGCAGGGAAGTTTAAAGCAACATATAAATGTACACAGCCACAATATTTACAGTTAAGCCTGTACCAACTCTAACAGATGAGATATAGTTACATATAGCTACACTAGAAACATGGCTCAGGTCATGACCAAATCCATTTGTCAGTCAGTCTACCACATTACAAAATCTGAAATATCTGAAGAAGTAATGAATGGGCTCATGGAAGAAACTATGCTCAGACATGAGGATGTATCCAAAGGTCTTTGGTAGTCCCCAAACATTTCTTTTAAAGCCACTGAGAGGTTGACAAGTGAGGTTTTGAGTGAAATATCTTTATTGGGTGGATTGCCATGAAATGTGGTTCAAACATTCATGTTACCTCATAATGAATTGTACTTTGGTGATCTTAACCTGTCATTCAGCACTATCAGAGTTATTTGGCCAAGTATGTTACACACAAGGAATTTGTTTCCAGTACAGAACCGAGGCAGCCATCTGCGGTGCCAACTCACACCAATGGCTCTAACCATCGGGGGCAACTTGGGGGTTCGGTGTCTTGTCCAAGGACACTTTGACACATGGACTGCAGGCACCGAGGTTTGAACCTCCAACCCTCCAGTTAGGAGACAGCTGCTCTACCCACTGAACCACAAATTTTACCAAACCGATGACATCACCAGCAGCATCAGCTATATTTTTTGTTTGGTACTAATAGTAACTATTAACATGCTAAACAAAATTGTGAACACGGTAAACATTATACCTGCTTAAACATCAGAAATATTAGCATCATCACTGTGCACATGTTAGCATGCTGACATTAGCATTTAGCTCAAAACAGCATTGTATCTCTCTAATTACAGCCTGGCAGAGCCACATCTGGGCCACATCCTTGTTGTGACATTATATATGGAGCAGGGAGACTTGACTTAGACTGTGAGCTCTTTTAGGTAGTTTAGAAAAATGTCTATAATGCTATAGCCATCAGAAACATTCTAAGAAGAAGGATATACCACCTATTATATGTCCATGGTGGAACAGTGAACATGAGTAATGCTTTGTAAATGGACCCATGCTGCTAAAACTCACTCATTTGGGATGGATTTAAAACCTAGTGCATTTGTTTTTACGAAACAACTCTAGCATGTACCTCCATTTCAAGGTACAGTAAATCTCCAGTACTGCTGCCGCAAAATGGTTGAGAAACCAGCAGTGATGCTTATGATGTATCTGAAGATGGCTTGGCTAAATAAAGAACAAATAGTCTAAGAACACTATAGACTCAGTCATGAATTTGGTCTAAACTGCGGCACAGTACATGGATATGGGAGAGAGAAAAACTGGAAGGTAGTAAGTAATAAGGACAGAGAAACAAACCAAGCAAAGGCCTATAAAAATAGTTTCTTCCTCTGAACAGCCCCCTCCTTGAGATGCAGATCATCCGTGATCACCTGATAGTTCCGGACGGAAGGAGGGCTTAGCTCTCATAGGCCTCTCAGAGACAGCCTAGCAACACCGTCCGTCCTTATCCCTCCAGACACCCACACCCTGTGTCTCTCTTCTCCACAGCCTCCCCCAGGCCTCCCACCCAGACCCTCAGTCCTTGGAGAAGACCCCAGTCCAATGATGAACAAGGGGCTTGTGAATGGGCCCTGGACTGGCCTTTGTGTGGTCCTACTGCAGATTCCCTTTATTTACACAGCCTTCAATGATGTATGTTTTCTTGTCTCTTAATTGTATTGGCCTTTGCTGCCCCTTGGTCAATCAATACCATCTCTCCAATGACATCAGCAAGTGTATTCAGCAGGGCCTTTCCAGGTGATGAGTGTTTTGTGGGAGAGCTGGTGGGAACGACTCTTGTAAATAGACTCACACCTTTCTTTCTTTAGTCCCATCATTATATAGCTACCTATACACTGCCTACATACTCTACATACTCCAGCCATTACATACAGTTTGTTTATATAAGTATACATTATCTGTCTGTTTGTATATGTAAGATTCTCTTTATTTACAGTACTGTGCAAAATTATTAGGCCACAGTTAGATTTGTTGTTTTAGCAATGTTATGAAGAATATATATA
>NW_018127974.1:1202821-1212130 GCF_001952655.1 Monopterus albus | reverse complement strand
TATATACATATCAGAATACAACTAGAAAATGTGTACACTGAATTAAAAAAACATAAAAATGTCAGAAAAAAAATCTGCAAACAAACTGGATATGCAAGATGAGGTACCAAGCTGTTCTAATGGAAAAATCTGAAGAGGTCAAGGACAAAATCAGAGGTGGACCAAGAAAACTGTCAAACTAATAGGTTTCTCAAAGTTTCTTCTCTGAGAGACTGGAGGAAATCCAGCAGGGACCTGGATCAGCATCTGGCAGCTTCATCTGGATGCCAAGTTGGTCCTTACACAGTTTGAAGAAGCTCGATCAGGAATGGTCTTTGTGGAAGGACAGCAGCCATGTAATCACTTTCAGAAGGAGGACAGGGAGAAAAAGCTGCAAAAACTGGAGAAAAGGCTGGAGTGAAGATCAGTGTAAAAGAATCATATGGCGTGATGAATGGAAGTTTGAAATGTTCAGGTCCAATCGTTGACAGTATGTGAGAAGAAGAGTTGGAGGGAGGTGGAAGAATAACAGGCTGCAGCCTTCAACGAAACATGGTGGAGGGTCTGTCATGGTTTCATAACTTCAACATAGTCTCTCCAAAAGAATTTCAAGCTGTGCTAAGTGCAAAGGAAGACCACACTAAATACTGACTATGGACTGTAGAGGCCATGTGGTTCTGAACATTTTGTGTTTTTTAATATTGTGTACATATTTCCTGATTATACCTTAATAAAGATGCTAAAAATAAATAGAAAATAAAGTATCATTACAACCTTGCTGAGACAGCAAAACTAACAGTGGCCTAAAGCTTTTGCACAGTACTGTATCTCCAGCCATCTATGCCTTTGTTAGTTGCTAGTTGATGTATGCATGTGGACATATCTGCTTTGGGCAGAAGTGTGTCTTCTTCAGCTGCATATCAGCACTTTGGCATCCATAAGTGAGCTCACCGCATGATAAATCTGGTGGATGCAGCAATCAGCACCATAAAAAAAATTTTGCTGACCCTTGACTCTAGGGGCGAGCAGGAGAGAGAGAGGGAGCTGACATGCCTTTACCTTTCCTGAGTGTGTGTGTCTGTGTGACCAAGCATATTAATCATAAGAGGGATAACCCTCTCCTGTGTCCAATTCAGCGATGATTCTCTAGTGTAGCACTGTGGCAATGTTTAGACAGAGCTGGACATAATTATCTTTTTGTGTACTTTAATAAGGAGACATCCGAGTGTTCTGGTGACTGGAGCGCACACACCACAATGCTAGGGTACAGTGATATTATCCCCTTCATTCTGTGTAATTAAAACATAAATAATTAAATGCCACTAACTAACATAACTGGTATGCAAATTTGACGATTTAGTGAGTTGAAGAACACAGGGACTTTTTTTTTGCCAAATGGGGACCATTTAAAGTTGACCTTTGGAAATGTTATTTTGAATGCAGTGTGATGGTGCTGTTTAATTTGAAGAGGCACTTATCTCAAAGTCAACATCTTACTTCTGTTTTCCTGATGCATACTCAGTCACCATATATTAGGCAGTAGCCTGGCAACCACAAGAGTAGAGCTGTACCAAATGGTTATGTTTGCAATATGACAGGCTCAGTGTGCTCCTTACCGCTGACCCCGCCTGCCATTTTGTTTCTGTCCTGCGAAGGTGTCACTGATAAACGTTACCTTGTCTCAGCAGGTGTGCCTGGATGGAGGGCCCTGTCGCACGAAGGGGGTCACCAACCCCACGGTGTTTCCCCCATTTATTTGAATAATGGGCCATTAGGACGGCTGGATATCCAATGTTAAAGTAGCTGTATGTGTCTCCTAGATAAAAGACATAATTACCTGAGAGAGGGAGGATGTGTTGGTCCACACTTTTCCTCAGCTGGGCTCCAGAGATCAGAATTATAATACACTGCCACCATTAGGTGGCGGCAGAGAGCGGTTTAGGGGGAGGAGAAGGCCCTGGCCAGTGCTGACACACAGACATCACTGCTGTATAAACAGTCAGCACGCTCCAAATTGAGTCAAATTTCTGAAAAGACATCCATGGCAATTCAGCAGAAACTGACATATCGGCATAGCTTTAAGACAATCACATACAGTAGTGTGTTTTGGATTCCCAGCTTGGTGCTGAGCTTAGACCACCACAGCTTTACAGTCCTTTATGAATGAAGATACAATTATTTCACTTTAAATATAGTGAAACAGGTGACAGGAATTTCATTCACTTTCCAGAATGAAGGCTACTATAAAACTACAGTATGCAGCTTTTAAATTATTTTCAGGCAATAACTGTTCTCATTGAATTGCATAGTATCATAGTGAACAGAGAGTGGGCAATTTGTAAACCTTTGGCTTACCAAGAGATAGAGTTGTCCCTTTTCATTGGCGCTGTGGCTCCTTTTGCCTTTCATAATTCTAGTTCAAGAGAGACTTGCCATGCAGTCAATGGTAATGTGGATAGGAAATCTGGAGTGGTATCTAAAAAAAGATTAACCATTAAAAGATGAGTTCTTTATCATTAATTTGCCCTTGGGGTTGTATTCCTCAATTGCTATCACCTTATAAAAGCATCCTTTTAGTGCAAAGAATAGAAGCCCATTTTTGCGACCTCTTCTAATGCATTTCCATCCGCCTTCCTTGCCTCGAAAAAAGTTTTCACCTCTCCACTAAACATGTTAATTGCCATTCCGGACCCAGTATAAAGAAAATATCTACACGTTAATTATCCAAATATGTTGGCGACCCATCTGCAGAAAGCCATTGAAATTACTAAATTGTGTTTTATCCTTTTCGTCTTTTATTTTGGACAAACTGTTAATCAAAAGGCTTCAGAAATGTGCAGATGGGTGATCCTTCTGTCTGCAAGGAGCAGCCTGGTTCAAGGTGAATGTTTCATGCCCCTCAGCCCTTCTTCTTTCTCTCCATTGTGTTGTTCAGGTTACATATCCTGATGGCACATTCACTGTACTCAAATAGAGATTTTGCTCGCACATATGCAGAAAGACAGACACACAAACACACATGCACAAACTCATATATACTCATATATGTACATGCATGCACAAACATGCAAAATATATGATTATATATTATATTATACACACCTAGAAAACACCAAAGAAAACTTCCTTAAAGGAAATCAGTGGGCAGTGGTTTGTTCAGTATGAGAATACCACTTAGCAGTAACTTCTTATCCTGCATATATGATTCATCATTATGACAGATTAAATCCAAAATGCTCTCAAAAATCATTATATTCAAGCGGACTTTGATCACAGCATTATGAATGAATGATTAATGAGTAAGTGTGATGAAGTATTCTTCTGTCTTCAAAGGGGAGTTGGATGCAGGTTTCAAGAGATTTTCAGTAATAGCTTCTGAATATGGAGAATGACATATCAAATAAACCCTTCAATATAAGTAGAAATACTTTTTCCTTTGGTTGGCCTTGGTTCCTTTGGTTGGGAGTGAACTGGCCCTTTTCGTCCTGTCACAAGTATCATTATCTACTCAAATAACCGTTTTTATTTTACAATCCCAGTTGATTTGAAGGTCCTGTGTTGTCCCTTATGAATTCTTTATGTAAACATCAAAACTTTGGTGTGTTTGCTCATTCCTGGCTGCACATTTCAATTGTTAACACAACACCGTAGTCCTTTAAATCTTGATTCCAGATTTTGCTCAAATTATAGCAAAGCTGTTATTAAAGATCTTACTGATCACTGCTAAACAAAAGCCAACATCTTGCAGTCTTTGGATGCTGCTTTAATGTTGCACTGAAGTTGAAAGCTGTTTTACAGGGATAGCAGAGTTAAGGTGTGCCAATCTTAAGCTGTAGGTTTGATTTGCCTCATGATTTGGTTCCTCGCTCTTTTCAAAAAACCTCTCCGGCAGAAAAAAAAAAACACCTTATTGTTGGCATGGCCATAACTGTGATTTGACGCCGCTCCTCTGCTTTCACCTCGGGAGACAGCTATTGTCCACAGTACTGGAACTGACCCTGTTAGCTGACCTTGCTTAATACACAGACATACAGACTGCATAATGCTCCTTCCACATATCCAGCTATTAAACAAGAAGGCAGCCTCACAGTCATATGGTCCCTGCTTTACAATTTGCAGCTTTCACATTTGAAAAATACATCCAGCATCTTCATTTGTGCCCCTGCTCTCACATCCACATTAGCTGCCCTTTCTGATGGTACCCGAATCAGCTGACATATAGCAAAGCAAAAAAAAATATGAAATGGATCAATTCTTCTTTATTATTTGAAGCTCACAGATTGTCGAGCAACTGACCTTGACTTATTTTGTATTTGTTCTGTATCCATACTTACCAAATGGGTCAGCTAAGTACTGGGTTTTTGGCCTTTAGCCTCAGCAGAGGGGTTTGCAAACAGCTATATGGCTCTCCAAGGCCAAGCACTAGTCTTGCATCGCATGCTTTACACTGGGAAAAAAGAGGTATTCAGACAAGTTATTCATGTCAAACAATGCCCACAAAACCCTTCTATACAATTCATAATTCTGATATTTTGCTGGGAATGTTTTAGCCGGCTAACGCTCTGACACAGCTTGCCGCTATCACACTATTTATTCCCTCCCTTCTCTTTCTCTCCATTAGGTAACATAGTAGGGCAAAAATGTTAAGACCCATCGCCCTACACTCCACAGCTCCTCAAATTCACAATGCACTGTTGTCATCTAAGAAATTGTTATATTCAGCAGTGTGTAGAATTGGGCACTTGGTTGGAAAACAGCTCATCTCCGCTACTTTGCTTCACATCTCTTGAAGGGCTAAAAACACCCATTCATTCGCCTTAACACTGTGGGCTCTGTGATCCAATGCTAAACCTCTTTAAGTGCGTGCATTTGTGAAGAAAAATTGCTAAGCCTTTCAAACTGATAGGACTCGCTGTCATCATGTATGAGTCTCAGCCGTACAAGTGAGCCCTCAGGTTTAATTAAACTTTTTTTAAAGTGTACCTTCCATGAAAATCAACCCGGTCTCTCTGGCATTTGTGTGTCGAGAAGCTCTCCCTCTTTTCGTTCTCTTTGAGTGGTCGATACATTAAAACTTGAACTGATTGATTTCAGAATGCTGTGCCATCAGTGTCCTTGCGCAGCCGTTAACTGCATCTGAAGTATCTTAGTCATCAAGCTTTAGGCCTGGGATTGATAATAGCTTGACCGGTAGGGCCTATCTTACCCATCCTTTTTCAGGAGGTCTTGTATTTAGCACCCAGAGCACTTGTGGCAAATCTCAAACAGCACAAGGGTATTCACAGAGCGGCTGAGTGGAAAGCCTTTTCTCATCCATCTGAACCTCATGAATACATTCCAACTCTAACTAACTACTTTACCTTAATGTGGAATTTCAAACAAGGTATGAGGCCAATTTATTTATTTGTATTCTCAGCGTCTTAGTGATACTTTTGAACACAGTGATGGGGGGTGGATAATCTCTGTCTTTCATCAGCAAAGTGGCCCTGCACAAAACCCATCAGTAATGTATTCGCTATTGATTGATGGTTGCTCCTTGCACTACTGGGCAACACCATTATTATCATGTATAGATTCCAGACTTCCCACAGTAAAAATCATTGTCTTGATTTAAGTTATCCAGACCCTGAGGTGTTATAATAGCACAACTGGTTTTGGTCTCATAATAGCTTTCTTCCTCAACAATTACTGGCATTCCCCTGCCAACCGGACTCTGACAGCCTCTGGTACAGGAAAGGATGTTTTATATGCAGGAAAATGTTGCCAGTGCAACAGGTGTAAATATAGATGCACTGAAGAGAATCAAGACACTTTTTTAATGAAAAAAGCTGCAATAAAAAATAGAGCAAGACGTGCAGCTGTTATTATTTTCAGTTTATCCAGCTGTGCCATGCGAAGCTGAAATTTTATTTTACATTCTATTTTCTAGAATACATATGATTTCCAGTCCGCTCCCTATTTTCAGTCATGTTGTCACACAATGGAAAGTGAAACACTTAAATACAGTATATATGAAACTACACTGATTTTATCTTATTTTTAAAAAAATTATAACAATGGCAACGTTATCAGTTAGATAAATATAAATACTGAAGTAAACATAATCATATCGTTTGTTTTGTTCTATAAGTGTGAACTAACATCCTAAACAAAAGTAAAATAATTGTCATTTTTGTACATCAAACATATGTAGCCTGAACTTATTATTATTACTATTATTATTAGGCTGCTATTTAAGGTGTTTCTATGAAGGATTTAAGAATTTATAACTGTTATTATTTAGCTCTGCCTGTGCGTTAATAATGACATTTTCCTCTGCGGCCCCAGCTCAGTGTGTTTTCAGTGTTGACACAGTTGGATCCGTGGAGCAAACATTATGTGTTAGTCACATGCCTCATGGGAGATGCCCGGGTCCCGAATCATCGGGAATTACTGTGACCTTGTTTATCAGTCATTGTATCAGGGTATCTAATGTAAACGCAACTGTGGCCTGCATAACATGCCACATCTGCTGTGTGGCCAGCGCTGCTTCTTGGTTACCAAGCGATTTATTAGAGCAGCCTGTGCGAGGAATAGTAGGTCGCAGCATAAAGAGCAACCAGCAGCTTTTTCACGGGCGGACATTTATGTCTTAAACATGCTGTTGTACGATTATCGTCCACCTACAGCAAACATCAGATAGTTTCTTGTCCCCAAAAGACCCCAAAGAAAGAAACCTAGCTGTGTGGATTAAAAGCGCCGTCAGCAGAGAGCTGTGTTTGCACTCAAGACCAATTTATTGCCGATGAACATATGGCCAATATTTTGTCTCACGTCATAGCAAAGCGAAAACAAACACCGTGCAATGTTAGCGAGTCAGCAAGAGCAGAGCCACTTGGCCAGCTATGCAAACGCTCTTGGACAATATGAGAAGAGGAGCACTTGCTTTCTGGGTATATAAACCACATCAGGCTTATCTCTGCACGCACTCCTGACTCCCATTTGGAGATATTTCATTAACTCTGTGCGCTGTCTTAACGCTGGAAACACATTCAGCCCCCCTCCAGTCTAGGTAAGCGCACTGGATGTTCCACTCAGTTTGCATACAGTATTTTCTGTTTTTACAGCCTAATAGACGCTGCTGGTTTTCTTTTGCTGCTGTTTTCTACGCATCAGCGCGCATCTTATAGTGTCTGAATGAAGAATGACCTGATCTTAGTGCTTTAAAGTCAGCTTAAAATAGGATGGCTAGACCTGCGCGTTTTAAGCATACAGTGCTCGGTGATCATTGCACACTCACGTGGGCAGCCTATGCTTGACTGAACATGATCTTTTGACGGTGCACTGTCAGAGTGGCCTGCACCTTCATGTCTGAGCTCAGGCAGGAGAATTAGTACACTTTGGCTGAAAATGACAAAAGAGAAATTCTAAACTATGTTTAATCGGAAGAATGTTTTCAGAAAATTCACCTGGTTTTTCCAGCAGTCAACAAAAATGTAACAGCAGGTTAGAGATAATATACGGCAACGGCTTTTCTGATTGGTGCTCACATGGTTACACCTGCCAGGACCAGTTTACCGAAGAGCATCTGTTTATCTTAATATATAATGGTCATGGATGAAGTTCGTGTGTTTGCCTTAATATATGCCCGTAACCATATTGACTATTTGAAGTTGTCTAATTGGGTGCACACAGTGCGCGCCCCTGTTGTTTCCTAAATTTGCCAGTAGAGACCGCTAGAGCTCTACAGATGTCAACAGCTGTTAATGTTTTTACTGCACTCACAGGCAGACTGTTTAGCAAGGAGGACAAGTTGTCTGTGCTTGTGCCATCCAGAGCGCAGCAGACCAGGTTCTTTAGGAGGTGATGTTCTATTTATTTATTTCATTGTTTTCTTAAGGGGCATTAGCAGTGGCCAAAACATTTCCAGATAAGTGTTGTCTCTTTTGATTTATCAAAAGAAGCATCGGAGCTTCATGCCATTTTTCCATCCTTCCTGCCAGTGTCGGTGCCACACTGAAATGGGAAGTGATTAAAAAGCAATAAACCCCTTTTAAGTAATTCGTTTGACACATAAGAAAGATTCAGGCGTGGCATGAAATTCACATTGACAAATAAACTGGTGGTTTAACAAATGAAGGCATGTCCTCCGGGCACGGGCGCGCGGCTCTAATCTTCGCCGTGACGTGTTTAATCATTAGAAGAAAGGAGACGAATAAAGAGTTTTTGCCCGGGAGGAAAAGGAGGCTGGATTTCTGCAAAAACCAAACGGATTCCAAAATGATTTCTACCCTCCAGCCAAATCTCCCCGGGCCATGGCTTAGCCCACATAAATAACCGGACCCGGCTTTACCTGCATATTATATATAGGCTTTTAATCACAGAGGGAGGAAATCGGTCTTGTCACTCTGTACATTTATCATGTGCACCCTGAGGCAGGCGGGGTTACCTTTATCAAAGACTAACTCCCTGCCTGAGGCTTCCGAAATTCTTCTGAAATTCAGCGATTACAAGCAGGCAATGATCAACATTATTATGGATTCTCCTGCGGCATTCTTATTTGTGCATTCAGTCGAAAGATTTATTTAATCAACAATATAAAAAGCTCTTTCTTCACTTATTTGAGAACAATCGTGGGCATGAATTTTTAGAAGGGAATTATAATTAATCAGGCGGGGCCCGTTTTGGGGGGTTCATCCGAAAAATTAATTGTTTTGGATGAGACCATTCTGCTGTACGTTTGATTGCAAAGCTAGGATCAGGAAAAATGTAACGAGCTTTAATAATGAGCCAATCAGCTCTGTTGCTTATAATATTAAAATGGGAGCACTGGCGAAACTGGTGATAGCATAATTAGAGCAGCAATGATCACATAGAAAGGTTTTGGGCATCATGCTGCACTGTGCCGTTTTACGCACACAAGTCTAAAGAACAGCCCAATGAGAAATTGTGTTACAATGTATTATTTTAGTGTCAGAGCTCAAGATTTAGCGTCAGCTGGACTCAAATAAGCGGGAGATGGGAAGCAGCAGCCCTGCGCCCCGTAATGTCCTTTAAATCCTGATACATCTGCGGCTTTCTTTACTACATCTTCTCTCTGGTTTAACACCCCCAACACAAACAAATTCCACACAGACACACAGCCTTAACTGAAAACCGAGAATGATTTAGTGAAAAGCAGTGGTGTCCAACATATTTAAAACAAAGTTCCAACTTTCTGAGTTAAAAACCAAATAGTTCATTACAAAAACAGCTCTGGTAAAGAGCTGATAATGACAAAGAAATGCATAATAATAATAATAATAATAATAATTATAATAATAATAATAATAATAATAATAATAATAATAA
>NW_018127974.1:1162233-1202673 GCF_001952655.1 Monopterus albus | reverse complement strand
TCATCCCGTGGGAAAAAAAAATCACAAAATCTTGAGATCCTCCATGCATTTTTGCACTAAAGTAGTTTTGCGTAATTGCATACAAATGCATCCTGAACCCATCCTGTGCAGTTTTACTGGTCTATAAACATTTCCCGGCGTTGGCCCCGTAAACTCGTCCCGCTCTGTAAAACACTCACATTGGCTACTGTCAGAGTGAAAAGGCAAGCGGCCTATTTGAACTACCTGTGAAAGTAAACAGGTAAACACAGAGCGATAGGCTCTCCAAGTGGAGTACGTCCACTTAGCCTGTGCACATTTACCTCTTCTTGCCGAAACCCTCAGCTCAATTGATCAAATAGTACATCCCCAGCAACTGGCCACAGTCTGCAGCCCAGTGCGCTCCCATGCACCGTCACCAAACCTACTGTGACTCCCCCCTTGTCACTGTACCTCACACAGCTAAAGCAAAGCAAATTGGCACGGGTGATAAGCATGCGTGCTCTAACATACTCTGATTTAGCTCCACACACTTTTGAGACGCTAAATAAGTCTCAGTGAAATAATGTCCTGCTTAGGCCAAGTGAGTGTCCTGATGAGATGCGCATAGAGGCTACAGCCTGGACCATTCCTCCGCGGTGTGTAAAGCTCTCTGGGTGTCTGCTGGGGGCTGGATGTCCCGTCACATGTCGGATTTAGCTGGGCAGCATTACTTGGTGGATCAGGTCAGTAACCTCTCTCTCCCTTATAGAGGCTCGGGCGCAGCTCCAGTTTGTCCATATAACCCGTTCAGCTCAATGGAGCCTTTGTTAGATGCTGAGGCTTGTGATTAATTCTGGTGAAATATTTACCACAGGCCCGTGTGTGAGCTGCTCTTCTATTTGGACCAAACAAAGTAGAAGGTGTATTAGTTTAAAAGTTCTATGATGCCTGTATAGATGATTCTGTTGAATAAAAAATGTCTAAATAGCAAAGTTCCAATACTAATAGTGAAAAATTCATTATATCTTAATAATAATAATAATGTACTGAAATAACCTTATTTGATTTTGAATTTAAAAAATCTATGTAGGCTAACCTAAAGAATTAAAAAGAGTCATTCCTGGCTTTCCTTCGAAGAGGAGAGGGACTGCTGTGTGTGTGTGTGTGTGTGTGTGTACGTGTGTGTGTGCTAAGATGAAGGACCTTCCTTAATATTGTGGAAGGATCCAGGAATTGAATGAAGAGATAGTCCATTGAAAGCAGTTGAATGCCATGACAACTAGGAACAACCTCAGATTTATTCCAAACAGTTAGAAAGCATTGTGCACAGGGCGTCAATCATCCATTATTTCGCCCCTGAAATAAATGCAAAAACTGCGACCTGACAAAAGCTTCCAACAGGAGCCGGACATTTGTCTACATTTCCCCCATTGTCTGCAGCTTAGCAATCGGTTTGTATTTGTGTTTGCCCGGGTCCGACCACCCAGGATGCGCAGAGGACTGGCTAAAAAACGTGAAACATTGTCACCCACATCACATACTGGATAGGAGGCAGAGGGAGGAGAACGAAAGGGAAAGTCTTGAAAGGGAGGAAAATAAAGTAAGCAACAATGATACTCGGATTTCCACAGGGAAAAAAAAAGCTGGGGGCTCCACACAAGCAGAAAACAAATATTAGGATGCGCTGCCATGACGAAAGTGGAGAGATTTATTGATTAAAAAGAAAAACTTGTAATTCAGGAATATGCACCATGCCTGCTTATTGAGGCCTATTGCTTTAAATATAAACCTGTATATATCTGTAATAAGAAATAGGCCACCATAATAATAATAATTATTATTATTACTATTATTATTATTATTCATTATGGGTTTTTGGTTGTTGGTGATTATATAGTCCTCATTATCAGTGACTCATTTGGATAGGCCCACTGTCTTAAATACTTGCTTTGCGTTTCCAGACAAACAGTCCTGCTTCAGTTTCAACAAAGCCTCTTTTCCTTAAGCCCTGGCAAAAATATTGACACAAAAGGTTTACATAAATTATCCCCGAGTATTTGAACAATAGCCGCTCTTTCTCCTAATTCCCGCCGTGTTGTTTTTTTAAAGAATAACTTATACAATAACGTATACACAAAACTTCAACATCTATATAGTGTATATGTATGGTTAGAAATATGGAAAGGAAGGGCTACGACGGGCTTTTTAAGTATTGTGAGTATAAAGCTACTTGGAGATTCTTTGTATGTAAATAGAGTGTAAAAAAGGGCCCTCCCCGTCTTTGTAATTAATTGACACGTTATACCACTCATCATGCTCTGAAGCACCAATGGTAGAGGCTCGGATCTCCCCAAAACCCACAATTTCACATCTGCAAACACTGTCTTCATCCACTTGACTCCTAAGACCCGCCCACACGTGGCCAACCTTTCGCGTTTTTAATGCTTTTTCACTGCAGGTTCATGTGTTGAGACCAACCTTATATGGACTGATCGGACAAGGTAATGGCTTATTTCCCTCTAGCACCCAGCAGTAGCACAGTATCCATGAGCCACATATAGCACTTCAGCCACTTTGGCATCCTTCCTGGACTTACAAAGAGTGAATCCGCTGCTCCTTGCTTAGGCAATGGTTATCCACGGTGGCTGCTTTGACTGTACTTCAGCGTAGAGCGACTCTTACTCATCCTATTTTTCCTGAAACATCGCCTCTGCTTTTTTTTTTTTTTTTTTTTGCTTCTTTGTTTCAAAACAGACGGATTGCCCGAAAAGCTGGTGCAGCAACTTTTCCCTGCATATTCCCCCCCCACCAGAATATGTCGTTGACCAACACAAAGACGGGCTTTTCTGTTAAGGACATTTTGGACCTTCCTGACACAAATGATGAAGAGGGATCTATCACCGGAGCGGAGGAAGACACGGAGGGATCGGAGACCACGTCCACGACGAAAACGACTGGAGTTTTGGTGCAAAGTCCTCTTGAAAACGTTCAAAATCTGCCTTTAAAGAACCCTTTTTATGACAGTAGTGACAATCCGTACACACGATGGCTTGCTACTACGGACAGTATCCAGTATTCATGTAAGTAGCCTCTATTAACCTTTGGTCAACTTGTTTAGAAGGAATTCTGTCAAATATATTAAGCGATAACTGCTGCTATGCAGCCTGTTTTTCTAACATAATGATGCCCTTGGATGGCGTGCAGCATTCATCTATACACTGTGCACTGGTGTGCTCGTCTCCAGGCGTGTACAGCTCAACAAATGCATGCAGTGTGTAGCCTCGCCGCACTTTGCATTGTAAGAACAGGATCGATAAAGCACCGTGGAAAAACAAGGGGGCTGCGAGTTTTTCACAATATAAGCACGGTGTGAAATATAAGAGTGAATTCTGGGGGATTTACATGCACACAAAGCTCCTTTTAATGCTTCACTGACCATCCCTGCTTGTGGACGCTTCGACTAAGAATTTGTGTGTGTGTGTGTGTGTGTGTGTGTGTGTGCTTTCCACTTCCAAATGACAACGAAGAGTTTAAAAAGCAGTTATGTAGTCACGTTATGTTCTAAAATTGGTGTGTAGATCTCTGTGTATTCCTCTTTTGACAGCTGCTCATTCATTAACCTTATTATTCTTATTGCTCAGCTTCACAATTAATTTCCAGTGCATCCAAACTTTTTATTGATGACTGCATGACCTGTGGTTGTGATCGATGTCTCTGAGGACTTTACAACATAACATTTTGACAGTGTTTCTCCCGTTTCTTGCCGCAGTGCACGGTCTATCCGCCAGCTCTCAGGACTCGGCCAAGTCCCCGGAGCCATCCGCGGACGACGAATCGCCGGACAACGACAAGGAAACTTCCAGCAGCGGCGGCAGCGATTCCGGCAAGAAACGGAAAAGGAGGGTGTTGTTTTCCAAGGCGCAAACCTACGAGCTGGAGCGCCGCTTCAGACAGCAGAGGTACCTCTCCGCCCCGGAGAGGGAGCACCTGGCCAGCCTGATCCGCCTCACCCCGACCCAGGTGAAGATATGGTTCCAGAACCACCGGTATAAGATGAAGAGAGCCCGGGCCGAGAAAGGTATGGAAGTGACCCATCTCCCTTCTCCCAGGCGGGTGGCCGTACCCGTCTTAGTCAGGGATGGAAAGCCTTGTCACACTCTTAAAGCTCAGGACTTGGCGGCCACTTTTCAGGCCGGGATCCCCTTCTCGGCTTATAGTGCCCAGTCACTCCAAAACATGCAGTATAACGCGCAGTACAGCGCCGCGGCCACGCCACAGTTCCCCACAGCACATCACTTGGTGCAAACGCAACAGTGGACTTGGTGAGAGAAATTATAGAGACTTGGCATGGAGGCACGATAGCGAGTTTCACCACAAAGCAAAGAGAAAAAAATAAAACACAAAACAAAAGACTTTTCATTTTTGCAGCTTGACTCATACATATACTACCATTTTTATTCGGGGCTCATGTGTGCGCCGTGTTTACATGTTTTCGTTAAGAGAACTGGGTCCAAACCTCTCCCTTATAGATTTTATTAAGAATGTAAATGCTCTTCTTGTGACATTTTTGTAAAGTATGTTGTGTGTTGGTTGTAGAGATGTTTTCTTCTTCTTTTTTTTTTCTTTTGTCCCTTCGTGTTATTATCAGCACGTACGAACCACTTTATAATTATAGAAATTTTAATTTCTTGCTTCTTTTATGGACCGAAAAATATTTATGGCCATGAATAAACACTGGCAACTTTTCAGCTATTTTCCCTTTTGTTTTTATTTCCTGTAAATATTCTATGGCAAATGTCTGCAACCTAGAGAAGCTTCGGGAGCGGAAAGATGAAGTTCAGCCTTTGTGTATTTCCGAATTTAAAAACAACAGGGAGTCATCTTTTGGCTAAACATTATGGACGCACTGTCAGATCATATATGTGCAAAAACCAGAGTAGCCGCGCGGCGATGGCGCAATATCCAAACAAGTGATATAAACACAACTCCGTGTTTCTGAAATAAGGATTTGATTCATCGCTAAATATCCCAACAAAAGACGAGGAGCCAAACATTGTCTAATGGCACAGAATGGGGCTCGAGTGGCAACAAATCTCCAGCGCACTCCTCTCTGTTCTTTTTAGGCAAATTTAATCCGGAGAATATTTTTCTGAATCCCAACACCTCGCTAATAAAGAGCCTAAAGTCACTCGTCAAATGGGACTAAAATCCACTTACTTAATATAAGAGGGCTTCTCCACATAAGAAGCTTTTGAATGCAAAGCTCTCCTTTTTGTCAGCGTCCCCACACCACTCCCGGCCTTGGTTGGAGAGTGGAAGACTGCGGGTGCAAAATATCGTCTAATGCAATAAATGTTTTATCTTGTTAAGCGCTAAACTGCAAATAGAGCAGGAATAATGAGTGACTCAGCAGCCTCCTTTGTTTAACCACGACCAGCGGTCAGCTTACAGGGGCTTTAACCACCTAATAAAGTTATTTTATGTCACCATATAACATTAGCAATGATACCCCGTATTAAAAATACACGATTAGACAACATGCTCTCTAAGGTGGAACCAAAACAAGCACAAATGGCTCCCAAGTGATCCGCCGAGAGCGCACTGCGGATTATCAGCCTCCAGTCAATATCTTGGGTAAATATGATAACCTAGTAGAAAAATCTATGCATTTTGTTTGTCCCGGGGCAAACATCTCACAACAGATGTTAGAGTCGCCCCTATCATCACTGAACAAACAGCTAAATTGGCCAGATTTGCTAATTATTTACAGAATTTAGTCTCAAGGGGCTACTGCTTTTGTGGGCGACACAGACTCAATTTGTCCCTGGCATGGAGGTTTTGTGTTTCACCACTGGTTGAGCTTGTAGGTCAGATAAATCAACAACTTACTTATAGGTGTGATTGGTTTTTTTAAATGATTTTTAATCCGTAAAGAAATGGGAAACCGATGTGAGGAGAACTATGAAGCGAGACGCAGTGTACTCGCTGTGACAATTAGACAAAGTAACCTGACAAATGGCCGTGAGAAGTGAGTGGATGTCTGCTTTCTTTCAAATCGCACTTAAACTCAACCATTCTTAGGACAATAATTATTGAAAAACTCACTGATGTCGGCGTTTGTGTGGCCAGGCTCTTTGCCCTCAGGTTTCTCCTCTCAGCTTGGTCACTCTATCATTGCATAATTACAGTACCCAACATAACGCACAGACAAAAGCCTGGGCCTGGTTTGCAGGATGTTAGAGGCGTGCATGTTAACGAGCAGCAGGAGTGAGGATGCAGACAGTGCAGATAGAGAGACTGACAGATCGTCTCGGTGCTGTTCAGAGTCAGGGAGATGTATCTTTGGGCTTTTTGTCCTCCCTGTCACTTGATGCCATTGTGATCTTTGCTGCGCACGTTGTATCCCATATGGGCAGCTGGGCTCGGACAAGGAGAAAGGGATCTCTTACAACCCCTAAATTGTATCAAGCTTTCAAATAAAGCGTTGTTGTCTCTCAAAGAAAAACGAATTAAAAATTCGTGCTATATCTGTTCTGGTCAAAAAAGAAGCCCCATTCATAGAAAACAGGGAGTCCTTCTTCCTTGATAGAGCTATGCCAACAACAGCCCTCTCATTTCACTTCTCCCTCTATCCCTCCATTCTCCAGTGAAAGGCTGATTATTGTCTGTCCCAGAAAGTGGCCCGTCATAGCGTAAAAACTATTTTTAATACCAGACAGTGTTCTTCCTTGTTTGCTTTGAGTTCTGCTGGAATGCGTAGGCCTGTTTCTAAAAGAGACACGGAAAACTGTTTGACACGATTCGCCCCAGCTGAGCTGAGAGTTCGCTTTGGGGGACTTCCGTATCAGGTGGAAAAATGTCCACATCCTGCACCAGTTACAGACAGGGTCTCACAAAAACCTAGACTGGTTTTTACTCCACCGTAGTTTTGTAAGTTGAGGCGCGTTTCATACCGACAGCAGTTACAGAAACGTGCATATAGTTCCACTGATTCATCTATGTTGAACCCGCTATTTGCATTGTCATTTTCTTGTGATTCTAGTAATCCGTGAGTGATGCTGAGTAGGATGCAGATGTTTCTTCCATGGGAACAAAAGCTGGGGATATTTGGCGGGTCTTTAATGGACCTGTATGCGCCAGGATTAGCTGCCTTTGGAAAGACCGGGGATTAGCGCATGTGTGCGCCTTGCATTTGTAAATATCATATTTCATTATATTGATATAGAAATATTTTCGTGTCATACTTTCTATATTTTAAGACCCCCTTAAACATGGATCCATAGCATGCTGACCCTGTTCGCCTGCAGACTGACTGTAGATTAAAACATAACCCAAATCATTTCTTTGCCATGCTTTGTTGTGTTTACTCTCACACTGAAGCAAAATAAAAATGGTAGCTGTGTAAAAGCCTTGATGGTAAAGTTTTACGGTTAGCAGTCTTGGCTTTGCACTCCTGTACTGTCATCAACACACCAGAAAATTACAACAGCCCTCTACCAGCTCAGCGACGGGGTTAGATTTATCGGAAATTGCTTTTGCCTGCTCGAACGGATAAAGCTGTGCGACATTAAAACAAGCATCTTGGCGTGCAGCATAGTTCAACCTGCGTGGATAACGCTATTATATAGCTTGGAATACAATACTTGAGGAAATATGCACTTGGGACACCAAGGATCTTCGTCATCCTGCCCATTTGAACCTCGACATGAATCATTTCTCTATCATGCACAGCGCCAAATAAACGAGGATTTCAAAGCTATAATAAGCGGCGCTTTTCATTTAAAGGAAGCTATCTGGGTTTTATTGCCTTAAAGGAGATCCAGATTAGATTCGCCACAGTGCCGATATTAAAGAGAGAAGGAGTCATGGAGGGGAGGGAGAGTCAGAGGAGAAACAGTTGCGCCGAGGAGCCACAAGATGGAAGCAGAGGTCTTTAGCTGGTGTCAGGCAGCTTTTACCTGCAAGTGTCTACCAGTCCAACTCCGTCTAGTTCAGCCCCTACACATTACAGCATCAACATCTTACTGGGACTGCTGGAATGAGCGCCTTTTCTCCTCTTTAATGAGCAGACATCCCAGCAAACTTGACAGTCTTTTTAAGTGCATGATTGCGGTTTGTGACATTGTTATGGATCTTGAGAGCATAATCATCATATCACTCTTGAAAACAAACTAGACTCAACGTAAACAGCACACAGGCAAAGGCAATTAGCACCGTTTCCATTTCAAACTGAGAGAGGGAGAGAGAAAGAGAGATGGTATTTCCACGGTGTGGCGCAATAGGATAGGGGAACACACACGGTGCAGGTTCATTCATTTCAGTGACACGGAACAGTAATGCTGAAGTGAGATTTTCTAAGGGAAGTCTTCATCGGTGTCCTTCACAGCAAAGAAGACTGAGAGCCAAATGTCCTGGAATCCTTAAACCTGTCATTTCTGCACTAAATCAGATCAAACACGTGTCATAACTAATAAAAATGAAACCAGTTATTTTCTCGGAGCAGGCCCGTGGAGCCTGATGCCTTCTTTAAAGACACCACAAATACTGGGACCTAAGGACCGTGTTAGTTACAGACACAATCTACTCATTTGCTTCAATCACGCCCTGCAGTTATGTAGACTTGCTTTACAGACTGCAAAGTCCCTGAGCACCATCATCTCCCAAAGATGAGAAGAAATATGCAAATCATTTCTAAATGGGTCAAATGACGTCAAAATAAAAGTCTACTATATCTACCCACCTGTTCAGTTCAGCATCAGTGAGTTTGCACCTGTAGGGGGCCTCGTTGGGTTGGAAAGATGCGCCGGCAGGGAGTGCAGGGATGCTGAACATGATGGAAGAGAGGAGAGAAAAGAAGTAAAGGAATGTTAATCTACAAGAATTCTGGCCACTTGACTAAGGCTGGTGTGAGGGGGAAAAAATACAAAGACCAAACATCAGCAACAAACCAGCGCATCCCAGTGACCTAGCAGCAAACGCATACCCACGTACTAATACTTTAAATCAGGTCTGCATTTGTGCAGGTGGCAGAGGGGTGCTGTGTGTACTAGAGCAAATCCACCAGTTTACTCAGTGGCACAGAGCATCGGCAGAATGTTGTTCAGTTCAGCCTCCCATCTGGATGAGAACCCGGTGAGCTGCGTAACACACACACACACACACACACACCAGCATCAGTGGGTTAAACAAGGAAGAAACAGAAAAGCTGAGGTTGATGTCAGTTTTCTGTAGTGCTGAAGTTAAAGGGGTAAAAAGCCCTGCAGCATCTTTGAGCATCTCCAGCCTCTGTCATGTCGTTTACCTTTCCTTAGAACTGTACCCAATTTGAAACAAGCAAGTCTTGCAGCGTCTATTTATTCTATGACAAGTGTGAAAATAAATTCATAAAACTAGTTTTACTTAATTAACAACACAGTTTCCGTCCTTGTGTGCCACCATATGCAACAAGTTCATGATGTTCATTTGGCAGTTGAATTGACTGGGAACATTTACTGGTATATAATAGTCTGGTAAAAGTGTGACCATACAGTTTTATATCCTGCACCTCATATATTACATCTGTATGGTTTGTATCATTTGCATGTTTCTGGTAAAAACAAAAACATCCTGGCAATATTGTTTTTTACAAGTCTCCCTCCAGCTGCTTCCTCTGAAGCATTATGACTCTCCAGTAGCTCGTTCTCCTGGCTACTGCACTTGGAAATGCACTTGCCTAAGTGTCATTTTCTCCATGTAAGGTCATTTTCTCTCTCCCTCTCTCTTGTTCCATGTCAGTGTGAATGTGAGGTCAAGCTGAGGTAGGACTGAACAAAAAGCCCCAGAGATTTTTAAGAATATTTACAGTACACAGAAAGAGCAACATTTCACAGTGAACTAGGTCTAACTGAAATAAATGGATGTCTTTTTCATCCTGGCTTCCTCAGACAAGTCAAAACACGCAGTAGGGTTTTGCTGGGGAAGACGCTGACAGTGCAGTTCTTAAATTGTAGCTGTAGCAGACCGGCAGCCAGATTGGAGTCATTTTTGTGAAAAAGGAATGAGCGTCAAGGTTCTTGACTTTGCTAAATGTTGAGATTAGGAAAACAGAAGAGTCTGCAGAAACACACGGAGACTGTCAGGCTGAGCAGGTAGAGAGCTCAGACAGGGCAGGCTTCATTACCCTCCACTCACTCCATGTGTCTATTAATACTCCACGATTCCATGTAAAATGCAATCTGTATCATGAATCAAATAAAGAACTACAAAAATCTGGCTTTTTTAATTTTGGTCAATATTTCTAAGGAACGGCTTTATAATATGACGAACAGACATAGTAAAGTAAACTGTAAACTGTTTATTCAGCAGCTTCCTTCATAGGTTCATTATGGAACATAACAGGCATAAGAAACACTAACAGTGGATTTCATAACTCAAAGCAAAACAACAGTTTTGCACATCATTACATTATGTTCTAACAGCAGTCGCCCCATGTCTTTCTCTGCAAGTCAGTGGCAAAAGAATAAACAAAAGGTCGTTGCTCAGGCAAACATCATTAACTCGGCATCCTCCTGCTTTCACGTGTGGAAAGTCAAGTATAAACCGGAAAGAAATACTGATCAGTTATTAGTTTTAAACCATGACCTGGGAGATGAAGCAAAAGTCTTTTCTTTTCCACACTTGGAAAAGTTAGTCACACTGTATTATTCTATAGTTTAATTACTGCAATAAAGGACAGTGATGCCTAACAGACCGCCAGTGTTGAAATCAATGTTTTGTCAAAAGAGCTCAGTGATTTTCATGCTTTCATATCAAGTGAAATGGAATAGGGATGTTTAATCCCTTTTGAAATAAAGTGTAAATGTGGCAAAATAGGAGATTAATGTAGTTAGGCTGCGGCGTCTAGAGTGTGTTTGGATTTCTCACACACGCTGACAGTCAGCAGGCCGAGTGTGTTTGCACTGATCCCATTAATCAAACCAGTGATGGACAACAGCAACGCATGTTCATTGTCTACTGCTTAGAAGACATGATGATTTAAATGCATTGTTCAATATGAAATTTGTGGAATTTTAGATTTTAAACCTGTGTTTTAATCCTAATTTATATGTACGAGATCAGAGCTATTAATTTCATTCCATGTTAATATATATCATATCAAATTAATCTTCTCTTTGTATTATCCAGTGAACTTGTGCTTCTCAACAAAACCGGCCAATATACATATGACAAACTTGATTCTCGCAACTAGAACTAGATAATGTAAATGTCTAAAGTTAAAACATTTTCTACCTCTTGCAGGAAACATTAACCTACAGTGCATGACCATTATTATTTAGAGCCTGTTCGGCTCAAAGTCTCAGAGTTCTTCTATTGAAAGTTGTGTTTCTCTGTTATGATATGCAAATTGCCATATGGTCTTATTTCCCTTTGTCTTCTCTTTCTCAATGTTCCATCTTAGGACTTGAATTGTCTTGTGTAAAACCCACAGTCCGCTGCAGTCAGATGGGCTGGATGGGGTACAGCGCCAACAATCAGGTTCCCAGAGTTGAGTGTTTATGCCTTTCACTTAATGGATTGTCTCACCTTCTTCAGAGGATGAACATGAGGTGCTTGAGATGCCAGCACTGCAAATGGATCCTGGGGCTTTGAGCCCTGATAACAACCACTCGTCATCTGTTTCAGACACGCCTCAATCAGCACGCGTGACGATCAAAGAGCAACAATGTGGCAGCAACATGTTTTACCAATTCAAGTTGCCTAATTAACTTCCTGTTTAAAGAGGATGTAAAATATGTGTAGCAAGTAATGCCTATTTTTGTGTTTGTGCATTTGTACCCTGTGGTGGAGTTATAATGTGTTTCAGAGCTACCTGCACTGGATGTGAACTAAATAAAAAAGCTTCTCTATGATATTTCTTTTCGTGGGCTCCCTTTGTTGAATAGATATGGTGTTTCAATATGAGCAACGTGCTGTCTGACTTTACTCACAGTAAGTCTTTATGCTTTCTGTGAAATGGAAGCAGTAGCCTTCAATGTATTTATCTTCTGTAGTCACAGATATCACTTGCTGACCATATTATCACCTAGACGAAGGGAACACAACTCCCCATCAGCCCAATGTCATTTGGGGTTGTTTAGCATGATATCCTAAGGGATGAAATCAAGCCAGTGAAAAGCTCAGTTAAACACTGATGTTTTAATGTTACTTCATTTTGTTGCCTGACCAGCTGAACAACATGGAAGGGAGTTGGAGCTAAGACAGTTACTGGTGACTACCATTTTTAATGTCCACCTGAGCTGGCACAGAAAACCACTAGCTGCACACTGTTAGAAACTACTTTTCAGCCATCCCAGTTATGTACTGTACATATGAATTAGTATCTGGCAGGACTATAATATAAAGTAATAGAATTTTTTTTTTTCTGTCAGGACTTGTCTATTATAATTCAGTTATATGTGAGTCATCTCTGTTCTAACCACAGTTAGTGAAAAATGGAGCAAGAAGAGAGGACACGTCACTAATCCATAGCCTGTCTCCACATTTGATATAAATGTGAACTGATACATTTGCTTTCCTGTTGTTGCACAGATTGTGAAATGATTCAGTTTGAAACCTCCGGTCTTCCCCCGGCAGTTTTATATCCTTTCTTAAAACCAAATGTAAATTTGAATACATAATTGTTTATATTCTATTTCACATCCTGTGTTTTTGTAGTTTTTACATTGTATTTATTGTCATTTTTGAATATATAAATGGATTTTTAACTTATCTGTACATGCACTTTGGTTTAAGTTTGTTGTTTTACAGTGTGCTCCCTAAATAAAATTGAGTAGACCTGTTCAATGCAGTAAATGTCACCATTCGATTCATTTTATAACTGTATTTCTAAAGGGTTACAAGATGATCTAGCTGGAAAAGATTACAGGTATTAACCACATAACTCATTACTGTGCTGTAAAACTGTAGATGCAGCAATCAGCACATTGTTTATGTTGGTCAAAACTCTATCGTAGGTCTAAAGTTTGTGCACAGTGTATGCATAATATATTTATGTGATTATTTTTATGATGTGGTATTCCTACTATTTCTCAAGAGCAGTGTTTACAACCCACCAGGTAATGAAGTAGTAGATGTTAGTTCTGTGCCTTGTATGCAGGTTTATTTTAACATCTTGTGTGTATAAAAAAAAATCTTGCTCAGTAAACATCTGACATCAGGACTGTTCAAATATCCACAGAAGACGTTCTACGTGCACCATGTTGGAGTCACAGAGAATCGTATGCTGGTTACTTTAGGAGCTGAAGACTGGTGATAAGTGTAGCAGGTGGACTGGATGGATTTTAGGCTTTTAAAATTCAGCACGTGAAGCTGTCTCCATACATCTAAGATTCAGCGAGTGAGTGGTGCAAATCCCAGGATGAGCTGGGGACACTGGAGAAAGAGTCACTTCACTCCACATTTTCTACTGAGGTGCCCTTGAGCAGGCCTACACTGTTCAGTGTAGAGCAGCAGAGGACTGTGGTGACGGACTGGAAAGCCCAGAGGCACGAGTGTTAGCTCTGTTTGAGTGCTACAAATATTTTTGCTGCATGATGAATCCTGTTGTTTATTAATGATTCATTTAGCATGTTTAGAATGTTAATGTAAGATTATAGTGTAAGATCTTTTTGATTGCCAAAATAAGAAGATTCATGGAAATGGAAATGTAAAGGACAGATTAATATTCAGGTGACAGCGTTGGCTCCATTATACAATGGAAAAAGTGTGTAAAACAGGAGACTATTGTTTAAAGGATAGACTGAAACATTTGCCCTTAGCACAGTTGAAGTCCTTTTTGCTTGCTGCAATCGCTCCTCTTGTTAATACTGGCCACTAAAAGATCCTTTCCTGATGCACTTTCAAACTACAATGAGTGATGGGGGACAAAATCCACAGTCCACATTTGTGCAAAAATGCATTACGTTTAGTTGGCGTTAATTTGAGGCTTCAAGTGTGGCCACCTAGCTACTGTTTTTACATGGACTGGAGTTTCTTTTTTTTTTTTTTTTTACATTTGTTGGTTGCTCCTCTAGTGTCTGTCATGTTAGAAACACTATGAGATGAAGACGTCGTGCACAATACCAGGACCCTGAAACTGAAGCAGCTAAACAGAATTCAGCCAGCATTAAATACCTTCCCAACTAAATTTGTATTATTATATTAATGCATTAAGAATGTGTTTACAATGAGGTTTATACCTTCCATAGCATTACGTTCTTGTGATGCATAGAAATATGACATTTAAACTCTGTTTAAGTTACATATTAAACATGATGCAGGCAGAAATTATTGCTGTGCAAGTGTAAAGTGCATATATATATTAACAAGCTAAGAGCCTTTGTAAAAAGAAATGACAAAAGCAAAAAACCCTCTTTACAGAATCGCTTCTATGTCATGTCCAGTGACCAGCTGTTTGATCTCTATAATGAACCTGACTTTAATAAATCATGACATATACAAGCTCAGCAGTTTTTTACTTGTAGCCCTGAAATGTACCTGGACGTTGCCACAGTGCATAAAATATCCCACACTATGAACGTCAGTAAATCAAATTAAAGCAGTGAGAGCTGAGCAATGGCAGATGACTCAAGGATGTTCTGTGTGTTTTCCTGTTGGCTGAGCAGCAGTCATCCAAGTGGAGGAATCTTTTTCTGGCTCCTGCACACATGGCTGGAGGGAGGAGAGAGGGGGAACACTCTGCAGTGTTTTAGCACACAGTTTCATGATGCTTTCAGAGAATAGGCCAGCCAAGCATTTCAAGTGGCTGAGCAACGAGAGGGCAGTATTGTAGAAGAGAGCAGGTAGTGTAATGATCAGGTAGACGAGATGACATCATGCATCCTCAGGGACGTTGACACCCATCCAGAGGAGAAGAACCGCTGAAACAAGACGAGACAAAACCAACAAACAAGAGAGCCATTAGCCTCAGGCTGACTGTGCAGCAGCAGAAAGTCGCACACTAAATACAACACATCAATCTGTGGGGCATCTTTTGCATTTCTCAGTGTGACACAATAACAAGAGAAAATATTAGAAATACTGAATTTTCTCCCTTGACAGTAATAGGACAATTATACACATGTGTGTAAATGCGTGTGATTATGTGATGATGTGATGATGTGATGTGGGGAAATGCTTCGGTCATATGATAAATAATAAAACACCTTCAAATGCAGAAATTAAATCACGCATCACATGGTAAAAATAAAGATGTGTGGTTCATGTTATATTTGTGGTTCAATCTTTAGTGCTTGAGAATTAAAGTAGTTACAAATAATTTAGTTTAGATTGAAATTCAATAGAATTTATTTGCTTATAACATAAGAGTACAAGCTCTATAATAATTCTTAAGTGTCACCGTGTGTTACAGTCTTGTATTCACACATAAAAATGACATAATGGCCTTGAACACCAAATTGAATTAAGAAGTGAAGATAAAATGTGAATTAAAATGAATAACAAGTTATTTAACCGTAACTTCAGCACTAAACATAGACATTTAAAACAGAATCAAATTAAACTACATGCAAATTGTAATGTCATTTTAATTTAACGTTCCACATTACACTATATCCTTCTGTGATAACACGTCCTTCTCTTGTCATTTACAGACCATGAGCTACTGTAAATCCCTCTTCAGTGAGTGCTATGAGGCAAATTTAGGGACGTATCAAAAAATAATAATAGTAATTTAAAGTGTCATATTGTCATTTCATAGAAATGTATCATTTTAAAATGTCCTTCTCTTATTCATGCACTGGTATAACCTGATAAACTCTGCTTGTTGTGTAGGTTATATGTCTCTCTTTCTCTGGGATGATGAATAAATATACATATGGCAAATCTGAGAAGTTGCTTTATCCATAGCAATACCTACAACCTGATTTATATCACAGATGGGAATTTATAACGTCATCTCATGATGATTCAGTAGCTCTGTTTAATAAATGTCCTGTTGGTTGATACTTGAACTTACTGTTGCTCACTACTGTGTGCTAACAATTTAAATGTAACCTGCCACAAATACCACTTTTTGTTTCGGTTAAAGCAGCCTCGTATGCATCGGGACAGACTGCTCCGGGTCACACGTTTCACTCTGATGCCTGTGTTCTTAGAAAGACAGTTCAAGCAAACCAAGGCAGCATACTTCATATTCCTATGCAGTGTATGTTGTGGCCGTGGTTGTTACCACTGGATATTATACTGCTTATACTTTGACCAGTTTTCATGCTGAAGCTCCTTAAACAACAACTAAATTAATATTGAAAGAATATAGCAGTAGATAGCTGTGCACAGTACATGAATAACTGTATCTGTGTTGCATATGTATGTTGTAATGAGGGGACATAGCACTTTGAAATCAGAATATGCTACATAATGTATCAGCTTTATAGCTTGAATTGAACATTTTACACAGAATTACTGCTTTGGCCAAATACAGTTGATCAAATTAGCTGATACATACAGTACAATGCAAAATCAGTAGTGAGGTAAGACTATATCATTTTCACTGAGTCTCTTTGGCAAAAGCTACCAGCGCTAAAGTGAACTTTTAACTTACTTCCCGTCATGTCATTGTTTGACTAAGATGTTGCCGGTTTGATTCCGTTCAATAGGAAAACCAAATATGCCCATGAGACAGGCACTTAAAAACAACATGGCCTCTTCAACAGTTTATGTGCTTGAACTAGTCTTGGTGAACAATATGGATAAATAAGGATTTAAGACATTTTTAAAATTATTTTAAACACAAATAATCCATTTATAAATGATGTTATTTGATTGTGTTTTGTAAATAATGAGTGAGAACACAAACCGGCTGATGACAATGACCAGAGTGGGGAAAATATTATATTAATATAAAATAAGAAAACACTATTGTCTATACAAAACAAGGCTGGGATTAAACTACATTGCTATCAACTGAAATAGTTCATATGAATAAGTGTTTTTTTTTTTGGTTGTTTTTTTTTTTTGATGGAGCTGAATATGAATTCACGCAATATTAGAAATTATGTGGCAAATATTGTCATAAATTAAGTACACAAATAAGTACTCTGATGAAAATTACATGCACACATTACTACAATTCCACAATAAATTGTGTAACTGTATCACTGTATTTGTACACATTTAATAAGTTATTTTAAACCAATTTGCTTTGACATATTATGTGATTTCTCGTGCCAGTTTTTTCCCCTTGCACATAATATTTTACTTTCAGAGGAGTTTGTTTCACTGGAACTCTCAGCTGATTTATGCAGTGTTCACTTTCTGAAAGGAAAACGCATAGAAAATACATTTTTTTAATTTCTTCTCGCTGTGCAGTAAAATGGGCTTTGGCTTTATCATTTAAATTGGAGCATGGGGTATGTATTCATATCTGTCAGGATCACTACATTCACAATTTGAAGTAGTTTTTTGCTATGTGTTTATGTGGATTCATCTAAATAATGGTAGGCTATCAGTTGGCCTACTGGATAAAAGCATCCCAAAGTGGAGACAAACAGGTAAAAATATCACATTGATATGCAGCTTCTGTTTCTCATTTCCACTGTTGAATTGTGGAGCTATTTAAAAAGTTTCCGTCTCCACATACGGCACTCAATGTGCTTTGAAACTTTTCATTAGAAGATGCATCTCTTGACTCTTAACATGAAAACAAGCCGAATAAATGAATTCCAGCATAAATCGACATCAGGAAACACTTGATAGTGGCTGCAGCTATTTGCATGTATTTCAGATGTAAAACCATGCTTGATTATTATTATTTATTTTATTTTATTTTTTACCAGTCATAATAATGTGAAGCCTCTACAGCTAGAAATGTGTCACACTAAATTGTTTCTATAGAATAAAACATCTCTGTAAAATAATGGAACAAAAGTAAAAAGGAAAAAAATACACAATTTAAATTCCTGAAAAGGGACATTTGCTTTGTAACCAACCTAAAAATCCCTGAAGTATGTGAATTATTTCATTATTATATTTAATATGCCTGCCACAATTAAAGCCAAGTCCTGACTATAGGTTTGCATAGCACCTTGCTTTATGAGGAAAACAATGTCTGCTGATAGTCTGCTTTGTGTGATGCAAGTTTAGTTTTAAAAAGCTTCTCATTGCAAACTGTTCTTATGCCACTGGAGAGCACTGACTGCAGTTTGATGACAAGAAAAAAACTGTAGTTTATGCTTAATAATTTCAACAAACCTGCCTGTACTTGAATTCAAGTATGTTCTCTGCAGTAAAACAAACTAAAATTTGTAACATAAAACATCTAAAAATGCCTGAAAAAGCTCCAATTTGATATAAATTTAAACAACCGTTTCAGGACATGTCATTAAACGGACTTCATTTTATCACACCACCCGGCTGCCAAGGGAAACTAGACACAGAGAAAGACTGGCAGAGACATTTTGCCATATGAGTAACTCTGTGACAAAGCCAGAGTGAGCAGTGGTTGAGTCACAACCGTGCTCTCTAACAGCTTTGTTTACCTGCCCTTACTGCTGCCACAATTACTGCAGCAGAGAAGTGGACTAACCAGGTACCCTTGGAACCAAGCACCCCGTCCAAGTACACTATCTGCTTTGTTGTGCCATGCATTCGGTAATCTGCATTGATCTGATGCTGTGTTTTTAAATTGTTGTTACAAAAGAGAGCAGCTATGCTAAAACGTTGCCTCTCAAAACAAGGCAGAGGACAGTGGCACTCACAGTACCTCACATTTCAGGAAGCTAAATCTGTTTCAAACCTGAAAAGATGGAATTTGGTCTAGTGTTGTTGTTTTTTTTTCTCCATCTCAAGCAAGGTGACAGGATATAGAATTACAGAATCTATGTATGTATGTATCTAGTTCACCAGTTTTTATTTTTTATTTTATACATGATTGCATTATAATTTATAAAACTAATCTTACAAACGTTCTTTAAAACTGATATTCATGTTTATTATTCATGGAGAACACACTACGTGAAGCATCCAAAGTCACACTGTAAAGAATCAGTGTTATTTGGGCCCGCAAGCCGCCAAACATAGACCATGACACACCACAGCCTGCCACAGTACAGCACAGCATGATATAAAACTGTGGATGACAATATAAAACCACTTGTTTGCTGAAAGATAATACCACAATTTTTTATATATATTTTGCTAATATAACATAATTTATGACATTTTATAACAATCTATGTGTAGTGATCTTGGGTTTTTAATAGTTTATAGGACACAAATTGATAATGTGCCCTCCACGTTTGTATCCTTTCACTAGTGAGGGTGGTTGTGCCATTTCTTTTTATTCCACAAACCATTCAACCATATGCAACAAAATGATCAGCTCTCTCTGAACTAATGCAAGACGTCCAAAAATGATTTACATCAGAAGGCACAGGAGTTATGAGAATGCATTGTCTAGGTTTTCATTTTCACCCAGAGGTTGTTGGTTCACCTCAGACATGTGACTCACATACAGTTGTCAGTTATAGCACAAATACATGCTCAGAAGAAGGTTAAAACTAGTTTCCAGTGGGGGAAAAATCTGTTTGCTCCCTATAGTCAACACTGCCAGTTAGGCTTATACTATACCTGCCTGATTATAGCTTTAACTGTAAATGGAACAAATTAATGGACTGCCACACATAACACTATGAAACTTTAAGAATAACTTCTACACTGTAATCCTATTATAGCATGTTGAATTCTTCTGCTCTCCATTTTCCCCAGCTGTCAGATTGTGGTCAGCATCCCTTAAAAGCCCATATTCTGTTTTTGGGGCCCTATTAGCATCATTTCGTCCATCAAGCGACATTAATTGTGAATGAATGCAAACTCCTGCAGAAGAATACGGTCTTCAAGAGGCCTGTCACATACTTTCTCCACTTGGGAGGACCTTTAACCTACTTAGCTGAGGAACCGCACCGTTTCAAGTAGTGCAGCTGAAAGATATGCACCTGCTCTCTTTTTTACTCTCACACTGCTCGGGGATTTAGAAGGAGAGAAAGTATTTGATCTAAATGGTACTACACTGACTGCAGGTGTGGAATTTCCACCACACATTTCCACACCAATTCAGCCCCTGGGCCATCCAGAAGACAGATGTGGCTTTAATTCTATGTTTGCAGTGAAGAAAATTAATTTGCGGTGTTGCGAGCCTTGAAGTTTCGTTTCTGCTCCACGAAATACAAACTGGGCATGTTATATTTCATCCGTAATAACGCCAGCTAAATATTTCATTACTTTGGAAAGAATTACTTAATAAAGCCACCGGCGTTTTTCTCATCATCTTGAATTCCAATCGCTAATAAACAGCTGATTAGTCACCTGCATAAAACAAGTAGATGAAAAATATTTTATTTTGTCATGACATTGAGTCAGACAATTGGCAAAGTATCGAACTTGGAAAGTTCGTCTGGATTTCGCTTCTTTTCAAAATAAAGTTTCTTCTTCATCAAATGTTTCGTCTTTAACACAATCCTGTATAATGCGTAATCACCTAAATGTGTACTTCATAAGCCTGTCTACCTCTTCCCTCAGGCGTTTTGGTAACAAATATCCTGAAATCTGACAAGTGCAATATGAAGCCCAAGCCAAGGAAACAACTAGGTTCAGCTCGTGCGTAATTTACGCACGCAAAATTTTACGTGGCTAGAGTCACCAGAGGGACTGCCCGGGGGAATATAAAGTTTATTGACTGCAACACATTGGCATTCATCATTTAATCTTTAACGTCGCACAAGCACCCCACCCCCCATCCCCTTGCCAAATAAAACACCCAAGTTGTGAAGAGAAAATTATAAACATTTTATCATTTTTTCGTAGTAGTTGCATTTTTGTTCGGAATATAAAGGAAAGGAGTTGAAAGTTAAGTTCGCGATTTGAGGACTGCAAGACTAAATAGATGGCCGTGTTTTTATACCCTGAGCTCGGACATTGTGTGACCCTGGCCCTTCAGCCATCTCTCCAAGTCTGTCGGGGTATTGAACTAGCAACGGCGAGATGGAGAAAAGCACTTCAGCAACCACGCGCTTTGGTCCATCTGCTGTGCTGAGCTGTGGGGGTGATGATATCGGAAAACACAACTGCTTCTATGGTATAAACTCTCTAAATGGAATGTTATTCTGTTCTGGTTAACATACCATAAATGGTCCGATGAAAGCTTATTGCTTTTACAAAGAATGTTTAAAATGTCACTAATCGGCAGCGTTTAGTTGGTTACGCACATTCTTCCTTTAACGCCCATGTTGCATTTCATCCTGAAAATGTTTATGGCTTCATCACTACTCCACACCTTACAGATTAACGGGACGCTTAGTTGTCAGTTTTATAACAGATTTGAATTTGTATTAAGTCATTTTATAAAGCGTGTGAAATGTTCTTCAAGTTGAACTATGGAAACATTTGGAGAACTGCATTAACTAATCTGTACAAAGTCATAGAGTCGAATTTTAAACGTGTGTATTTATTTTGCAGATAAAATCGAAACAGATGCAAAGCTGACTAGCACATGCAAGTAAAATTAGGAATAAAATACACTTTTCTACGCCGACGTGTCATTCCTGGAACGGCAAGAGTCAAAGCGGGCTGATTGAAATGAACATATGATGTTTATCACCCTACACAGCACACGCTTGTTTTATCCTGTGAACCCAGCAGCAATGTTTCCATTTGTTTTCTCTATAATATGTCTCAGATTTATTAACTAACCTTTGCAGGGGCCTTCATCACAGCTCCTTGGAGTGTCCGTTTATCCCGCTCCCGCTGACTTGGTAACATCAGACTAGCTGGACGCAAACGTTAACTTAGACATTAATGTGATTATAAGCTCTCATAAGCGTTGCATGCAGCCAACCAGCTCCAGATTTTTATGGGATCCTAATGTGGAGGGTCTGTGGACCAGGGTCCTGCTCTCTGACTCAGTAATCCACAAGGTTGAGAGGTTTGCCTCATTTACATAATGTTAGAGGTCTGGGCCGAGGCCTACCTTTCTTTTCGCCCTGAAAAGACACCGTGCTGTCGTTGCCAAAAGACTGGGAAGGGTGTACAGAAGTCTGGGCACGAATAAAAGCAACATCAGGTAGGAACATATGAAGTATTTGTTTGTTTTGTTTTTTACTTTTGTACTTTCATAGAACTAGTTCTTTTTTTTCCGCTGAGGGCATTTGGTTTAAACAGCCTCATGATAAACAGCATTTTAGTTTTAGGATTCATGTTTTTCCTTCTTCGGTGTCTTACTGCCAATTCCAGCTGACTTTGGAATAGCACGCACTGTTTTGTTTTCCACAACAACAATAAAATCCAACCACTTCACGTTAAATCCGCTGCGGAGTCCAAGCACCTGAAGGGGAGAGAAAGACGAAGAAATGCGGCTTGTGAACAATGATTTATTACAATCGGGCTATCAACTTAACCGTAGATTGGGGTTCTTCATATGTCGCCATAATTGATGGCTGACCATGTCACATCTTCATTTGTTCAATTAGGGTAGGTACCTACTTGCTGCCATGCCATGCTAAATTACATTAGTGGCTTCATGCAGACGAGTGTTTCCTTCCTCCAGTGAAGGAAGATGATAACGCATTTCACGTCTCCGAGCAGCACACCTGCTCTTGTTGTTGTGTCGATAGAGATGAAAACATAAATCAGAACAAACAACAGGATCATCAACAAGGCGTTTATGAACAACATGATAGCTACTTCTGTCTATCATTTGACAGTTATGACCTATAGGCTCAATAATGCGTCATGGATCCATAAAGGGTACTGGCTCAGATGGAAAGATATAGGCTATTACCTGGTATTCATCCTTGCAATTTGCAGACCCCCCCACCGATTCTTCCCCTGGCGCCCATCAGCTTGCTCAGAGATTACAATGTCAGGTCAAGACTGCAAAGTGTCATCAATGCATGCTCACCGGACTTGAGAGTTTGTGACAAAACTGCATTACGTCTAATGAGAAATTTATATTTTAAACATTGCTCTTTAGTCCCTACATTATTCGGGGGGTACGGCTGTACTTTCAGTTTTGGAGACAATAAAAGGTTGTGTGTGTTTACACGACTTCCTCTGCTGATCATGAATGCTTGGTTGTGATAGCCTATACTCACAGGTTGGATCTACTTTGCCGTAGCCTCTCAGTATTTTGTCATTTGAGTTTATTTGGGCTTGTTCCTCTTTGGTGGGGCAAAATGATGCTTAAGAAGCATAAATGAGCTGGTCATACAACTTCATTGTGCCTCTTTGATGATACTCGGTGGCCCTTATGTCTGTTCAAAGTGCTCTCAAAGTTTCTGGAAAGAGGGGAATTTCCTCCTGACGCAAAATAGTCATATGTGGTCAGATCAGCTGATGTGCAGAACATAAGGGGCAATTCTCACCTGTACAGAGTTGTCCGAAAGGACACAATCATAAATATATGGCGTCGGTTTATTCATGTATATGACCCAATATAAAGAAAAGTGTATTTACATGAATTGTTTCACGGAAATGTCAATGACTATTGTTTGCTGGTTTAGGAGTTTTGCTCCGCCCCCCGTGTTTGTCGTAAACCTGGCTCCTGGCTCCAATAAACCCGGGCTAAGAGCGCCCTGGGCTCGCCTCCTTCTCCAAGGCGATCAATAGGATCTCAGGCGCACTACAAGCACTCTCTTACGTAGACATCCACCAAGGAGAGAGCCGATACAACAACACGGTTGATCTGCTCTAACACAAAAATCTACCTGCTTTCTGAATCATGTCTTTGAGCCCAAAGCACACAACGCCTTTTTCAGTGACAGATATTTTGAGTCCAATCGAGGAGACCTACAAGAAGTTTAGTGGCATGGACGGCGCAGGGAACCTAACCTCTCCACTGGGAGCCTACCGACAGCCTCAGGTGTCTCAGACCGGCATGCAACAACACTCCATGGGCCATAACGCCACCGTGGCCACCACTTACCACATGCCGCACACGGTCTCCCAGTTCTCCCACAGCGCAATGGGGGGATATTGCAACGGAAGCATTGGCAACATGGGAGACCTCCCGTCGTACCAAGAAAGCATGCGGAATAGTGCAGCAGCAACAGGGTGGTACAGCGCCAACCCTGATCCAAGATACTCCACCAGTAAGTTCTTTACCCTATTTATACACACTTTCCAGAAATTATTTTCGTTGTAAATACCTCAGTTGAATCGACATTTCAGGAATGACAAGGAAAACACACAAGATTAAATATATATCGCTTTAAAGTATTACATTAGTTTTGGGGGCTAACAACAGAGTTTATGCAATTAACATTGTACACTGTTTTAAGAAATATTTAATATAAACTTGCTGTTTATGACGGTGAAAATGAAAAGGAGATCATTCTTTCAAGTCTGGCTCGACTGAGAAAATATTGAAATCAAGATATCAACAATGTTTTATTAAAGCAGATTCATTGCTACTGCAATAATTATTGCATATAACAGTCAGTAAACACTGTTATAAAACTACTTCAGGCGAAATAGTGTTCTCCTCTTCTGTTCACTGAACACACGTATATGTATGTATATTTTTAAGTTTCTAGATTCATGGGACCTTCCACAGGTATGAACATGACCGGCATGGGGACTCTCACAGGAATGGCCGACGCCACCAAATCCATGCCAGCTCTCCACGCTGCGCCCAGGAGAAAACGGCGCGTCCTGTTCTCGCAGGCTCAGGTCTACGAGCTGGAGAGGAGGTTTAAGCAGCAGAAATACCTGTCGGCGCCTGAGAGGGAGCACCTGGCCAGCATGATCCACCTGACACCGACCCAGGTGAAGATCTGGTTTCAGAACCACCGGTACAAGATGAAGCGCCAGGCTAAAGACAAGGCTGCACAGCAGCTACAGCAGCAGCAACAGGACGGTAACCTGTGCCAACAGCAGGCGCAGTCCCCGAGGCGCGTAGCCGTACCAGTTCTGGTGAAGGACGGTAAACCGTGCCAGAACGGCTCCAACACGCCGACGCCGAATCAGCAACAGGTACAACAGAACCAACAACAAAGCCAACAACAGAACGGAGCCGGAGTCGTGCTAGCATCCTCGACCAGCGGCCTCACTCAGCATCAAAGCCAGCAGCAGGTGAACGCTCTGGAGCTGGAGGACATGTCGCCCAGCCCCCCCTCACTACACAGCCAGCTCAACATGGCCCAGATAGACACATCTGCTGTAGATTACACCAGTAACATGGTCAGCTCAAACCTCCTTTACGGCAGAACGTGGTAGGACCTAATACAATACAGTACTGACACTCTTCCATCCACCTGTCACCTTTTCTATGTGAACCTGCGGATGAGCCCGTGAATCTGCGGATGAGCGCGTGCGAGAGCAAAGCCTACATATATATATATATATATCTATATCTATATCTATATAAATAGATAGATAGATATAGATATATCTATGAACCCTTTGGTGTTGGAGGGGGCAAGGCGCACCAGCCGACCAGGGCACATTTTCTTGACATCTCTGAGAGGGAGGTGTGTTTTTGAACCTTACAGAAATGGCTGCCCTTGAAAGCAATTATGTCGTTTCTGGACCTTTTGTAATCCATGTTTTGGACCTTCCTCACTATGTTTGAAACGTAGTCTATGTTGATGAAACAAAAAGGAATGCTGCTTCACTTGAGTTCGGACTTTGGGGAGAGGTGGGATCAGGTCTGAAGTACACTAAACCACCACTCCTGATTTGCGGTCATAACCTGGTATTTTATCATATTAATATTGTAAACTAATGTATTCATTTAGGCTTATTGAATAAAGTAGGGACTTGTATATTTGGCTAACACAAGAATGCGTTTAACTGTATAATAGTCGTTATTGCGTCCACTTTTATGTTTTCGTTATTCTTTTGTAAGTTATAAAGGAACAAATGCGTGATGGCTGCTGTATATGTTTCAAAACCAAGTGAACGTTAACAATAAATAACTTGACGTGTGAGAGCTATTCCTGAAGAAGTAATTTTTTTAAAAGGGACCTGTTTTGGAGTGCATTTTCATTATGCTCTGATTGATACCAAATTGAGCTGGAAAGCAAGGTCTATGAGGGAGCCAGTATTGTTCAGGTGACATTTTGGAGGGCTGCCTTTCAGTGAAAGTCTGCAAGACTCCAAGTCTGGGAAACCGCTCTCTTTAAAAACACTAAAACGTTTCCAGCAGGTTTAATAATGACATTCATTCATGCTTTAATATACCAAATACTTCATTCTTTTCTTTTATTTTATCTTAATTTTATTTTTTTGTTTTTTTTTTGTTGTTTTTACAAATTGCTACATAACCATTCTTTAGGCCCAGACCTCTTCATTTTGCCGCAGTGTACTTAATGAATTTTATTGTGAATGCAAGCTTCCATAAAACACACAATGTCAAGAAATTGTTGTAATAAGAGCAACTATATTAAGTAAAGGAACGGACGGCATGCTTTAACTATTATTATTATTATCATCATCATCATTATTAGCACGGGTATCAGTCGTTTAGTAAAATTAAGTTTTCTAATATGACTTTACAATCACATACAAATATGCATTCGAATTTTACTTTCATTCTAAAAGTGAATTTAGGCCTAAATGACGCACTGTGGAAGTCATATACGTTTTAGGGGATTGTTAGTGCATCGTAAAGCAAAGAGTAAAGCCTACCACTACTTCCTAAATGAAATGTTCATACGCCAAATGTTTGTTTGAATGTTTTAGGGTGTCGTTTTTCATTTTTTATAAACGGATTTCTTTTTATAATTTCTGCTCTGATCATTCACAAACATATTTATAACCAGTCTAACGATATTCAGTGAATACCTCCAAAGCAGTGCACGTTTTTATGTATTACCTTTTACTTTGGTTTTAAATAGCACTAATATCCAAGCTTTTTTCTGATGCATTGAAAGGTCTGCAAATGTTTAGAACAACCAGCAGCATATTGCCACACTTTTTTTATTCACACACACACACACACACACACACTCACTCACTCACATACTGTATGCACACAGAAAAACCTCATTCTCATCAGTCTCTTTAGAAGATGAATGATTTGTGCAAACAAACTCCAGTGTTTAAGGTCATCACTTAGCACCAGTGTCAGTTCACCTTTGCTTCTGTCCTCCAAAACCTTTTTTTACAGCAGCAGGGGCTGATAATAGGATCTAACATTTCATTTCCTGTGGTCATTTAAACGCGTTTGGAAATTACTTCTCAATCCCCTTGCTGATGACACCCTGTGATGATGATGATGATGATGATGATGATGATGGTGATGATGATGATGGCTATCAGTGTGTCTCAATGGAGACCTTGGAGAGCCTCCATTTCCAACCCCTTCACATACCTGGCAGCTGTATGTATATGTGCTATCATCCCTACACTTGAAGGAAGCATCAGAGCCAATATGCACCTGACATTTGGAAGTGAGGGTGGCAACTCCATCAGGAGGGAGTTTGATAAGAGCATTAAAAGAGAAATGCATTCCACAATATACACTTTGATGCTGCAAGATGTTTCTGATAGATTTTGTCCCTAAATTGAGGGCATGAATGAGCTGTCAACAAAGCTTTTGATGGTGGACCACATGAAATGAAAGTGGAGGTGAAGCCATTCTTTTCTCTTTTCAATAGCCATAGTTATGGTGCACTAACAGGCTATGCTTGGTAATCACTGGCTATTGTGCCTGTTGCTTCTCTCAGTTTATTGGGGGTACCTCTCTTTGTAAGAATATATGAGACAGGCTGGCCACTATAATTGGTGCTGGCATCATCATTTCTGTCCGGAAAGTTTTGGGGCTGCAGCCGCTGCTGTGTGGTGTTACTTCCACATATGTAGTTGTTAATAAGATCCACAACCATATATATGAGCACATGCACATGTACTGTGGATACAAGTGTGGTCGGGTGCATGCACATGCAATTCACACTCACAAACACAAACAAAGCAACCAAATAAGTCATACATTATATGAAATTGCCTCTATTACCAAAAGCACACAAAGCAGACACCCTCCCCCCCCCAACTCCCTTCCTCCCCCTTATTCTACTTAATATGTCAGAAGGTCTGATCACAGAGAAACCTTTTCAAGTCCTATTGATGTTCCTCAATTGACCATGGTGACCTAGCAACCTAGAGAACACTAATTGGCAAGGGCTTAACATTATTGGTTGCATAGTTTACACCAAAATGTAGGCCAAACATAGCCCTCATCGGTTTTGCTGGAACAGCAGGAGGATATATTGCTTCACGTTGTTGGTCCTAACAAAAACGTGAACTGTTAAAGCAGAGGATTAAAAGTATAGTTTGGCCTAGTGGATGAGTAAGATTTTTTAAAGAACAGATAAAGACAAACTAGTGTAAAACTCCTTCAAGGAAAAAAATGAATTTTATTTGTTACTTTGTATGATAGCATGGAATGCGTGCATATGACATCATAGTAAGTCAGTGGTAATATTCAGAGTCTCCTCCCACGACATCTTCACTCCTTTCTTCCAGAGAAACAGTCCCCAAATCTTGCCCCATGCGAAATGATTAGGAGAGGTGAAGTCCGCTTTTCATCTCGCTGTGCAAACGAATGCATTGAATCTACAGGTTCTGAGAGACACACAGCAAGGTTTTAATTAGTGTATTGCCCTCGTGTTCTGCCTAGGAGAGACAACCTCTCTCTTTTCTGGGACCATATGTGTTCACTGGATTTGTTTAGTTTCCACATGAGTACCTTACTGCAAGTCTGCAAATCTTTGCCCCAGGAAGCAAAAAGTTCCCTAATTCCAGTTATCTTCAAATGGAAAACATAGCCTGGAAGTAATCATCTTCCTAGACAGTGTAAAAATATTTCAAGAAGGTCATAGCACTCTGAAAGCAACTCTTACTCTAATAAATTCCCATGAAATTAAATACATGAAACCACATTTTTACTGTTGGCTTTGGATTGACAATAACATGAACTCAAATGCAGGCATAGACAGACACACACACACAATTATATGCTATTCCAGGACTTGCACTGGCTAATTCCATTGCTTACTATGAATACATTTTAGCAATATGAGGCATTGCAGGGCCAAAGCAACCTTTTGAAGGCTATTCACAACTGTCTGTACTAGAAAGAGAACAGAGGATGAAGAATGAAGGACCAGGTTATAAGTGTATGTGTATGTGTGCAGTGGTGTCGTGTGTGTATGTGTGTGTGTGTGTGTGGGGGGGCAGTATCCCTTATTAGAAAACCATGTCACATTCTCTCCTGCGCCAACCAAACTCGCTGCACTGCCAGTAATCCCCCCTTCAAGTCTCCCTATGCATGTTATTCAATTCACTCATAAGTAGTTAGAGAAACTGTTTTCAGTTGCCACTAATAACTACTGACCTCCAGTGACACAGGCCAACAATAGGTTTGTCAGGCCTGAAACGTACAACCAAAGAAGCTGATTAGGTCTCAAGAGGTTTGAAGCAAGAATCAATGGATGCTCTGTCCTGCCACGGTGCTACCAGCATGGCGCTGGCGATTGTGGGATCTCCATTATTTATGCCTCATTAAGTCCCACAAACTCTTCTTTAAGGAAATTAGTTTAACCGATTCTAAAACCTATTACAGTCATGTAGCCTCTTCTGAGGTGCCACTGTGTTTAGACTCGAAGGCAGAAGAGGCTGGAGAGAGACCTGCTTCACTGTGTAATAACACTGTGAAACATGTGTGAGAACCTGGCAAATTATAGCATTAAACACATAATACACAGTCCATATTTATGTATACCTGCTTCAACACAACATCACTGCATTTCAAGTCCGAAATAAAACACGTTCATACATTTGAACATTTCTCATTTGAAATTCTTCATCTAATTCTGTCCTTCCACCTTACATGTACTATTGGCAAAATATGCTGAAAATGCATCAGTGAGCTTTAAGTGTGTTGCATTATGTTATTAAAATTTAGATGTCATTTTTGCAATGAACTGCAATGAGCCCTCAAAAAGGAAGCATCTCATGTAGAAACTTAACAAACTATATACCACTAGCTATTTGAAGTCACACTAATTTATAGTGAATGGTCCATTACCACAGGAATTTTATGTATCTTTATTTCTGTAATTTCAGAAATACCTGAAGAATGTGCTTTTATACTAAATATCTAACATATTTTTGTCACCATAACAACATTTGTGTAAAATGTAAGCTATTCCATAAAGCCTGTAGAGCTGTCGTTAGATGTCTACTATCATGAAATGGGGAAGTAAAATGGTACAGAGACTTAAATGGTTACAGCCTCTAAACATCAATATTTTTCATGACACGATGGACAAGGTTCTCCTCCAGAGATGTGGGAGCCATTCAAAATACTCCTGCCTCTGTTGTATTGGCTGGGCTATACATGAAATAATTCTGCTCCATCCTTGGAATAGGTTTTAATCTGCCCAAAACAACAAAAAAGCAAATCAAACGGGCATAAAAGACGTTTAAACAACATGTTCAAATATGCAAAGAGGTGAAGTGAAAATGGGAAAGGAATGGAGGTTTTATATTCAGAAATATTAAAAAAGAAACATTCACTGGATAAAAGAGTTCATCTGTGTCCTTCACAACACTCCTCTTTACTTTTGAACCAGAAAGCAGTTTTCTCCCAGCTCACCGTTGCCACGGTTATGGCCAGCAGCCAGTCTGCGGATTACTGGTTAATAGGGCCAGAGCTGGAGAGCAGTTCAGTGAAGGTAGGCAATGGATAAGATCAGTGTGTATTGGCTAGGGCATAGTAGCTCTGTCTTACTTTCTTTTAGCTCTTTTTGGTGTTTCATTTATCTTCATAGACACAAACAAATGTGACTATGTGGCTATAAAGTCGTGCATTTTAATTTGAGATAAACTGTTGTCCATGCTGCAAACACATGACACATAAACACACAAAGGATTCAGAACTCATACAGGAACATTAACTCTTTGGAAAATGTTTTAAATGTGTTTGCAAGACAAAACAAGGGAAAATATGCTCTCACAACCAGTCAATGGGGGTAATGATCCAACAGCAAACAGTCATGCACACACACACTCACACACACACACACATGAATGGTAAAAGACAACAGAAACACCCACCACTCAATAGCTACATCTGTCAAATTAAGCCCAGAAGGACATAATCGTTTCTTCAAATATAACATTCAGTAATCTGTGTCCTCCAAAACATGCAGGAGTCTCAATATATCTGTCCCACAGGGCCAAGGGGGCCAAAGAGGACCACCCACTTTCTTTTCAATTATCATCTTGCAGCAACCTGTCTCCTCTCCAACATTCAACAAGAGACACTGACTGCTCTCCAGAGGGAATTACAATTAGACTGCTATTTGTCCCACCAATAAACTTCCAGACTGTAGCAGAAAATCTTAACTTTGTAGAGCATGTGACCCTGAGGACAAACAGGATTACACCCCAAATCCCGTGTCCCTTTACACTCACCTCTCTTCCTGTTGAGCTGCTTTGGTCTCGGGATCCCGGGGTGGACGGAGGGAGGGAAAATGACGTGGGGGCACAAATTCCCTTCAAACCCTGAAACAAATTACTTCAGCTATATGTGACATTGATGTAGTTTCATTGTCATTAACACATGAAATTCCTCCTTTATGTCATATGCTACAGAAGGTGATGGCTTTGTGAAGTTTGGTTCATTGAGGACTATTTCAGGTTAGGTTAAGTTAGTTTTGATAAGGGTACGGTAGGTTGTTTACTTTAATCTAAAGCAATTGTTCCCACCCTGTGGGTCAGGTACCCCAAAAATAGTAGAGAATAACACAGAATATAAAAGACAACTTTCATCTTTTGGTTTTTCTGACTTCCTCAAAAGTGGATAGTTTCTCTTCAAGTCAATGAAAATTATTCAAATGAACAAATGAAACAAATTTTTGTTTTCTGACATGATAAACCTGTGACCAAGGGTCACATTCAGACATGGCTTTAATTTAAGGAGATGCAAGCCAAACAGAGTTTGGAAACCACTAATCTAAAGATCAGCCCAAGCTGAGTCCAAACTCTAAAAATAGTCCAAATTACAATTCTGGTGAGACCTCTATAGGCCTCTAGAATATTTTATATATTTCCTGTATATCTCAAGAGAATGAATCCTTTATATTTTAGCTTCAAAAGGGTAAACTCTTAGTGATTTCCAGCTCTCTGTTTTTAATGTTGGGAAAAAAGGGTGATTTCTCTCCATTCTTTCAGCAGGCTAACAGTCTATTATTTACTTGTAACTTGTATCTCCTGTGTATTATCTGTCTGTTAAAACCCAATCAGCACAAATAACAATCACACTGAGAATTTGTCTCAGGGACACTAATTAGGGCACAATCCACATGGGACACAGGCTCTGTTTCTAATGGCAGTCATACTGGCCAGTGGATCTGAAGTGTTTATTTGCCCCGCTGTAGCCAGCTGATCATACGAAGGCACAGGAAGGGTGCATTGACTCCACCCTACAGGGGGTAGTGGAGCAGCAAAAGGGAAATGGGACTCTTTTTCAGCTCTCCTCTCCACAATGCAGCACACCCAATCAAAGAGCCCCAGACTCTTATGTGTGGGTGGTGAGTGGACAAGCAAGGGAGGGAGGGACGTTGAGAGGGAGGGGGCGAGTTTGGGCTGCCAACCCCTCCTCTCACCGCTGTCCTGTCTGTACGGACAGCCACACTTCACAGCTAATTAGCGGTCAGATCCACTGGCCCCTAATCAGCAGGACATGTTAAAACTGCCCTAATCAGGCCTAATCCTGGCTTTGTGTCACACACACACCCGTCCCCCGTCTACTTACTCTGTCTGCTGTATTGATTAAGGCATCATTTGGAGATTTGGTGGTCAATACACTGCTGCAGCAGGCTATTACTCTGCTCTGGACAACATTGTATTAGTGGTGGAAAAACTGCTCAGATCCCTTACTTAAGTAAAAATAGCAGTATCCCAGTATAAAAATACTTTGTTACAAGTAAAAGTCCTGCATTCAAAATGTTACTTAAGTAAAAGTACAAAGTTTTAGTATCAAAACATGTTTAAAGTACTAAAGGTAAAAGGAGACATTATGCAGAATGGCACATTTAACATTAATGTATAATATACTGCATTATTGGATTATAATTACTGATGTATTATTTTGTACATCATATTAATGTTGCAGCTGGTAAAGGGAGAGCTAGTTTTAACAACCTTATACACTTATAATTTGAAGTAATTTATATACTGCTGGGTAGCTTGTGAATCTTCCACTTGAGATCAATAAAGTCTTATGATTAACTGTAGCGGGTGGCACAATAGCACTGTCGCATCACAGCAAGAAGGTTCTGGGTTTGAGCACGGGCCGACCTGGGGCCTTTCTGTGCGGAGTGTGCCTGTTCTCTCTGTGCCTGCCTGGGTTCTTTCCAGGTACTCCGGCTTCCTCCCACAGTCCAAAGTCATACATGTTAGGCTGATTGGTGACTCTAAATTGCCTGTAGGAGTGAGTGAGTGTGTGTGGTTGTTTGTCTGTCTGGGCCCCGCCAGCTGGGATTGCCCCCTGCAACCCTGTTCAGGATTAAGTGGTACACATAATGGATGGATGGATTATACTGTAATTTTTGTATTAATCTGGTTCTGAAAAGTAGCTAGTAACTAAAGTTATAAAAAATAAATGTACTGGAGTAAGAATTAAAATATTTGCCTCTAAAATGTAAAGGAAACTTTGAAGTAAGGGTTGGCTTCCTACCTGCTTGCAAATGAATCAGTGTAAATGTTAGTGATACTGTGAGGTACATGTGTTACAGCATTAACTGTATTCTGTCTTTAATGTTCAAATCAAATGCAGCTTTATAAGCTGTTCATAATAAAATATCTACTTTGTGGATGGATCTGTTCTTAATAACATCTTCTGCCTGTTCTCCTTCCAGCCTTTACAACCTTGACCAAGTCTCAGATTGCTACTAGGTTATTTGTGTGGAGACTATGCTTCTGTACACAACTATAGAATTACATTTCCAGTCTTTTATAACATATAATGTTGGTTCGTATGCATGTATTTTATATTGTGAACAAATGAAAAAAGGGTGTCTTTACAGATGAAGTCACTTTCAGTAATGAATATACCTTCTTCTTTTCACTTTATGCACATTCAAGTTCTAAAAACCAGTGTTGGCCATAACCTTACCACTGTCAGTGTCTTTAATAAATAAGATGTTTTTATAAAATGTGTGTGAAGCAGCATGTTTTTCCTTTTGAACTAGATTGTCCATCAGCTCTCATACCTTTTCAAGTTTTTGTTAAGTGCTGTGGTTCCACCTACCTGATAAAAGTTCAGATAGAAATATCGGTTTTGCTATTACATTAGTCAGAATGTTTATTCTATGTTTACTGGATTACTAAAAATCAATCAATCAATCAATCAATCAGACTGTGTTTGTATAGAAGTTCTATACTGGTTCATACCATTTGAAGTGCTTTACAAATGACTGACATGTTCATGACCAGACAGGAACATGTGAGCAGTAAAAACAATATGAAAACGATTTGAATTTAAAAAAGATAAAAGGTAATAAATTTAAATAGTCAAAACAAATAGCTTCAAAAAAGCTATTTGTTCAATCAAAAAAGATATAAAACAATGACTATATGGATAACAAAAATCAATAAAATAGATGTTTGTGTATCCTAATTAAAATTACCTTTAATGTGTAAGATGAACAAGCAGCTTTGTTGCACAATAAGTAGAGTAATCTATCACTTATTGCTCAGTCTTTTAGCCATTACCTGGTCTATAGCGTTCATTGGGATCTAATGCACAGATAGTCAAAGAAGGGCTTGAATAATAAGACATGGTTCCTTATGCAGATTATTCTGTGAGCATTCTCAGGCAACGAGGCGGCTGGCAGACCCGACAGGATGTAAATACAGCTACATTCACATCCTGTTATACACAAGTATTACAACTGAGATAACTATCTGTTAGAAAGTATATTGTTTAATTGTTATTCCATATGCTGTATGTCCAGTCTTTCCTCCTCATCTTCATATCATCATCAGCACTGACATTAGTGCCGTCCACCTGCGCCTAACTGGTGCTTGTCCTATTTGCTTGATTCAGTTGATTCAGACGATACTTATGGAGGCTGTCAACATTGACAGTATGGATGAATTTTATTCCAAGTGTTGAACTGTGGAGAATGGATTAGGTAATTACCATACTTTTCAGTGATATAAGGCCATAAATTAAAATCTCCAACAACTTCTCAAGTGACAGCTCATCTAATCAGGGGGACAATCATGGAGAGGCCTTGCTGTTTACTGATTGCTCTAATCAAAAATGGCTTCTTCAAACACAGCTAATTGGTCAGTTTACTCACGGAACAGGGAGGCAAATGTAGAGGGGCTACTGTCGTGATTTGAAGGACCCAAATATCTCCCATTTGCATTGAGTGCCACCAGAATGCACTTGACTCCCACAAGTTATCAGCAAACCAGACAATTATTCATCAGCCACAAATTGGCACATCAAAGTCAAATCAGAGAACTGCCGTCAGACAGACCCCAAAGCAAAGGCTGAGAGAGAAAAGGTGGCCTTTGATTGACCGCATTGCCCTTCGTTCAGTCTACCAGCTCTATACTGTCAGGCTTAATGTCTTCCATAAGCCTTCAAACTAAAAGCACAAAACATTTGAAGTCAAACAGGACAAACAGAAGATACGTGAAGGCACACTTGTCAAGACATCTAGGTGTTTCTTTCCTTTCTCTTGCCACCAACAGCAATGAATACACTCAGTGCTGCAAGGTCTGTAAACACACTTTAATTAATGTGTACAATTAGCACATTCTGCCTTTAATATCTTCAATAATTATTATACAACAAATTATATAATAAAATACAAGTAATATAATTAGCATGACAGAAGATATGCAGATTGATTACTACTGCTCACAGTAGATGTAATACTATATTAAAGTAGCATTGTGCTGAAGTGGCATGTGAACGTAGCAGTATATGAGAAGAAGAGAATAAAGAAGCAGTGACAAAGTGCAGCCAGCGTACTTTATTGTGCAGTTGACCAGGTCAACATGACAACATAACAGAACCTCCTTTTGACAGAGATAACAAAAGCAACCAGTGATGAAGAAGTCAGTATATGTGAATACATACATTATAAATTGTTGTGGAGGTGAGTTGCCTGGGAGACTGTTACAATGGGGAGAGTGGGGGCAGAGCAAGGAAGGTAACAGCTTTTGGGGAAAATACAACCCACACAGCTTTGATTTTGTATTTTGGCATACATCATGTCTAGATGATGCATGTGCATTTAGATTCTGTATTGTCAGTATTTACAGTAAAGTTCTGTTGTCTTGACATTGTGTATGTGCATGGGGCTGTGTAGCTGGAGACCGGTCAGAGTGCCCGTGCTGACCCCTGTCCACTGTGGAAAACACCTGCACGTGAGCATCAGAATTGGACCACAGAGTAATGGAAGAAGGTGGCCTGGTCTGATGAATCACGTATTCTTTTACATCATGTGGACATTCGGGTGCGTGTGTGTTGCTTGTCTGAAGAAATGGTACCAGGATGCACTATGAGAAGAAGGAGACAATGTGATGCTTTGGGCAATGCTCTGCTAGGAAGCCTTGGGTCCTGCCATTCATGTGGATGTTACTGTGACATGTACTACATACCATAACATTGTTCCAGACCAAGTCCAACCATTCATGGCAGTGGTATTCTCTTATACCAGTGACGTCTTTCAACACCTGCCACACTGCAAACAGTTCAGAAATGGTTTGAGGAGCATGACAAATAGTACAAAGTGTTGACTTGTCTTTCACACTCCCCAGATCTCACTCTGATTGAGCATCTGTGGGATGTACTGGGAAAAACAGTCTGATCCATGGAGGCTTCAACTCACAGCTTACAGGACTTAAAGGATCTGCTGCTGCCGTCCTGATGCCAGATACCAGAGGACAACTTCAGAGGTTGTATGGAGTCCATGCCTTGATGAGTCAGAGCTGTTTTGGGGGCACAAGGGGGACCTACACAATATTAGGAAGGTGTAATCGGCTTTCTGCTGCTGCTTCAGGGGATAATGTAGCCTCCACTATGTACAAAATTGGCTGGTGCAATGAGTAATGCTAAATTCATACACCCGGGTCCTCTACCACAATTACTGGCATTTCTCTACAGCTACATTTCCCATTGTCCCCCTTCCCCATACACAGTTGTATAGAATAGATATATTGGATATCGATATGTTGTGGTTCACAGCTTTACTGGCTGTTTCCAAATAAGCATTCTGATTTACTCACTCACTCATAAAGTTCTGGGCTCCAATGCACACTGACATACAGCAAGCACTGTTACAACCAGCAAAATTTCCAGATGAACCCAAAAAAGTGGTTTCCCACACACTCTGTTGAAGTACACTTAATTTTCCTTTTGCCATATTTGACTTTTGGGTTGACTCCTAAAAAGATTATTATTTTAAAATACATTTTCAGCTGACAATTTAGTAAGGATAAAAGGAAAGCTTAATGTTTGGAATCGTTTTCATTCTCTTTGTCACTTTATTTAAGAAATTAAATATCATCAAAGCAGCCAGTCATCCAGGTGAGGTGTCTCCAAATGAAGTAAGGAATGTTACTAATCTCAACAAGGTATTTTAGGAAAGCTGAGGGACAAATGAAAGTTAAAGATGTCCACATTTTATGAGATCCTCTGCCAATATTTTTAATGATACAATTCTGTATGAGATAGGCAGTGCAGGTAAATGCTAGTGGCACCAGCGTGCCACAGATGAAAAACTTCTTCAATCACTTAATCTTGTCCGCTGTGTTGAACCGGTTAAGTGAGCAATGCTACAAATATTGACAAGCTACCCAGGGATACGGAGGGACAAATGTTATTGCATTTCAAAATTAGCTATCCCAACCATCCTGCATTTCCAAAATAAACTACTTTTACAGTATGTGAAGTTTTGGATCTTTCACTTTTATATATTTTTTAACTTAGGTAGTAAATGTGTGTTATCAAGGCAGAGAAACAAAGATAGCTAAGAGGTAATACCAGTAATGTCATCTACAGCTGCTTGTATGATAATTGATAACCACTGGACCAGGAACAATAAACATACACTTTCTAGGATCTCAAGATTAACAAGTGGCATTTATGGAAAGCAAAGGACAAATCTATTAGTCTGTTTTGGACAAAGTGATGAGGGAAATTAAACATCAATTAAAACGTGATTTATCAATTCAAAGATGGAATAAATCATTTTAATAGTCAGCATGCCTTTATACTTTATGCAACACAATACATGGTGATTTAATGTATGAGGGCTCATATCTGCTCAGTCAAATACAGCAGCAGAAGTAGAGCACAGCAGCTTTATTCAGTGAGGGCTTTTTTCCTCTTTCTGAAAGCTCAAGGTTAAAGTTATTTACTGCTAAGTAATTTCACCTATTATCTGCCTTGCTAGATGTATTATACAGTTTATTTACAACTGAATCCCTGTATGACAGAAAACAAGCCTATCCTCAAACTGCTGAAGCAACGGTGCATTACAAGGATTTGTGTAATGTAATTACAATACTACATGTTATCGACTTCTCCGTTTTTGGTTTTTAGTGAGTCTTGTCTTGCCAGTTCTTGGATAGATTACCATGTAATATGGGCCAGATATTCATGTTCTCCTCGGGATGAGCTGTAATAATTTGATGATCATTTAACTTTTCATCGTGCTGTGTTACTTCGCTACACAGTGCAGTAATGTCATTTTTTTTCAGTAACATGTAGTACTGTAATCATATCAAGCAAATCCTTGTAATGCACCCTACTTCAACAGTTTGGGGATATAAGTTTGTTTGCTGTCATACTGGGAGTTTGCTGGAGGACAGACACACTGGTTATCTTGACACAGGGGCTAAAAAGCTGGGAAGGTGGTTTGTCTTGCTCTTTAGCAGAAGAAGAGAGATTCAGTCTCTGTACCTCCAAAACTGTTTTGAGGGAAACTTACTGTAATGTAAGGACAGGACTTCTGAAGATCTGAGTGCAGTCAAAGTAAAGCAAAGCTAACATAAAACCAGTTATGGACAGTCAGTAAACACAGCAACTGCTGCTTGTTAAGCAGTAATATCTTTTTCATGTTTTTGCAGACAACAAAATATGTGGCATGCGTCAAAAGTGCTTTTAAACAACTCCAGGAGTTATTTAAAGTGCCTTTTGACAGAGCTGTGCTGAGGAACAGAACTGAAGTTCAGCATCTAAGTCCTTAAGCTGTTGAGTAAAAAATAACTTTCAAGTAACTTGCCAAAGAGTGTTGAGTGTATGAATTCATGAAAGTAATGGAAGGAAACCTCATATTTTTCATTTGCTAACATAATGTGTTAGTAGCACAGCTGCAGGACCTCATGAATTCCTCCTTTAGATTTAGGTACTCTGAGGCATCCAAGGCTGAATTAGCTAAATCCAGCAGACTGACAGCCTGCTTTGCCTAATGCTGACTTCCTTTCCTGCTAATTCCTCAGTGATGAAGAAGACTGCAACACCATACTTTCAAAGACAGAAAATCCACACTGTCCTTCTTAACATGATTTATATGACTATCCTGGACTGATGAGTGAATTCACTGCTAGATTGAAGGATAAATATTCTATTTTTATGTCGCATTACTAAATGTCATGTGATGTAGGGCAAACTGTCAATCTCTAGCTTGCTCTGCCCTTTTTCAAAATAACTGAAGAAAGACACAAACTACTTTTGAGTCTGAAGTCTGCATTTGGGTCATCCTCCTACTGGATACCTGACAATATGATGTAATCCTAATGCTGTATGTCAGCAGGTTAGTTGGTGTCTTGTTTCTCTCTTTAGTCAAAGAATTGACTAGTTTGTTGACGTGGGATACTTTTATTCCATTAAATGATGAAGTAAATGGTAGAAAGACACATTTGCCCATGGAAAATATTTTGAAGGGCATTATCCCCATACTAGTCTGAGCAAGCGCATATCAAAGCAGGGGACTAATGAATAGGCCTACTGCTTGGCCTTCCTCTTGAAAAGAGAGCTAGCTGAATGGCATACATTGCTGTTTGATTTCAAAGAAATGCACTTGCAGTATTTACCATGCCTGATTGACTGTGTGGCAGACCAAAAATTTCAGCATCTGCATTGGGTTTTTGGAACAAAAGATGTTTTGAAATCAATCCCTCAACCTGGAGATTCAAACATCTGAATAGACACTTGAACTTGATATCAGTTCAGTTAACAGAAAATGTTCATGATAAATGTTTAAAGTTATTAGCATTTATGTAGGTTTTGTTTGTTTCTGATAGATAATGGCTCTTTGTTTCTCAGATTTTTATTAATATACATGTGAAAACAGTGCATAACAACAACTACATTTACTTGTGTTCATATGTACTGCATCCCTATTGCCACAATCATCATCATCATCATCCTTTATTAGCAGACTCAAGGTCCATACAAAAAAGAAATAAAAGGAA
>NW_018127974.1:1157408-1161218 GCF_001952655.1 Monopterus albus | reverse complement strand
CCGCCATATTGGCAGTGGCAAAAGGTCTACAGAAAGGCTAGTGTGAAAATTCTACCCTCAAGGTAGCTGTCAGCTACTGTTTTGGCGGTTGTTCTGCTCATTATACAACTCATATCTTTGTACTACGTGTGCACAGGACTGGATCTTGCAGTTATTGATCATAGGCTTGTATGGTATCTCATTTACATTGTTATGGCATAAAAGCAAGCGAGTGATCTGTTTTTGGCAAGGGACTTTGAATTACTTTGACTGGCTGTATTTTGTATCATAGTATTTACATTCTGTATGTAGTATTTATTGCCCATAATGTCAACACTACAGTGATGCAGTGGTTAGCGCTGTCACCTCACAGCAAGAAAGTTCTGGTTTTCAACCTCCTGGCTGGCTGGGGCTTTTCTGTATGGCATCTGTATGTTCTGCATGTGGGCTGCTTCCCACATGCAGGTTAGGTTAACTTGACATAGCTGTGACTGTCATCCCTGTCCAGGGTGTTGACCCCACCTCCCCCCCTGCTGTCAGCCATGATTGGCTCCAGCCCCCATGACCCTCTATAAAATAGCACTACAGAAAATGGATAAATAGATGCACATAATGTTTTTCTAGTGCATATTTTTTCAAATCCACTCTTATTTTTAAAATTAACATTTACTCTAAACAGAGCTTTTGCTGATTACCAGTACAGAAGGCATTACTTTTTGCACACAGTGTAATAAATAAATGAAGCTTAGGCAAATTTTAAATAGTGAAGATCCCTTCCTTCACATCATGTTCCTCAGTGGGTTAATGTGTGCTAGCTTCTCCTGATCTGATTCTTTTCATCACTTTCAACTCTTCATCCACCTTTAATCCTGGTATCACTGCATCTGAGCAGTGATATTTCTGCCTGCATTTCTCGAGCCAATTGCCCACTGGCTGCAGTTCTTTAAACACTGCAATTCTGCCCGCTTCTTTTTCAGACACATCCAGAAATGCTGTCCACAGCCTCCATCAGCCACCTGCTGACTCTACTCCCTATCTTCATATGGGCCTGTGCTTAATGAAGACACTTCATTTGGAAGGAATAATTGTCAAAAATCTGTGTTGCTGAACTCAAATTTTGTTATTCACTTCCATTTGATTCCCCCTTAGGGAAATAATGCCATTCTCTTCTCTCGTGCCTATACTTGTAGCAAAAGCTCTCATCAGCTCTGGCAGTACAATATTGACACTTAGCAAAGGAAACGGGCTAGCCTCAGTCTAGGAAGAGCAGGTGAGTGCATTGTGTGACAAATATTGATAGCACTCATGTTTTGATGCTGAGGGAACCAAATTTATAGGGCTAATTGTCAAAATACCTCTTCCTGCTCAAGCACTGCAAGACTTGAGAGCACTTCTTTGCCTCTTGTGCTTTGATGATACAATAACTCCAAACAAGTTTGCAGCCTCAGGAGTGATGGCTCTTTTATGTGTGTTCTTGGGTTCATACTTCCTTTTATCACTGTGAGAACCAAGAGGGTATGTAAAGCTCTCAGTGATATTACTGATCTAGTGCATCTTCACCTTTGTGTTGCACTCATAGTTGTGATGCTCTAGGTTAAAATGTGGCACAGGAAAGGTCCTACAGGTAACACGTGATGTTACACTTCAGCCTCCTGACCAAAGGCCATCCATTGGTTCTGTTCTAAGTGATCTTGTATGCCCTAAAGAAACTACCCACAATGCTTAGCAAAGCCACAGTTCACCAGTTTGTCACCTCAGCAGTAAATTAATGATGGCAGGCAGTCAGGGGTTTGAGCATTAGCTTTTCTACTTCATGCTAATGAGTGACCCCGTATTTCCCCCCAGTGAGGACTACAGCAAGTGTGCCGACTCCCACATAACAGCCAGTGTTAATGACAGAGTCCAACCACTCCCCCTGCTGTGTCTTGGGCTAATCTCCTTTGATCACCTTTTGCTAACATCTCTTAACAGATTTTAGCCATCAACAAGGAATTACATTAATGCCATTTCCTGTGACCCAGCTGCATAGAGTGTGGACATGTGCCTGTATAAGCTTAACATGAATTCCCTCAGGAGAAAGAGAGAATGGAGGGGGATTTGGAAATGTAATGGCGTTCACTAGCCTAACTCTATGTGTTGTCTTCATTTCAGAGACAACTCACTCTCCCAGAGATCTCCACATCCCTTCATGGATAGGAATATAACACACTGCGACAACTGCCCAATACCATTTAGTATTATTTGTGCAGTAGGAGAAAGATGCAGAGCAGGAAATTGTGGATGTGTTGCAGGATGGCATAGATATGTCTCTAGTGGCTGTAGGGGAGCATACCATGAATATATTTAGTGTTGTCCCCAGGAGATTTCCTTCAATCACAAAACATAAGGTGTCAATGCTGCACCCTGTGTATGTGGAGCACCAGACTGCTGAGCTGGGTCTAATAGGAATGAGGGAATGGACCAGAGAGGACAGACTGCTAATTAATCTGGCCAAAGTCAGAGGCAACTGACAACTGGTCAAGCTGAAGCAAGGGATACTGTCAAATGAGCTTGTGTTTCAAAGACTGGGAAGACAAAAAGTAAGCGTTGAGAGAGCAGACATACAAATGCAGCTGTATGTGTTTATTCAATTTTGTTCATGATACAGTTCCAGTACTAAACTGCCAGGAATATGAAGCGGGTGCTTTTTCTAACAAACAACAAAATGGTGCATTATCTTTGACAATGTATTTGACACAGTCACATTTATGTTTGTTATGCCATGCAAAACCCCTGATGCTACAGTAATGTGAACCCATAATGTATGTAGCATAACAGCATCAAATGTTCCCAGGGAATCCTATGTTGTATGAACCATAACAATAAAGGCCATATCCAGTATTCAGCACAATTTGATATATTAACATCTCAATTTCCATGCATCTAAAAGCAAAATGAACTCTTTACCAAGCCATTTTCCCATTTTGAATAATAGAGATACAGTTGATTGACTAAACAAAGACATGACTAGTGCATTAAAGCAATTGCTTATTGCCACAGAATTGTGGCGTATGTATAATTTTTCTGTATTATTAACTGATATAGAAACCATGGATTTGTATAATAGCTTGTAATCATTCTACCTCAGGATGTTTTTTCTCCCTCATACACAGGGTTAAAGAATGAGAGTAGTCAATTATATTTAGGAGGTCACAGAAATTGATTTACTGCCTAAGGATTTTTTTTTCTTCTCCCTGCTGGGCTTCAGCTCTGTGGTGGCATTCTGTGCACATAATCACGAATGAGCATTGCCTGTCTACCCTATCTACTACTTGGTCCCAAAGGGAAAAATGACTTGCAACAGGAAAACCTGCATGAATACTAATTTGCCTACTTGGCTTTAACAGCTTTTGCAAGCCAATCTCATAGGAATTTGTAGAATGTGATGCCTTTCGATTTTTCCATATTAATTACCCAAACTGAAAATAGGGACAGCAAGCGATGAAGGAAGGGAGTGACAGAGGAAAGGGTGTGTGAAGTAGAGAAGGAAAGAGAGAGAGAGTGAGCCATGGGAATAGCTCTAAGCAGGAGCTCTCTGCTCCCCATCCTAAATGTGGTTAATTATAATGTGATTTGAAGCATCTCAAGCAGGAATCTGGCAATCTAGATTTGGAGCTCTCTGACCACAGCTCCAATTTGGGTCTCTTCATTATGGTTCAGCATAGCTGGCCCTTGTTGTCCCCTGAGCCAGAGGATCACAGAAATGGACTAGATGCAGGAGTAAAACTCTGAAACTGTTTGTACCAAGGATGTTTGGAGCAGATTAGTCTGACTCATGTACTCTTTCCTTCC
>NW_018127974.1:1131327-1157393 GCF_001952655.1 Monopterus albus | reverse complement strand
CCATGGCTTCTAAATCTGAGTAAATGCATGCAATTATAATTCCATGGTAAAGATTACCTTCATATGCACCTTATTGTGCACCATTGGAAATGTTTTACACTGTGAGTAACCAATTGACCAACTCAGGTGGGGTTAACCTTTCATGCTGACAGTAGTGGAAGAGTTAAGATCATTTACTCACATAAAAGTAGCAGTATAACACTATAAAATACTGTAGAGCCCCACATAAAATTGTTTTACTAAGGCAAAATGGCCCCATTCAGAAGTGCTGGTATTTTCATATGCACAGTTTTCCTGGGAAGGACAAACCGTGTTGGACAAACCTCAGTGTAAGGGCTGAATTCATGTGGTATCATGGTTGCCCCTCTGTAACTAAGGCTTTCTATATTAGTGGCAGCAAGTTGGATTTAAATATTTTTGATTATTTTGATGTCTAAACAGTTTCAACCTGCTGTAAAACTCTAAAGATATGTTTCCAATAAAATTCATTTTATCAAGGGAAAGATGATCATGGTTGTGGTATTTATTGGAGATTTTTGCCTGACATTGTGTTTTGCCTTCTTTTTCTAGGCCCTACTTCTCCCAGTGTTAAGAAGAGAAGGCAAATGTTCAGGATGTAAATACACAGCCCATGAGTAGCCTTGGTACAGAGGCTCTGTAAGCTTGATCATGGTTCCACACAGAAATGGAAACTGTGATACATAATGTACAATACTACATGACAAAAAAATCTTGTAATCAAAAAGATCAAAGCTCTATGGACATGTAACACCAGTCCATAAAGACCTGGCATCCAACTGTAGATGGGAGCAACTCAGTGCTTTTATATATGTCCACTAAAATCCTTCCTAAAGCATTGCCATAATAAGAGTTTTAGGCGTCCATGCTGAACAGATTTTCACTCGGCCCTTTGTGCCAGAGAATCTCACCTGGTCTTTGGAGTGGGGGCAGAGGGGAGCAAACCTTCCTGCCCGGACTATGGAGAGACAGCCTTCCTCTGTAACCCACTCTCATTCACAGATGTCATTCATGTGCAAATTATCTGTGGACGTATTGTTCACCCACTGCGCTTTCAGATACTTGCTGAATCAAGTAACAAATGTAATGGCAGGGCTGGAGATATCTTCCATATAGTGAAAAGGAATAATAAGATTTATCAGTGTACTCCAGTTTGTTCAAAGGAGGAAAACTAATTTTCTGTAACTAGGTGGAACAATAGCCAGCTTATAATTTTGAGTAGTTATAATTTTTCTTTCTGGATTATTTGGCATTGAATTTTCCTCTGGATCAATAAAGTATCTACAGTTGTGACCAAAAATATTGGCACTCCTGCATTTCTGTCAGATAACGCACCATTTCTCCCAGAAAACTGATGCAATCATTTTTTTCCATGTATTCTCATGTTTATTTCTTTTGTTTGCATTGGAATGGCACAAAAAAGCAGAGAAAAAAATCCAAATTCATTCTACACAGAACTCCAAAAATGGACTGGACAGAATCATAGCCACCATCAGGTTAATATTTTGTAGCACACCCTTTGGACCAAATAACTGAAATCCCTTCCTGTAACCATCAGTGAGTTTCTTCCACCTCTCTATTGGAGTTTTACTGAAACCATTTCTGGTGCTTTTTGAAGTCTGCTTTGGGTCATTGTCCTGCTGTAAGACTCATGAACTCTGACGGAGACCCAACTTTCTGACACTGGCTCTACATTGCACTCCAGAATTCATTGGTGGTCTTCAGATTTCATAATGCCATACACACAGTCAAGACATCCAGTGCCTGAAGCAGCAAAGCCACCCCACAACATCAGTGAACCTCCACCATGTTTGACTGTATGGACCGTGTTCTTTTCTTTGAAGGCCTCATTTTATTTTCTGAAAACAGTAGAATGATGTGCTCGACCAAAAAGCTCTATTTTAGTCTTATATGTCCACAGGACATTCTCTCAGAAGGCTTGTGGCTTCCTCAAGTCAGTTTTGGCAAACCTCAGTCTGGCTTTTTTATGTTTCTGTCTCAGCAGTGGTCTCCTACCATAGTGTCCCTTGTCATTCAGATGGTGAAGGATAGTGCACGTTTGCAACCTGTGCCTGTAGGTCAGCTTGAATTAGTTTGGAAGTTGATCGAGGTTCTTTATCCACCATTGGAACAATCCTTTTTTGCAATCTGTCATCTATTTTTCTCTTTCATCCAGCTATAGAGCCATAGGCTGTAAACTTTACAGCGTTGCACAGGAACAGCCAGACCTCTGGAGACTTGTAGCCTTGAGACTGTTCAGGCTTTTCCACTATTGTGGTCTCAAATCCTCAGACAATTCTCTGCTCTTCTTTCTTTTCTCCGTGCTCAGTGTGGTCCACAAGACACAAAGGTTGAGTCACCTTTTTTCTCCATTTAACTGGTTAAAAGTGTGATTTCTATATTGTCAGCACCTGTTGATTGCTACAGCTGAGTTTCATTATAAATTAAAGGAGCATCACAGGCTTGAAATACAACTGTTTCTGATGATTCTGAAAAGGTGTCAATTTTGTCCAGTCCATTTCTGGAATTGTGTGTGGAATGTGCCGTTTCTATTCTTCTAATGTAAACAAAAGACATAAACGTGAGAATACCAAATAATTTATGATTGCAAAAATTTTCACTCAAAAGGTAGCATGTAGTATTAAAATAATGCAACCGTTTCTAGGGAGATTTAATTTGGCCATCAAGACCTACTGTAGAAACCATAGAAAACAAGTTGCAAGGTAGATGCTCATTATTATAGAGCGGCAGGAAAAGTCAATAACTGCTTCTGTTCACCTCTTTTCTCTTTGAGTTCTACTACCCGGTACACTTCTTTTGAAGAAGAAGAATGAATTATATGGCCAAGTATGTTACACACACAAGGAATTTGTTTCCGACACAGAACCGATGGCAGCCATCTGCGGCGCCACCTCAACCGATGGCTCTAATCATTTGGGGCACCGGGGGGGGGGTGACACCTGTGAGAATGGCATGCTGTGGGAGACTGTAATTCCACTAAAAAAAGGCACTTTTGTGTGTCACTGCTGCAAATAATAAAGTTAAAAGTTGGCAAAATTCCATTTAGTTCCAAGGCTGTGTCCCACAAAACTCACCCATTCACTTCTTCTATCGCCACTGCGGAGTTCCCCCCAAGAACTGCACACCTTTTTTTTTGTTTGTATCCGCACTGCCAGTAGGAACACTAAAGTGACATAATACTAAGCTGGCCAACTGTTAGTGACCAGCCAACAAGTTAACAAATACCAGCATTTTCTTCATATGTTGCTAATGTTAATTGTATAGTGAGCAGAGGTTTCTGTTAACGGACTGCAGCTCCCCATGCTACTGGTGATGGCTATTGATTAAAGGGCTAGCACGCTTTTCAAAAAAATGACAGTGTGCTGCAGTCAACGTACACATACGTAAGTCATGGTTCCTACGAGTGACTATGGTTTAGTGGGTAGAGTGGTCATCTCCCAACCAGAGGGTTGGAGGTTCGAATCACGGTGCCTACAGTCCACATGTCGAAGGCAAGACACTAAAACCCCCAAGTTGGCCCCGATGGTTAGAGCCATCTGTTCCTGCTGTGCTGCTGTTGGTACTTTGTCTAACCGTTTTATGAACTGACAAACACCATACTAAAGTGGTCACAAGGCTGATAGTGTTAAATAATTTACTGTACTCATTCACATTGCATCAGTATTTTTTAATCTTGTAAACACTGTATATAACAATATCATTGAATAAATACAGTCTACAATCAATAGGCAACTATCAGGGCTTTCAAGATGTAGCAGTGGAGCATGAAATATGAAACAGAAGCCTTGGAGACGCAGCTCGATTAAGCTTTGCAAACTGAATAAATTGTTTTTAGTTTCAACATTCAAGGGTGAAATTGCTAGTCCTAGCCAAAGTAAACATGTTCTCAACAACTCTGCTGATTAGTGAAAAAGATCATTTAACTCTTAATATAATGGTGCCTGATCTTTTGGAAAAAGCCAAAGCTTGTGTAATCAAAAACACAGCCTTTTGTCTCTAACACACATACCAAAGAAGCTGCCGAACAGGCCACATCAGAATGAATGAATATTTAATTGAGGCCTATTGAGGCAGAAGATCAGAATGACCTTGTTTTAAATGATTATTTGCTCATAAGCAGGGAAAGGGGAGAATGGAGGGTGCACACTCGAAAGACTCGGTTTATCCAGAAAGTAGGAATAGATGACACTGATATGTGAGAGCAAAACCATAGCATTGTTGATGAATGTGTTTAACTTTGAGACTTACTTTGATCTAGGTCCAGCCACTTACTGTGAACATTAATTTCTTATTTCAACAGAAATACAAAATGCATGATATTCATTTCAGAAGCACAGAAGCAGAGGCTTGACAGATTTGACAAAAGGAAACCACTGTTACAAATCAGTGATGATTATATGTACATAATACAATTTAGACTCGTGCATGAGATCTAAATGCACCAATGAGAGAACCGTGACCCTTTCTTATTGGAAGTTGTCTGGACAAAAAGCAGGTCAATTTGGCTTGTGAGGGAGCAAGACCCTCCTCGCATCTTTCTAGACACTCACCAGAGAATAAAAAGGCTGAATTGATGTGGGCTGAACATGAACGGCTTTAAACTCAGTACCAAATGGCATGCCAGACTGAAAGGAACAGGCTTCGATAGTGGAAAAAATCTGTTGCTGTGGGCTCACGTTCTGAAGCGTATTTGCATTATTTTGCACATAATGTAGCTGTGTCTGGACTTAAATCTTTGCTCCGGGATTTGTGAGAAATGTATGTACAACACAAAAATGGCACTTGGGGGCCTTATTTCTGCACATCTAGCTGTATATGATAAAGCTGAATGTACTGGAAGACACATCCACTATCTCACTAATGCTGTCTGGTAGCTGGTTTGTGTGGTTATACTGTTTTATCTATATGCTCAAATGTACAGTTTTTGTACATTTAACAAATCTGCTGTGTGTCAGACCTTAGTCTTCGCTACACTGTACAAGATGTGGAGGCTCTATGGGTGCAAAAAAGAGGGACTATGGAGACACTTTGAAAGTCTAACAGATTCTCACAGATGTTCTATTTAGACTTCCTTCCTATAAAAATTGTACTTTTTACTTTAATCTGAATAAGGAAATGTGCGTGCGGTCAAGCTGTCTCTCTGTGCATTGGTTTCAAATTGAACAAGTGGGAATAATTTGAATGTTACTTCACATTTTATTAGTGTAATTAAGAACAGTGTCTTGACTCAACAGAGTCTTGATTTGTGATACCTTCAAAACTAATAAAGACACAAAACCTTGAGATTTTCATTTTATTGAAACCTACATAAAACTGGTAAAGAGTTCACACCTACCCATATATTTTATAAACCCAATCCAAAGTCAGATATGTCATCTTATAAAGAAGTGTCAATTTCTACTATGTTGTACTGTAAAGACATTAATAATGAATATGTTTACAATGCAGGCATATGGGTGGAGCCAAGAGGGTGGCCAGGGGTGGCACCGACCACTCCCAGAAATTGATTGGCCACCCCTGCCAGACTCAAAATATGGTGCTTGTCAGTGTTAATGAATGAATAATGAAAAACAAACAATGACAAATTGTTGCCTTAAATACAGCTACTATTTTTGTGGTGTTTTCAATTGCATGAATGCAGCATGATATTTGCATTCATTTCTCCAAATGTGATGTTGTGGAGTGCTTGGCATGATTTGCCTCGGACGGGGTGGGGGCGCACTGTGCAGCAGCGATGTCCCCGGTCGGGAATAAATAAGGAGTGCAACCAAAGTTAGGTAAAGAAAAATAAACAATTATAATAATGAATGTTTTATTATTATTTCATATAACTAGGGATTTAATTTAATTGATTTAATTCTCTCTGCATTATATTGTGTTCTTGTTGTATTTTTATTTGCTCCCTTCACTTGCTGCTTTAAAGTGCCTTAGATTTGTGATTTTACTGCCTATTTAGATTTGTGTTATTGCTCATCTACTTTATATTTCACTTGTATTTTGTGGCATTCATGTGGACGGCAAAGTAAGAATTTCATTGTACAGGGAAACATGTTTCCTAACTGTGCATATGACAAACACTTTGACCTTGACCTTGACCTTAATTTACTTTTTACATGTACAGTATTTCAAATGGAACACCCCCCTTTGAGTCTGTGCCCCAGCCTGGCCACCCCATCCAAAATTTTCTAGATCCGCCCCTGTTCAGGCATAAAAAGTGACAAATACTGCTCTTTGGATGCCTTTAAATCATCTGAAATATGGACTCTGTGGAACATACAGGATTTATATGCTATATTTAACATGTGATGGCAAACCTTAAATCAACCCTAACACCATTTACTGTACAGTAAATCATTTTCATCAGTTTCACCACTACCAGTCTTTACTATATTAAAGAAAAGTGCCACTAATCTCTCAATTGTTTTTAATATCACAATTTGACACTGCAAAAGTGTTTGAGAAAAATTAAGTTTAAAGTTTCTGCACTGAATACAAATACGTAGATTTCACTGGATGACAGCAAGACTACCATCGAACAATCTTTATTTTCCATCCTCCTATATTCTTGAAACAATCGCTATTGATATCGATACCAAGAGACTATTCAATTAATGTTAACATAGATGATCTCCACAAGACTACTGCTTTAAAGTAAAAAGTCAGCGTGAACATTACGGACAACATCATACATCCTCCCGTGATGAAGTGACTACACACATTTTAAAAAAGAATGAATCATCTCTGGCGCGGAATGAGAAAAGTTATTTTCAAAAATGTTATTGTGTTCGTACACATTAGCACAATATAACTCTACTTCCACCATGAGCTATCTGTCACACACAAGTATCTGTTGACATGCTCCTTAACATGGATATTATGTTAGGGAGCCTTTTAGCTAACTCCAAATTATTCCGCCACTGTCCTTTTTTCGCGGTAGGTCAGGGCTGTCTGAAGCCATTACTGGTAATGAATGTGGAGTCCTACTTTAAAAGGTTCAGGCATGTAAAGTCACCTAAAGCTGACTAATGGAATCCTGCTGACACCGAATGCCAGGGGCTTTTACCACATCCCAGAACGGCAGTTTTGGAAATTTACACTACAGACATAATGAACTATAAATGTAAACTTGGGAATGTAGCCTCCCACGTAGTAGCTCTGAGTTATTAATAGATACAGAACGTTCCCTGTGCTCCAAAATGATAAATTGCAGAAGACTCCATTTGTGTGGTTTCGTTAACAATTCAGCTACTTGTGGCTCATTTGCACAATAACACAGAGGAATTTAAACTTGTATCTTTGTGCTTCTGTAGCATGAGCACAATTATTAAAGAAACAGTTGTGAAAATATGTGCAGAGCAATTGTTGGAGGGACTACATATTCTGAGTTTGTTAGTGCCGCAACACTTTGTGCCCTGGGAGATGGGGCTCTTCAGCAGGTTCACAGGTCGCACAGCAGCGTGCAGAGTGGCCATTGTGCTTTGTCATTTCACAGGTGACTCACATCACTACACTCGAGCATGCTGGAGGTAGAGCACTCGGAGATACTTGCAGCATTCAAAATGCATGATTTTCTGCCTAGTGCAAACAAATCGCTTTAAAAGATCAGTTTAATCTATTTCGAGCTGTTATTATGAGCTGGGAGAGTTGTTCAGATAAAGAGACTGAAGCAGGGTTAACATCAGTGCTGGACAACTCTTCACATACTGTACCCAGCATACAGCGTCAACTTTATTATTTGTTTTTACAACGCAATATGCATATGATTTACAATGCAGATCACTAAAATAGTGCCCAGAGGATGAGAAAGTGTCTGAAATTTTGCAGCATTATAATGTAGTGTTTTTAAAAAAAATACCTTGGGGGAAATATCAGTCATAAAAGTCATCAATGTCATTGAAAGGTTGAGGACGTAAGGCTGCTTCAATCTCTGAGTTGCTGTCATCTGTTTCATCCCAGGAAACTATAGATAAAAGCAGAGAAAATAATAATAATAATAATAATAATAATAATAATAATAACAACAACACATTACTAGAACAAAATTTACCCCTCCGTGCTTCACATGCAGGGTAACCTTTTACATTGTTCACATAATTTCTTTATCATGTGACTTCTAAACTCTTTATAACCTTACCAAGATTGGAATGCACTGAAGCTCAACCTTACCTTAAATCTGATAACACAGAATATTGACCGTCTACCTTTTATAGTCTAATGTGTTAAATCTCAGAGCAGTAAAAATGCATCTTGGGTAAAAATCAAACTACAGGTGTGACTGAGGTGCTCAGACCACACTCAGAGGTCTGAACTGTTTATTTCTTGTTTTAATGAGCAGTTTAGATCTAAGAGAAATGGAATTGATGTATAACGTACGTTCACTTGCATACTGAGTATTAAAGCAAAATTGCTACTAATAAGAATACCTGCAAACTCTGGTAGACTGCTGTCTTTTTCAGATGGATATAGACATATTTGGATACAAAAAAATATAAATAAAATATATACCTGACTGTTTATCATTAGAATCAACAATGCTCTTTCAGGGTATTGTTTTGAGCAGTAACAAATTGCCCAACATTTTCCAGGGCTGGTGTTAAAGGTGTGATTAGTAATGTAAAGCCCTTTTCAGACATGCACTGACACCCTGAAATTATCTAGACATGACCCAGAGGAGCTGTATGTGAGAATACAAATGTCCAAATTAGTTGGCCTGGACATTAAGGAAACTTTACCCTGCCAGCTCCCCAGTACAAAGTCCGCAAATGCCCGAGTTAGTATGTGAGAATACAGGAGTTTATAGTCCAGAGTATTCACACAGCGCTAGTGGGAGCTAGAGGGAGACGTTCTACCATGTGACCAGTGCAAAACCTGAAGAATACAAACATCTGATAGTGAAGAAAAATGGTCATTTACAATGAAGATGCCTGCAAGATATCTAACTGGAGACAGGGCATGATTCAGGCATTTCTGTCCTTAAGAGCTGGACAGGAGAGCTCTCCTTAAGAGCTGGTGCCAGAATTGTCAGACCAATTTATGGAATCACAAGAGTTTATAACCAAATTACAAACCAACCAGATGACTATGATGTATCCTGTCTCCTGTGCGCTCTACCCAGCCACCACCCCCCTTTGCATAAACCAAACAGAATTATTTCTAGTAGGTGACACATACTAGCTATTGTTGTGTGCTACATGTGTGAAAGGGCAACTCCGGACAAATTCCGGACGTGATTCCGCGGACACAGTCCAGGGTTTATAGTCCCATACACACTGCCTTTTCGAGGCGGGATCGGTGCGCCTTTATTCCATCTCGTTTTCTGTGTGTAAGGCGCAAAGCTGGGATGGCAAGCCATTTTCGTTCCACCTATGGTCCGCCATGGGAGGCAGTACCAGAGGTGAACCAAAGGGGAGACGCGCTCTGTGTAGAAAGGGTGAGCAGCAGTAGTGCGGGATCTCAGTGTAAAAACAACTAATGTGTGAAACCCACATAAAGCACAGATTGTTCTCCAAACTGATTTAGTTATTTATTAAGCAGTTATTTAGTTAATTATTAGAGGATTAGGTTTTACTTGCCAACAACATAAATCTAAGCTTTTAGTGCCCTGGATTTGGTCCCAAGGTAATTTTTCATTTACACCTCTTCAAAAAACATCACTGCATTGATAGACAAATTTAATTAAAACAGTTGGTTGGGTAGCTTTATAATAATTTCATACATGCTAACAGATGAACCTATTTAGGGTGACCTTTTCAGTGTAATTAACCTTTTTTGACACTGTGTGTTACCTTGCAAGTGGAAAGACTTTGTCTATACTCACACCTTTTGACTGCAGAGCAGAATGAGTCTTTGAGTTGGTCTTCTCTTTCCTGTAAACACAATGACAGTTATTAGCCTTGTAAAGTTATTACCTCAGGCTTACTTTTGAAAAAGAGTCACCACTTCACACCAAAAATAGCAAAAACACACCCAAATCACCAATCACACCAATTCCGTTTTATTCTGTTTAAATGGTGACACATAAACACACGGGTGAAAGTGCATAGACATTTCTGCTAAGCCTCCTACAGGGTGCAACAGTCCTTCCGTTTCATTATTGAGCCTTTTTATCTTTTCACTAAAAATGAGTGTGAACTTATTTCCAACTGGTACACCAATAAGCATCCTCGCAAAATAGCTAAAAAGGAAAAAAAGTAGGTCATCATTTGATACAGAACACCACGTGTGTAATAAATTAATTTAGAGAGCATTCACAGTTTATGGACTGTACAAACAAAAACAAATGCACAAAGAACAAATTAAACTGAGAATCTTACAGAATAAAACTCAGTCTTCTATACAGAAATACGGTGAGTCTATGACAAAAAAGACCTGTGACAAAGACAACGTGAAGAGACCAATTTTACTCCAGAAGGGCAGATTTGCAGGCTTAAGGTCAGACAGTGCAGCAGAGGGCACTTTCTTGACTCCTGTTCTAATTGTGCTAAGACCCTCTTTATTCAAAAGCAGTCCACAGACAGGGTTGCCAGGTTCCCATAGCTCTGGTGATATCGCTATGTAAATGTGTGACCTCCAAAAAGGCTTTGATCTACCTCAATGCATATGCAATAAGCCCCTTGTTCCACTTTTAAAGCCCTCCTCTTTAATTTACATCATCACAGAGCCTATTCAAAACCCCACAATGTATCCACATCATCTGCCAGGTTAGCATACATATCCATATGGCTTATTTGTTTGGACCGTCCATATCAGAGCTGTGACACTTTTCTCCGAAACAAAAAAGATGCAGAGTTTTAAGCAGATGAGCTCCAGCAAAAAGAAAAAAAAAACAGTCATGCAGTATGGTTTTCCATCTGCATCAATTCAAACCCATGGCCTCTTCGATTGTCATCCTCTCAATCGCCCTCATCTCCTCATCTCTCCCTCAGCTAAGTCTTGGCGCATGTGACTGTACATTGAGTATAAGAACCAAATTACTCTGGCTGCATTCCAGCTGCTATCTTCTAAACTATACATTGCTGCTTTGCACCACTCAAGGCAGAAGGAAAGAAAAAAGGCTGCTCCACCCATTTTTAACCGCCAGCAGATTGCTTTGTGCTATAAGCAATACACTACAGAGCCAGTATAATCACTAGAATATAACCTTTGTATTGAAATGCTGATATGACTTCCTGTCTGCTCAGGCAGCACACCGAACCCCTGGCACTTAAAATGCAAGCAAATCAAAGCAGAGGCTAGGTAAGAAAAGCAATGGGGACAAAAGAAAAGAAAGCTAAGATAATCAGCCTATCTGCTTGTAAACTGAAGGTGCACTGCATATGAGGGTTTTGCATTTTGTTGCAAGAGAGGATTCTGTTTGCCAAAAATGCGTATTTTAGTAAATGTATAATCAGCTCTTGTGATAAATGGAGGGTAGTGCAGATGGTATATACTTTTCTGTGTAGCCAATTTTCAGTGCAAAATTATGGTAGGTGCAGTTTTTGGTTTGTAATGTCTCTCCAGGCTATGTTATGTTTAAGAACAGTAAATGTGAGCTTTTTATAGTTGGGTACCAACCATACTACACTAACAGATCACAGGTTTATTTATATTAAAGGAAATATTACTAGTTTTTGTCATTGTACCACTAATAATGGGTGTAACATGCTTAAGTATACACTTAATATGTAAACACATTTTTTATATGGTGTATAAAATTAAACATCTTAGGTATGTCAAGAAGTGGCAGTAAAACACTTTCTCTGTCAAAGCAGTAGTACAAAAGTCATGAGATGCTGAGAGACTTTAGGACAGGCCAACAGTGTTAACTATGCTGAGGAATAGATACATACACACTGCAAAAAGGAAACTCACCTATCCACGTTCTCCTTTTTAAACTGAAAGAGACATACAGCTCTTAATGCACTAAAACCGAAGCACAACTAAACCACTGTGACTAAGGCATGCATTTAGAACTGTTAGGCAACAGATCTCAGACTCTGTAGCAGCAAAAATACACCAATAATCTATACGATTACTTCCTCTCCTTTGCCACAATAATAGCTGCTATGGAGAGTAAATTGGGCTTTTCTTTTCTTGAACTTCCCCCCTGGATGGGAATGGTCTATCAGCTGTTCCACTTCAGTGGCAGACAGGACTGATTTCAAGACAGGGCTATTACCATAGAGAGCCCAGTCTGGATGTGACCCCACCAATCTAATATTCCGTTTCCATAAACATTTATGCCAGTTCATCTTCTGCTGAGTTTCCCTTAATTGAGGCATTGATCTGAATATGTAAGACTGAGCTGGCTGATGTTTCACAAGCATTGGTAGACAGAGGTGAATGCAATGTGTAAAATGATGCAAATTACAGCTATTGTAATGTCCTCTTTTTCCAGTGCCTCATCGTTCTCTCTCTCTGGCCTTTCCAATTATTTCATATTGTTGTTTAGTTCAGTTTTTGTATCCACTATATGCAGAGTCTACAATGACCTTTAAAATTATATGATGAGTTTGATACACAATACACATTTGAGGGCTGGAAGAGATTATTGATAATTCTAGCAAAGCTCCTAAAGTTAAATATTTTCAAAGCATTTTTAAATCAAGCTTGTTGTGACATGTTTTCAATCAGTGTAAAAATACAAGATGTGCTGCTACTTATGCAACGGCATACAATTGCAAAAACAAATGAAAGTGATTGAATCTTGGACAGTCATGTGACTACATATCCGTGGCACACTGTTCACACAACAGCGCGGAATTGTTATCAGTGGTCAGGAATAGTGAAAATCTAACAGTGGTTGTTCAACTGAAGCAAGTTAAAAGTCCCCCTGACACTATTTTCTAGGGAATGTAGCACTCTTCTTCTTTGTGGCACTGCTTGGTTTGCCTTGATTCTGTCTGATGAAAGCTTTTGCTACATCTTTAGGTATCACTGCTATATTGCTACAAATACTACCATGAACATTTCTGACAAATACAATAAAGACCAATTGAAATCACTGTGTTAAATTGTGTCAAAAAAGCACTGTTCGGCTGGCATGCTGTACAAAATGTTTTCATATACTACACTTAAAGTAGCACAGAAATTTAAAAATGCCAAAAGGCTGCAATTACACATCTGAACTGTTGAAGTGAACACGCTTCTGATCTTATTTTATTCTATATTCGCTTTATAAGAATGTGTCCAAAGTTGTAGTTATTAACATAAACATCCAGCAAAAAAATCTTCACACAGACCATACTGTCCTTGTAAAGCACCGTGTAAGACTGGGATATATTTCTGGGAGTCACACTGCATGCATTTCACTTATAATCCCATAGTCACATTAGGGAATGTGCAGACTGTCAAAGGAAATAATGCTTACGAAGCATTTAATACTGGCTTGCACATACCAATAGCTAGAAAACTGCTTTTATTTACCCCAGCTTTTTTAAGCTCCTGCCACCCACACACAAATGCTAATAGCACAATAGCACTTTTGCACAGCAGTGCTTGTCTAAAGGTAAAGGGAGACCCATCACCTCATCATTCCCATCAACTCCTACTCCCATCCCAGCTATGACCCCACAGAAACATTGTTTAGGCTCTGTTTAGATGTCCTCTAACAGGCCTGAATGGTAGCAGGATATAGCCCTCAGTAGGGGCAAACAGTGAGAGGCAACTGTGAGTGCACAGTAAGTGGGCACTCTCTAACATGTGAGTGCTCTCTGCTGGCAATGAGCGAGTACTGCAGCGCAGGGGACGAGGCACTGGGCCAGTGATTTCAACACAACACGATCTCCACCTGACTGGCGATGGTCTAGTTTAGACAGCCCATGAAAAGGATGGCTGCAAGCCAAGCTAATTTATGTCATGTTACTTTTGTGTTTTATAAATAAGAATCTATGTGAAGGAAGGAACATTTGCTGGTGTGACTAACACAGATAAAAGTAAACAATGTGGAGAAAATAATCTGGCAATATAAAACAATTCAACAAAACATAATCAAATCAACTGAGATTTTAAAACCAAACATGGCATTTGTCTTTGTCTTACTTGTTTCTATTAGCCTACAAAGAGCTGACAGATATAACAGCACATGTATTTGAGGAATGTGGTGGTTGCATATTTTATCTGTGTAGACTCTATACTGATTTTTAAATAAATCAAAAATTTATGTTGAAATGAGCAAAAATAAAAGCATAGAAAGTGTCTGAAAGTCAACTCAAATTTTAAAGGGCAACCCAGTGTACGACAGTGACCTCCTCTGGTTGGAGCCTTCCTCTACAGGCACCTGTCTCATTTGTGCTGCTTTGGCCTGGTTTTAATCTCATTCTCTAATCTGAACTGAAGCAGGAGATCAACTAATTTACCATCAAATAAAAAAAGGTAAACAAAATCTCAGTCAGTGCCATGACTATTGGCTGTTTTGAGACAAGTGGTTCTCCAATAGGTATAAATTCAGTGCTGCCACATGCCTGGTTGTTCAGCTGCTGCTTTAAGTCCCCCATTGCTAAGTATTATAGTGTCTGTTTAATTGTTTACATGCGTTTTCTCTGACGCACTGTTAGATTTCACTACAGGAATAGTCCATCTTTTACTACCTCTCTGTCTGTTTCCATCTTTCTGTCTCCTGCTCTTGAATACTTGCCCTCCCCTCCACTCCTTTCTCTCGGCTCCAGTCCCTCTCATCCCACCATCCCTCCTCCCAGAGAGCTGTCAGAGATCTACACACATTACCCCACCATGACAGAGAGAGAGAGAGAGAGAGAGAGAGAGAGCTTCTGATTTTGACACTGAGTGATTTGAGGTCGAATGCCTGAGCACATCCTGTTGTCCAAGGCAAAGCTGTAAACCACTAATTGTTGAGTCAAGGTTTTTGTCAAGCAGGCACTAGGCACAACAATCATCACACCCGCTGATCGCTGGAGGATTTTGTTGTCTGTGTGCTGTGTGTGTTTGTGAACAAGTGTTCAAGAATTTTATTCGATAAAAAAAAAGATGGACTACAGAGGTTCTTTAAAAACCTAAAATAAAAATAAGAGAGGAGTGGCATCTCAAATGCCTACAGTAGAAAGGAGCACAATGATGCTTTGCACGAGAGGAAGCAGTGGCATGCACTCGGATACAAAGGGGAGCAAGTGGTCTTTACATGAAGTGCAGCTGCTTATTAAGACTCACTCCTTCGTGCATTATTCCTTTCATCCCCACTCAACCACAAAGTGATTTTACTTTGGCACTCACAAAGACAGCAAAAGATTTCTAATGGAGAAATCCCTAATAAATGTTGCAGATCAGTCGCTTCCCCATGAGTTATAATACAATAAACAGCACACTCTACAAAAGTATCTGACAGAAAGACACTGGGTGGGAGACAGCGAGGAAGAGAGAGAGAGAGAGAGAGAAAAGAATATGAAAGACCCCAATTCTCTTGAACACCATAATAGTGAAATGAGCACATATAAATGTGTTAAGAGTATCTCTTTGCATCTTGTATAGACTGCATGTATTTAATCTGTAAAGCTTATTAAGGCCCTAGTCATTGCTATGCAAAGCAGCACCCAGTGCTTTTCTCTCGCTTTTCAGCTGAGTGCAGTGTTTGGCCAATAGGACTGGCCCCCCGCCTCTCATTCTGCATTCATAACATGCAACATTTCCACAATGTATCTCTCAAAGGCCCTGAATAGAAGGCCTTAATACTCATGTAAACAACTGCAAACCAATTACTTAATGAATCAGGCCCACACATAATGAGGGGGCTCACAAAGGGCTATAAATGCATTTTTTGCACCAAAGCCTCTGCTTTAAACTACAATCCCTCTGCTGTAGTCTAGGCTTAACTGGCAAATCATAATTATTGTTTAAGACAACAGAGAAGAAGCCATTTATATATTTTGAGTCCAGCTCCATCCTCGTTTTGATGTCACTCATCGGTTCGCTGACAAAATAAAGAAAATAATTAACAAGTAGGATGGGGGGGGATACAGGACGACAGAGAGGAAGAGGGGCAAAGAAATGGAGAAAGGGCAAGAGAGCAATAGAGTGAGACAGAGACACAGGGCAAGAGCATGCCGCCGTGTTATGCTTCTGCTTAAGTGTAGGGCTTCCAGACCACTTGTGGAAGCAATAAAGCGCAAGAAGTGACTGTGGTAAGTGGAATGCTTAAGCCTAAGCATCCAGGAGAAGCAGAGAAAAGACAGGGGAAATTGTTGTATGACCAAAGAGAAGATGATGGTCATGGTGATTAGCAGCTCTTGGCACTGGTTCCTTCCTAACCCTAGTGAAAACAGAGTGTCAGGAATGCATAACTACCCATTTGTTTAATTTTACTTCTGTACACAACTTGTGTCTCATCACTGCTCACTGCGTTCTCTGTTTCGGTCTAATTTTTGTTCTGCAAATTTTATTTAATCGCATACAGTGCGAGCTTCCCATGCACGCTAATGACAGGGAGAAAGGCACCATCTGAGAGGGTCTGGGCCCAAAATTGGCTCATGTTTATTAAAGAGGGTGGTCACCGGGGCTGGCAGTGGCAGACATCAGCAGCTATGAGGACCACAATAGAGCCAGCCCATTAGGTCCTTCCCTGGGCTAATAGGCAGACTGGGAGCGCCTACTTGCCAGGCCGGGGAGATACAGACTTCAGCGCTTGTGTCAGCATGGTGCCCGGTAATCACATGAAATCAGAGAACATTATTCCTCATAACGTTTACCCAGCCATTACTACAGCCCAAATGGGTTCGCAGTGAAGAGGTGCTCTGAGGACCCGACACGCAATTGCAGATTTGATGAAGTCGTGTTGATATTCAAATGTAACCGTGGTGGTGTTAGCTTGCACCAACTTATTTATCATTAGATGTTCTTTTCCAACCCACTTAGAGGTTTGATTTGAGCAGCTTAAATGCATTTCAAGGGTGAAAAATGAAAGGACATTTGTCCTTGTCAACACTTGAGTCCCCATCTTCCAAAACAGTTGTCCCTGATTCTCTTTGCAACATGATCTGTTTGCATTCTGACAACAAGCCTAAAGACACTGAGATTATGACTCCAATTTATTTTTGCAGTAGGTTTGCCTTTAATTTCTAAAACCTGGCTGAAGCCAGCAAACAGTGAATGAGAGGGGCTTTAGGGGCCTTTTGTCTTTGTAAGCGAGTTAATGGGTGGCACCCCCTTGATCTTATGGAAATGAACAGGGAATTATGAGAGCAGCCATGCAAATGTACATCAACCACTTTGGTGTCTGGTGGCCCATTTCCTGTGGCCCGTTGAATAATAACAATGTTCTTACCGAGGGTAAGGGTCTTGATGTGAGGAGCATTTGGCCCTCCCCAGGTCCTCTTCATGGCCACCATTTATTCCTTAAAAGAACAAACAGGGCCAGATAAAACCATCTGATTTGGACTCCACATCACAAGCTAATCCGCTATGCATATTTATACAGAAACTTATGGTAAGACCTTCATTTTCTTTCTTATGCACAAGAAATATGTCACAACCAAATTTCTCTCATCTTGCTGAGAAACCTGGGGCTAAAATCTTGGGACTATGACTGTTTTCAAGTGTATGTACTGTAAACAACAAATGCGCTGTGACTATAGTGTCCTTATGCGTTTTGGGAACATATGGCCAGTGTTGACCAATGGTTCGGCTCCAGCTGCTCATTACTTTCCTGGTAGAGTGGACCATGTCTCTCACCTGAGAGTGGATCCTCCTCCTCTTCCTCCTCTTCAAACCTCTGCAGCCCTTCCTGCATGGCTGATTGTTTAAGTAACTGATATGCTTTTGTCTCTGTTCAGACACACACACACACACACACACACACACACACACACACACACACACACACACAAATTCACTGTCAAATATTTGCTTAAAACCCAGGTTTCCAACTTTCAGAGGTTTCAGTGTTTAGTAAGACAACACGCTTCAGTAGCTGAGTCTTTTGGTCTCAACACTGCTCAGAGTGGGTGAAAACACTGGACTCAGTCATCTAAGCTGTTGATTCAACCCTACAGTAGGTAGCAACAGTTTCCATGAGACAGCAATCAACATCTCACATTATCTCGGCATCCCCTAGCAGGAAGGCAATGATTGATTTTCTCTTTTAAAAACACTCATAATTACTTCCTGGCACACTAATATAGGTATTATATTTGAGAGGAGCACAGAGACAAATCAACGGAGCAGAAGTACATAATAAGCAGGCTGTTGTCTCAGTGACATGGATAAAACAATCAGAGCAAATCAAGGAGCAGAGAAAAGTTGTGCTCTTGTATGGCCAAGTCCTAACACTTTTAACTGGGTTTCAGAATAAAAACAGCACTTTTAATCGTTTTCTGAACATGTGATGTTTGAAAGTGAAAGGAAATCTCTAGTGTTATTCCAACCCCAGCATGTTATACAGCCTCTGCTTTTAATGTACAAGTCTAAAAAAACCCCACAAAGTCTCCAGATGCGCTTGTCTTGCCAATTACTATCAGTTCCAAGGTCATGCTATTTGATTGTGACATTAATGTCACTCAGCACAGCAAAAGCCATTCCTTGAAAAATCTTTAGTCATGTTTTTTAGTTGGTTATGGCTCTTTTGATTAAGTGTAGGGATTGGAAACCAGACACATTTTGCTGGCTGTGCGCCTTGGGGATGCACACATATGAAACACCCAGTAGGAACTCTGACAGCCAAGGGTAATATAGGATTGCTTTACATTTCAGAGGTGCAGCTCAGGGATGGGCACACCAGCTGCTTCCAGGATGCCTTCACATCTAGTAGTTTTCAAGTCCAGCCTTGCCGGAGCATTGTTTGGAAGATAATGAGAACCGATGACAGATCTCTTGTGCTTCCCACCCTGGCGTCCTGACAATTAAAGCAGCCGCATTATGCCGGACCAGCAAATTATCAGTTTTGCCATAATGTCTCAGTCCAGGCTGAAAACACAGCTAGTGCTTTCTCAGAGATAATTAGAGAAAACTAGCACAGCTCTTCAGGTGGGACTTTGACCCTGGATTCACCTTGATCATCCTGCCTTAGCCACTGCGTAAAAAAAGACCATTATTCACTGCAGTGGGAAGAAAACAAACCACAACATAAGGATAGTGTGAATGCTGGGGCACCGGCAATGCCTTTTTACCTCTAATAGGAACACTTTCCACAGGGCTTTCGTCCTGGCTGTCCTCTTCACTACTTTGTAGTTCTGTAAGAAAAGGAAATGCATAGTGAGAAGCAATGGCAGGGAGGAAGGGAGTCTAGGGATAGAAATAGGAACGGGGGGGTCTTTCTTTAGCTCTGAAAAGGCTGTATGAAAACTAGGCTGTGAGGAATTCATAGAAAAAAGCTCTAGGGTGAAATTGATTTCTTTCATAAAAGGGAAGTTTTAGTTCTTTGCAAAGATGGTTCACCAAAAAAAAAAAAAAAAATACAACAGTAGTCTAACATTTGTTCCTATTAATGGCCTTGTTACATATTACTGTGCAGACTGTTCTCAGTGTGGAATGTTTTGGAGGTTTGTGGGAATCTGCTGGCAAATGTAATGAAACCAGTTTTTATGGTGTAGTCTAATTAAAGCTTTCCTATTGTACTCATACTAATATTCTTCAGGTACCTTGAATCTGTCGATTCTGTACTGGCCTGGCAGGCTTCGCAGCACCTTCAGCCAGGAGAGAAGGAGGACCACACGAAGAAGACAAGTCGCTCTCATAATCTGCTGAGGGGTACTCCTCACTGGGCCGGGACAGAAGTGTCCTCAGCAGCACTTCGGCCTGCGAGCAGTGCAAATTAAAACCACACTCTTAATTGTTCCCATTTTGTGAGCGAAGAGTCAAATTGAACTCTTGCCGATTAGGCAAGTCATTTACTGGCCATGGTTGCTCGCACAGAGGTGCAGCTGTAGTACGTGTTCAAACACCAAGAGAAAATAACTTCACATTCTCACACTTGTTTAACTAAAAAAAAAAAAAAAATTGCACTTTTGCTCCCGCTCTCCTTCTCAATCATCCTTTTTTCTCTCCCTCTCTTCTCATCCATGAGATTAGAGAAGCACCTAAAGAATGCAATCACCCTGGCGTTAATGTGCAACGCGTTCCAGATATCTCCCCTCTTGGCTGAGAGGATTGAGACAAACTGCTCTCTTCCTCCCTCTCCAGCTCATTTTTATCTCTGGGGAGATGAGGATACACAATTAAGAGGAGCTGTTCCGACAGATGAGGAGCAGGGAGATGCCACACACCGATTTCCTTTCTCTCATTTTTCCCTCCCCCATATCAAATCCTGCCATCATCATCTCTCTTTTGTGATCAAAGACTGCCTCTCAGCCTCAGATGGCCATTTGCAACTTTTAATGAGCACTAATATGGAGGGGATGATCAGGAGGATTTTGACAGAGACAAACTTTAAGTACATTGTATGTTGTTATCAGTAGGTCGCAGTAACGACTGACAATGTACATGCTTTCATTTTCTGAGAGGGGGAGAGACACAAACACATGCCAGTCTGAGCTCGGCACTTGGTATTTGATGCTGCTGCACAATAAAAACTGTCTTGATCCTTGTCCCCGATATCCATCTTTGTTCTTTTTTTAGATTTAGTCAAATATACCGTTGGTTGAGGGCTCTCGCAGACCCACTGCATTTTAAATATCAATGAATGCAACTGTTAGCACTTGAATATTCAAAGGACCTCTTTGAGTGTGTGCATGTGAGCTGCATGCTCCCATTTGTCAGAGTAGCCAGGGCTGTGTGGCAAGACGCGAATGGAAATTTCTCTTTGCTCTTGTGTGTGTGGAGAGTAAGCTGTTGTATGAGAGGACACAGAGGAGACAGTGACAGAAATAAAGAGAGAAGGAGAAATAGAGCAAGGGAGAGAGAAATACATGGAGTAGATGGAGTGAGAGAGATAAAGGGAGAGAATGATTTTCATTCAGGCTTTTCCTGCTACACTTGGACCGAATGATGTAGATGGCGGTACCTCTCTTTCTTTTGTCAGTTCATATTTTCAAGAGGCTCTACAGTCTCCCTCTTTGCCTCTCTCATTGTGTGGGGACACCGGAGCAAAATCGCCAAGCCACAAGAACCTCCACAAGATGAGGCCGCAAAAATGACTAATACAAAACCTGTACGTTTATATATACAGTAAATGATGATTCCTGTAGATAAAATGAGATATTTTCTGAAAAAAGTGGGATTCCAGACAAATCTGTTGACATTATCCCTGGTATCTAAGTGTGTATATTCATGGTCGTTTAAATTCACATGGTCAATGAGTGGAAAATGTAAAATAATCCTGTCCGTTGTGAAGAAGGTCCAAATGATTCTCTCATTCAATCAGACCCAGCTGATGACTACACTTCTGGCTAATACCAAATTAAAAGCAAGTGTTTCTCAGATGAATACACCACATGAGGTAAAAGAAGCAAAACAGAGGCTGTAATTTGCGATTAGCACATGGGTCAGGGTTTCTCTTCTGTCTAGTTCAATGTGTGGAGCAATCTGATGAGTAAGCAGCGAGGGCTTGGTTTCAAACAGCAGACACAAAGAGGGCACTCTGCACCAACTACAGCTCTTTCAAAAACCATGGAAAGAAACAAGCAAGGAAACAAAAACACCACCCCTTTTGGAAAGAAAAAAGGAACAATCTCTCATGTAGTCATCTGTGTGTGTGGAAACATTTGCTTGCTTTTGCAACTAGGTGTGTGTGACTTCCTGTTTGTGTGTGTAGTGGCAGTGCATGTGCCTCCGACACTACCTGGTGGCTGCAGGTGGCATGGCGCTCTAGCAGCAGTGGTGTGAAGAGCTGGACCAAGCGCTCAATGCTGAGGACACGGCGCTCCTTGAGCAAAAGGGCGTGCTTTAACCAACGGTCCCACAGTCGAGCGGCATCAGGAAGGAGGCTGGTGCTGTGGTTAGGGGTGGGGGGGAAGAGAAAGAAGAGGCTCTCTCATTGAATACACAACAAGATATCCAAAATAAGTCATAATTATACCTCCTTAGAGTGGTTTTTTGATTATCAAAAAAAAAAAAAAAAGAGGAAGCTGTTGAAGTTGAATTATTTTCCATTATGGGATGAAGTTAAAATCTAATACATTTTAACATATGTTGTCCATTCTTAAAAGGTTGCTTTCTATGTCATACTAAAGGCACTTTAGAAGATAGAGATAACTGACTAATTACAGTTAACACCAAATAGACACTGACAGCAATATAGCTCCTGGTTTAAAACTGGATAAAAGGTCAAAGAGCCAATCGACATCTCCACAGAAAAGACAGGGACAGCGCTAGATGTGGTTCTTTAGATTGAGTATATGGCAGGAAAGGTCTCGGTGAAATCAATAGAGTAGTGAAGCAGAGCATGGATTTGGCTCAGAGTATAACTACTCATTATCCAAAGGACTGGAAGTCACAGATAGGGCATTTTAATTTACTCATGACATTCATCCGTGCAGCGTTACCACACGAGATGAGACCAAAGATGACCTTTACATTTGTGGACGAGGGAGACTGTATCCAATTGTAGTATTCGATGTCTCAGTGGCTATTGTAAGTTCGTGACCCCTCCCCTAGTGTCTGGTCAAAAAAAAAAAAGAAAAGGCAGCTCTTTACATTTTGTCTGAAAAGTGGATTTCACTTTTACTTTCTCTGTAAAAAGAAGAGAAATGTTTGTTGAACTCTGTAGCTTTCATATTTAATCCAATGTAGCACCATTTATTACGGGGGTTGTAAATGCCATTGCCCATAAAAAACACACATTACATTATACTGTAGTGTTACACTATGTCACAAACAATGTTGTATTAAGTAACACATTTTTATTTTTTCAGATGCAGTTTGTTTGATACTATGTAAAGGAGTTACATTTTTAAAAATTACATAACTAGTACAATTTTATACAAATGATCAAACCTGATAACTGAATTGTGATTCTTTCACAAATCCCACAAAACAAGAGTCATCAAGCTGAAAAATGCACACCCAAACAAAACTACAGAAAAGAAAAATATTGATGTTGGATTCACAGAGAAAACAGGAGCCCCACCTTATTTCATTAGGCTCGGTGCTGGACTGATGTGCACTCACTAGATCCTGTGGTAGAAGGCAACCCTGTTCTGTACTCCATGACAACCTCTGAAGCCCATGAAAGACGACAGCTCCACATGCTTCAAGATCCTCGTCATTCAAGCCTGCTCCACTGTTGCAAAGGCTGTACAATACATAGAGAGCAGTCAGCTATTGCCATGGAGCCCCGGGCTTAGTCAGCAGGTCAGTCCTACATCAAGTACATCCAACAGCTGTTAACACTTCACACGCACACACACACACACACACACAGAGGCTATACAAGCATAATCGTACCCATAAACACAAATAAATGTGCTCTGATAACTCAGCAAGTATTATACTGAGGGCAAAAGACACAGGACATACACTCCTTACTGAAGATGTTGCCGAGATCATCATTTACAACACTTGAGTGTGTGTATGGTTGGAGATATGTCTATACTGGGTTTAAACAAACTGAGAAAGCTTTCATTTGGCAGACATTTATCCATACTTTACAACAAGAACTCCAATTATGGTAAATTTGTCATGTTATGAAATATAAAAGGCTTAGAAAAAAATAAGCCCAGTCTAATGAAAGACATTCTCCATCCTTCATCTCCCTGACTCCCAATAACAATTCAACAGGGCGGTTACTATAACAATCCCATGTGTTTGAAAACCCCTCACATATAATATGCATGTCGGTGATGACACTTCATCTAAAGCGAGAGCCCTTGGCAGAAGGATAATATGTTTTCATCATCTGCATTAAAAAAACTGCCCATTAAATAAATACACAGCATTTCGTTTCAACGGTGAGAGAAAAGATTGTATAGTTTGAAGACAGACAGCAAGTGCCCACCTGATAATTCTGTTGAGTTGTCTTCCATCAGCCGAAGAATCCGAATACACGCTGACCCATTCACTGTGGAGTCGTCCTTCGATGCTGTCTAGCAGATGAAAGAGTCCTTCCTGGGAGAGACTAAAAAAACACTATGCATTAATGTGGTGAAAGGAAATAAAAATGGAGGTCATGTGACTTGGCAGGACCAGTATGTGTTAAATAAGTAAATCAATAAATAAGAAAGAGGACCCAAAATTCTGTAATACATTTTTCTCTGCGTCATTTTCTTGAGGTACTCAAGGACTGCTAGAGGAAACTGCCATAATACTGTTGATGATGTCACAGGTACTGACTGACAGGATGTATAAGAGAGCTTGTGAAATCTGGTATTCAAAAGTAAAGATTGTAGAACTGGCAACCTTCTGTTGGAGTAAAACTTTAAATCAGCTGTGTACAGTTAAATGGCAAAATAAACCACTACAAATGTGCAATATTACTATAAAAAATAAACAAATAAAATTATGGACAACTGTAACAACACAGCCATTTCACACTTGAAGTGTAAGCAAAAGGATTCCAAAACATATGGGCCTCTGGATCATTTCTTTTGGTGAGAGATTTACACTTTAATCCCATTCTATGTGAGGCAGCAAAATGAAAAATGGATGCCTAATGCATGTGGATATTAGGAATCCATCTCTTTCTGGAGCATTAAGCTCTGGGTGGCCCTCATTCAGTTCTCAAAGAAACCCCAAGCCAAGAGATCCTGAGTCCCCCCCACATAAAAGGCGCAAAAAAGAATTTATGACAATCTGTAATGGGCTCCTGGGTTAGGGGTCAGCAAACAACTGCTCCCTCTTTTTTGCAGGTTGTTTCCTGGTAACATCTTGATTAAACTGGCGACTTGAATGATATCTATGACATTGTGTAGTGTGCAATCCCTCTGTGCTAAGTCCTCTTCAGTGTGGCTGAAGTAGCATAGGCAAAAGCTCTGTCTTTTTTTCTCTCCCTTATCATCAGTGTGGGCCTTGAAATAGTCATCTTTCTCCTTCCACTTTATTTGTCAATGCTCTTCAAAAAGAGACCTTTAGAGAGGGAGAAAGTGAATTAGTTGTATTTTTCCACAAACCTCTCTTTCTCTCATTGTATTGTTGCCAGCTTTCATGTCAAGGTCTCCAACCTCACTTTAGATGCGGCTGTTGTTCGGATGTCGACATCATCAGGAGCGCATTGTTAGCTAGGAGGAAGAGGTCAGCCTCTCTGCAGCGATACTGCACTACAGTGTACGGTACTGACTCTAGGGTGATTTACCACATGGAATGGTCTCACCATTGAGTGATTGGTGTCAGGTGGAATCTCACCGTGCTGGCACAGGCTATAAGTATTACACACAAAGGAATGGAAAAAAAAAAAATACCACAAGTATATACTGTATACACAAGTACAAAGAGTGCAGGTACTGCCTCACTAAAGTTGGGATATGTCCCACCAAACTGGTTTACAAGTACTGTTTGACAATATGTAACAACTTTACTGAGAATTTAAAACCGTGGAAAGAAATAATCAAACCTGTCAAATCATCTGAAATACATTCTCAGCATACACGAGCATTTTTGCAACTTTTCTTTACTGAATAATTAAATTATAATAAAAAAACAAAAGACTGTATTAAAAAAAGAAGTGAATCTAAGAACTTTTTTGTTAGGAAGAAAGAAAGAAAAAGAAAAAAGCAAAGCATGATATTCTAATGACATTGCAATGACACCGTTAATATTGTTGTAATGCCTGTATATTTGACATTCTATCTCATATTAATTCATCTTATATTAATTGTATGACACCTGTTATCAATCGAACAGAACCATCATGCAGTTCAGGGACGACATATCTGAGAGCAGGACACAGTGAGGCTATTATGATGAGCCTCGAAGAAGAAACCTAGGGGACATTTCAGTCGTACACTCTCGCTCACCCCAGCCATGCTGGAGGAGAAATATAATGGGATAATCTAATGAATTGCCCAGGCTTGTTTTTCCTGACTGTGAGCTGAATGGAGGGAGCAAAATAAACTCTAACCTTGGGGGGGGGGGGGGGGGGGGAGAGAGAGAAAAACAGGCCTCTGTCAAGGTTCTGGTGAAGGAGAGGCAGAGTCCACAGAGGGCTGATAAGGAAAAGAGGAGAAAAACAGCCT
>NW_018127974.1:1130695-1131208 GCF_001952655.1 Monopterus albus | reverse complement strand
GGAAAGGAGGGGGGAAAAGAAACGCTGACCGGGGGGGGGGGGGGGGAGGATAGAGACTCAGAGCTTTACATCAAAGCCTCCGGTTTTCTCCTCATACACAGGAGCCCTTGGTGTTAACAATGAAAGCTGCAGCCCCCACCAGCATCTCCCCAACACAGGCTAACTGCAGTTCCTCTTGAGGTCACACTATAAACAGTGTGGTAGACCACAGAGACACAAACAAACATGCCACACTCTAATAGAGAAAATACAATTTTTCATACTATTTTTGATACATCCAGAGACCAGACATATTCTAAAATAAAGCTTTAGATAATGCTCAGAAGAGTTCCTTGTATATGTAGTTACAGTAAAATATTGTGTTTCTATTGGTTAATACTGTGACCACATGCAAATGGGTACTTAATCTACACAACAAGCATGTAATAATGAATGACTAAAATGTAGGCCAGCCACAAAATGAAGGGTTTTTCCCCTCTTTTTCAAGAGCATAAGAGGTCCTGTTCATGAAAT
>NW_018127974.1:1128327-1130602 GCF_001952655.1 Monopterus albus | reverse complement strand
GGCAAACATTCACATAGGATGTTGTGTGGCTATAACCCCATCCAAAATGATCCTTCAACTCAGAGGCCATCATCATGCTAAGGATTTGTGGCTGTAAGTGCTGTCCACATGCCCACCCTCCAGAACACTCTTTGGTGCCACATATTTCATCCTCCACTGGGGACTTCCTGAGGTCTCTCAAGCAGAAAATTGCCCTGTTACAGAATTATCTTGGATTATGGCAATAATGCTAGTGACAGGTCCTGAGCTCTCCCTATAAGATGCATCACTGCCACAACCTTAACTGCTGCTCAGCTACAAAGAGCACGGTAAAACAGTCTGTGACTCCCACAAAACTCCTCAGATGTAATGTTGGTAAAGAGGACTGTATGGTGTTTTCACCAGCTTTGATCATTAAGAACCGTTTGTGGTTCAGCATGGCCATGAAGAATATTCTCTCTCACTTTTCTTAGCTTGCTTAGCTCTGGGTGTACTGTACACACTTTAAGAAGAGTTTGTGCCATAAACAATCAAAATGTTAGTGTTTATGCCAATGACCAACTTTAAAGGTTCCAGATGACAAAGTACAGCAGTCATACATACTCTACCTTTCCAAGGTCACTGCTGGAGCTGTATTCTTGGACCCATCAGAGTGGAGGGATGACTCGGAACTGTGCTGACAGTGATCATGGCTCCCTCCAGAAGTGGCAGTCCTCTGAGCTGCCAGACCCTCTGGTGGATCCTTCTCCAGCTCAGATTGTGTCAGAGAAATGGACAAGTCACTCATAACACTCTCTGACAACTGGACATCAGAGCTTGGCGTGCCAACACTCTCACCTCCACCTGGATTTAAACACAGTACAAATTGTGATTTAACGCTTAAATCACCAAGAGGACAAAATAAACTGTGGGGCTCATGAAGTGAAGTTAAAAGATATTACAATGAAATTAGTAATATTAGCAAACCTGATGCTCTTTCAACTTTTTTTACAAAAGCACTTTCAGGCATGAACTGGTTGAGACACCTTTCTCCATCTTCCATTATGCGTGGCTGATCAGCCGCCTCTCGGGAGTCAGTGTGTTCTTGGGGGGAATTCTTACTCCTCGTGGGGCTATTGCTGCTGGGAAACAGATTCTTCTCAGGCCCCATCAAGGTCACCAGAGGTGAAGTTTCATGTTTGTCATCACTTTCAAAAGGCACGCTGCCAGTTGTACCTGTTAAGGCAGGAACAAATGGGAGCATGACCATTGTTCTTCCATGTTCGTCACTCAAATTACCTCCATCAGGGGAATTGTTTGAGGCCGAAATGTGATCTGATAAATGTGCTCGGTTAGTGGCGGTATCCTCTCCGCCAACTGTGGAGTCCTTCAAAAGGCCACTTGGTAGACGTTCACCGGAGTGCATGTTGCGACTACGTGAACGATGCAATGCTTGGCCTGAGTGTATACTTGTGGTGCCAGCTTCAGTGTCAGACTCTCTGGAGGTCTGGCGGTCCATAAAAATGACTGCTTGTGGTTGTGTAAATTCCTTAGCTTTGTGTGAGAGAGAGCTGTCCTGGTACTGTCTATGCACTGTTTCAACCTAAAAAAGGTCAGAGAGATATTTTTGTATATACATTTTTGAGTACTTTCAATTACCTCAGAAATATGATATTAGGCATAAATACAATTCTACAATTGTAAATGTCTTGCTTATGTTAAAGAAGTCTATTATGAAAGAAATTCAAGTCAAATATTTTAAACTACCCACATTACAATTTTGAATAAGTGTAGCTTATTTGGGCCAAGGTCAGAATTCCTTTCCCACCATCTTTAATAAGAATGTTTTAACTTTTAATCTTATTAGAAATCCTTTAGACAAGTTTTGATTCATGTCTGCAATGTCACCAAGAGGGGGGAGCAAAAAGCCTTCCTCCAAACATAATAACAAAAAGCATGGCTTCTGTTTCTTTTCTGATAAGCGTCTTAAATACCAAACAGTTAGCTGCTTAATAACATTCAGTGTAAACCATGCAGTCTGCCCAGCAGATCCACAAAGTAGGTAAAAAAAGAGGAAAAGTTAATTTCTTGGCTGAGTGATTCCATCGGTAGCTGCAGGGCAAAGTAGAAAGTGTTTCACTAAAGTAGCAATTGATTCTTCTATCAATCTGCGGCACGCATGTGCTCTTCCAAGGAATGTATTAAATATGAAAATCATATCCCGTTATCATCTGTCTCCAGCTTTCAGCCCGGTAAGCTTCCCTTAATGAATGCTGCAGCCTGAGGGACATGCACACAGCCAGCTATGCATAATGGA
>NW_018127974.1:1122150-1128102 GCF_001952655.1 Monopterus albus | reverse complement strand
TCTCCAAGTTATTATGAGATGTCTTAGACATTTCATCTAAAAGAGCTTTAACTGCTTTAAGTGAAGGGAGAAAGCAGCTATGGGCTTGAACTACATCGCTTGTACAGATGCACCGGCTAGGATTAGACACCTGTGCTATTACAGATACACAGTTTAAATATAAACTCCTCTACAGATTTACCACCTTTGTTATTGTAAACCTGAAAACACAGCTTGATAGAACTGAGATTTGCAGAAACCTTGTAAACATTTAAAAATAAAAAGAAGGATCTGACATTTATTTATTTATAATTTTGAACCTCACAAAGATGGGTATAAATAGAAGTACACAACAGAAGTCACATAATACACAGTAAAAGATGTGACATGTACAAGTCATGATGTATAATTATATCATTTCCAAACATGAATGCTTTTCTTATGACTACATTACTAATCTACATTTTATATTGTACATACTAGCATTACCTCTACTGTGTCGAGCTCTTGCTCCATTTTCTTTCTTGCTTCCATAAATCTGGAAATTTTTTTCAAAACGTCTGCCTGCAAGAGATGTAAAGTTAAACTCATAGGCAGACAGACAGATATGAAATCGTGTGTTATAACGCTGTGAATGTTGTTATAGTACTCAGTATTATCTGCATGTGAGAGTAGAAATTTCAAAAGCAAATCTGACAAGGTTAAACATGAGTCAATCAGAAAAGGCTTCTCCTAAGGGAGTGTCCTCTGTGTAGCTACTGACTCACTCCAACATTTATTAATTTGGATTATAAAAAAAGAACTAATGACTGTGTTAAGGGCACTTGGATTATCTCATAAATGCTTCACCGTTTCATTAAACATGGCGATTTAGAGAATCAGGCATTTTGCATGACAGCTTTCATAATTTCTCATTTATCCATTCTTGCATTTGAATGTTCCACACAACCACTACATGCATTTAAACCCCAAAAAGGGTGACTTTATACGGTGAAAACATAGACAAAAGTTCAATAAAAATGATAGCAAACATGCAGGACTCATAAAGCATCAAGAGGAAATAAACCAACTGCTTGAGGGGAGAGAATGACTAAACCTCTGGAGCACTTCAGAGTCTCTATATTGAGCAATTAACTCAGCCAGTCATAATTAGCCAATTTTGTTAATTTGATATTAAGCTGTCAAGCACTGTTGTTGAGTTTTAAGTGATAATCTCACTGGCTCATTGTTTTCTCCCTCGTTTATTTGCTTTTCATGATAAATTGAACAGTTTGAGTGTTTACTATTGTCACATCAAGCAATTACAATTTCTACAGATTAAAAACTACACTACAGCATAAAGATAAATGTATGTGAACATGCTTTGTTAATAAATATATATTCCTTGTAAAACGTCTGTTATATTCAGTGTTGTTATTCACTCTGATTCTAATGTCACTTGGTAACCTGTTTTTCTAACACACAGGCTCAAAAACGCATCAAGGATTATTACATTTTAAATACGGTTTTTAAAAAATGTACAGCTGTCTAAATGTGGATCACCCACAGCGGACAGAGTGTTTGTTCAGCTTCCTTTCAATAGAAAATGACAATTATAAAAACTACTCCACTGGATATTTGAAATTATGTGCCTGCGTGTGTTTGTGTTATACCCTTTGTTGTTGCAGGGGGCCACGGTCAGGACTGTACTCCTTCATGCTAATTTCTATGCACTCCACATCTCTCAGAAGCTCAAGGTTTCTCATTTTTGCTCGTGCTTCCCTGTCACAGATTTCCTTGAGATAGCTGCGCAGTTTGGAACACTTTATCTGTGAGCTGAAGGCAGTGGAGAACTATTATTCAAAAGAAGTATTATCTATGAGCATTGTCAAAAAATAAGAGCTTGACTTTTCACAAGTAAAAGGTTAAGCACAATATGTTTTACATTTCAATCTTATTCTCAGCTCTCCTATCAGCCCAAACTTTGCTGTTTTGACCTGGCATTAATATTTATGAGAATCACTTTACAATGAACACAGGCCGTTCTGTTTAGACCCAAAGCGGTACAATGCATGTAACACACTTGAGTACAACATTATTATGTTTGCTGAATAACATATTTCAGATGACACAAATGCCTGGACCGTTTTTCATTTTCTAAATGAACAAGAAACATGGCTGTGCATCTATAGTATATGCAGTGTACACTATGCATAGTGATTACATACACAGTACATTTGTAAAAGAAACTGAATATGAACACAGTGGGGACCGAGTAACATCATGGTAATCCGTTTAACTCACATTCTTTTATCAGATCTGGAGTAGGCAAACAGTTCTCTCTCCAGCTCCAGTCTCCGTTTCTCACTGCACACACAAGTCAGAATAACTGTCACACACACACACACACACCACTGCAGCATTTCATCAGTTTGCTAATTGATGGTAAAATTAACTGTACTTAGGAATCTGTTTACTCAATAAAAACTGTAATCCATTCTGTTAATGTAAGAGCATACAAAAGGTTTAATAGAAACGCTGACGCCAATCGGGTTAGCTTTCAACAACTAGCGTTACTACTATAAGTTAGTAGTTTTGCATGTACAGCTTCCGTTAACCTTACTGCTGTTAGCTAAAGGTAGCGCCATAAGTAAACACCCTAATGAAATAGCTACCGGTAGCAATACGGCATCTTCACTGTTTAGCCAAGTAGCTAGCCTGCGACAGGAAGACGGCTACCGGGCAATGGACATCACAGCTCGAGCTCGCGGTGTCCACCATGCCATGTCCCCGTTAGTAAAAAGCAAAACAAAAAACAAGGACATCTCACCTTTTATGCATGCTTTGCAGAATTGGTGTTATCGTTTCATAATACTGGTCCTCGCTGCGAGCCAAGCCAGCCATTTTCACCCGCTTTGGTGCTGCTAAAGAACCGGGATGCAGCGGAAGAGGAGGAGAAGGAGGGTGGCTGGTGTTTACGTTGGTTACCATGAGCACCACTTCCCACAAATCCCTGCTGAAAAACGCACGTGGTGCGATAGGAATACGGGCGCGAGCTCTCAGGGTTTTTAAAGCAAGTAATGGTTGTTCACAACAAAGATGTAATCTTGTTGTCACATAAATCCTATAAACCCTAGTGTCTGGTAAGATAAACTGTAGTATTTTCTTCAACAAGCTGTTTAATATTTAGCGTTAGGCTGTTTTAGAAAATGTAAAACTAGCTATAATGTAATTCTACACTTCTTAAACACTTTATTAGGTTGGCTACGTCTGTGATTTGGATGCTATCTAATACAACGGCTTTGCCATAACATCTGTCTGTGAACTTCACAGTGTTTCAGTTTTTGGTGACATTGTTTGAAATTTGTAAATTCAATGATATTGTTATTATGGAGGTTTAGTGAACTGTACTGGAATCCATTATATTCAGTGGTGTCTATATATTTTTGTCCAAAACCACCTTTCATTGTGACCTTAATGATAAACATATATTTATTGAATCAATACATTTCTAATAAACATTATGAGCTTCATAAGCTATGTCATGGCAGGGCTGTTGAATGGAATTGCATTCATTTGTCTAATAAAGTGCTTGGTGAGTGTCCATATTAGTAATTACTTGCTTATCAGAATAAATATATGTTTATATATATCACAAATATATACTTCTAGGACAGACTGAACATCACCGTTCACAAAACATTACATTTGCAGACAAGGACAGACTGGGCTAAATACCAGCCATCACAATGTTTTTTTTTTTTTGTCTTTATTTCATTATTTTTCCTCATCTTTGTCAGATACAGATCGATGGTTCTGTATCCTTCACACATCTTGTGTTGCATTATCAAAGTTCACCACTGACAGTTCTCATAAGGTCATGGTTTGATTGCAGCAGCACATCATTTTATCAAAGCATGACATTGTATATCCTTGCTGGAATTCTGAAATTGACAAACCATCCAAATGCACACCCAAATCAAGCATTTTTCCCAATTCCAGTCTCATCAAATTGCTCTTTAGCTGTTGAACTGGGGAGTTTTGTTGTCCTTTTCTAATGCTAATGTAGCCCATTCAGCATCACTCTATGAGGCTATTTGTTGTGAAATAAATCCCCTTGTTTGCCTCCTGCATGTATAATTGATATTGTTGCCAGGCATTTTGTTTGTGCTGTGGAGAGCTGAAAGGCGGCCCTTTGGAGGTGATGAAGAAAATGGGACTTGCAACATTGCTGTTATAGCTGAACTCAGCTGAGGCCGATGCCACTAATCAACCTTTGCTAGATATCATACTCTGCATTCATAATTATTTTCAGCAGATTATTGTTCACAATACAAACAGCATTCACACAGTTTAATATGCTTGTGTTGCTCTCCCCTTACTTTGTGTATCAGGCAGAAAAGTCATCAAGATGTACTGGCACTATGAGTGAGATTGCATCACAGTAAAGACACTTCAGTTACTGTGAAATGCCTGGTCGCAGCTGGACTCAATACATGTTGGTGAGTATGAGTTCGGTCATTTTGCATAAATGCCTAGTAAAGCCTCTGGTCTCACAAATGGTTTCCTCTTCCACACTGTATCTCTTAAAGAACATTCATTTTAACTCCACAGTGAATTATCTACAGTATAGTTGCTTCCCAGTTAGAAACACAGCTCAAACGCCTCCACCTAAACCCAGTTCTGATGATAAAGTAGGTTTCATCTGTTTATCGGTAAAAACAAAAAAGTGCCATGCATACATTTTTCAAATCGTTCTGCATGAATGGCTGCACTGAAAATATTGTTTTCCCTATATGTAATTTTGTACAATGTTTGTCCCTGCTGCTGCTCTGAAGACGTATTATGTGTATGGCCATTGATATGCCCTAACAGGGGTCACAATTTGCATAAGAATTAACAGCTAGTAAATTAAATTGATATTCAGTGCACATCTCTGTTGAATCCTTCAGACCTTTGTTCCCCTGCCTGGCAGAACCCATGTTCAGCCCCTAGCTAGTCAGAAACATCTGTGCAGTTAATGATTTGATAAACAGCTTACACAAATGCTAAATTATCTTCTCCACCCCCTCCCTTTTTCTTCCTCCCCTTGTGTGAGACTTGGAACAGTTGGCTCACCTCTCTGTGGTGTTGGGTTTATCTGTCTTTTGTGGCTGTTCTTTCACAGATTTGGTTTTGGTGGCACTCCCTTGAATCCTTCCACTTAGATACTAAAGTAGTGTTTGGGGTAAATGCCAATCTTCAATTCGCATCAATGAAAAAAAAGGTGTAGGTGTTGGCTATTGTGGCAAGTTTAAAACGAACTTAGTGTGGGCATGTGTTATTCATTCAAAGTTTTTGTATGGATAGCATTTACAAATATTCTGTAAAAGAACTGTGACATTTATCAACACATTTTAACATTTACAATGCCATTGTGCTTCCATTCGGTTAAAGTCTATTGTTTGCCCAAAACTCAGGTGACTCCCTGTGAAATTGCAAATTACGGTCTGACATTTGTTTTCCAAAGTGCATTCTACATCAGAGTGAAAAATCTTTCACATTCCAAGTGTTAATTTAATGGCCGCTTCTTTCTATAATTGGCTGATACTACCAGCGAGAGAGAGATTTGACCAGGCTTTTATAACAATTTCAGAAAGTATGCACTTGTATTTGTTAGGTATAGTTAGATTTTCTTTAAGTTATATTAAACAGATTAATTGTGTCCAGATGATGATATTACTGTCTGTTCAAACCAGGTCTTACTAAATTTGAAAAAGGGTACAAAGTCTAATCTTTATGTTTGTGTGTGAGCACGTGTCTGCATGCCTGGATGCAGTTTATTTGAGTAGGTCTTCGGTTCGTCTTACCATTGCTAACTCTGAGAGACGAGACAGTCCAAGTAACTTCAAAACAGTGCTGATTTATTCAAAGGATCACAGGTAAAATTAACATTACACGCTCAGGTATCTTGCACCTCCAAACTGCTCACAGGCAGATGTAAGATGAAAGACC
>NW_018127974.1:1081438-1121577 GCF_001952655.1 Monopterus albus | reverse complement strand
TACATAAAGCATTTGTGTTTTGTGAGTACATTTTTGCCTATGAGAGGATAGCAATTAGTTAAGTGCTATCAAGTGGATGAAAAGCTGCAACAAACCCCATTTATAATTTTATGAAAAAGAAAGCTGGCAAAATAGAGGGGGGTGGAGGGGAACTAAATTTTAATGCTTGCCTTTTTGGTTGCAAGAAGAAGTTGAGGCTGTACTAAACTGTGTTAAGGCGCATTGTTTAAAAAATACAAATAAAACATATATATGCACAGTACTGTGCAAAAGTCTTAGGCCACCATTAGTTTTGCTGTTTTAGCAAAGTTGTAATGGATGACCCATTTGACCCAGTCCTCCAGGAGAGGCCCACTGGGCACATGCGATATCAACATTGAGACATTAGGGAATGCTCTAGTTGGTTGCTTCAGGGGCATCCTCTCCTGTCTCTTCCATAGGTCACAGTCAGTTGACACTGCTACTGGATGTCATTGCGCTTATGTGGGTTTAGTCTTCCAGGTCAAATTATCCTTCAATTTGAACTGAAATTGGGAATGGCAGAGGCAAGGATCAGCTCAGGGCCTCTCGTCTGTATTAAGCCATCACCTTGTTGTAAGGCGAACTCATATAATGAACCCTGTCACCGCTACAACTGCACCAATATCCCCACAACACAGCGTGCATATTGATTGCAGATTGTGAGTGCGGGAACATGAGGGCGTGCATGTCTGCATGTAATGTATGTGTGCATGCTCACGCAAGCTCACCTTTTCTAGCAAGAAACAAGGGAATCGTGTTACTCTCTGACTGATTAGAAAGCTCATGCATAGGAAATCACGACAGAGACACCGCTCCCCATCTGCCCGCAGTGCAGGTGAAAACAATTTACACATTGGCAGGCTAATGGATACATTCATAGGGAGCACAGACACAGAAAAAGAGGGATCGAGGGGCAGAGGGAGAGGAAAATGGAGAGAGAAAAAGAGAAGGGTTGTAATGGGCCCAGGCCAATGCAGGCCAGTGGCCCTGCTCATGCGGCCAAGCCAGATAGCAGCGTATCAGATAACACATAATCACCGGGGTCAGGGACTAATGAATGCGGTCATGGCCCACCAGAGCAGGCTTTTGCCCGCGCTAAAGACACTTGTAAACAATTCGGCTGGGTGAAACATGGCAATAATATGTTGATTCAGCAGGTAATGAGGCTCTCCCTGAATCAGTACCCCCAGCTAACCCCTCTCCCAGGTGGACTAGTGAAGAGCAGCAAGCCAGGTTGCTAAGCGCAAACCTCTGCCGATGACCTTTCCATGGCAGTAAGGACGGGAGGCAGTCTGAAGAGGACTATATTCATATTGCACAAGGCGCTGAGTGTCAGAACTTTCATTCGCAGCAAGCAAATGAACAGGCAGGCGCTGCATGCTAATGAGCGGCAGGTTATTTTCCACCTTTTTTATCTGCACATTATACTCTTGACTTTGGAGAAGGTGGGAATTAGGTTGGACCTCAGTGTCAGGCTGCCTGATGGCTCCGCTCAGGAAAAACTGGTAATTGAAGCCGATGGCTGCCGCGGAGGAGGTCTGAATTTGGAAATAAACAGTTTCAAGCACTGCACGTCATTTCTAGAGAGATGACAGGGAGAATGGAAATGAACTGTCTAGATCTAATGTGCTTTCACAGCAGGGAAAAGAGGGGGGCATCTTTCAGATAACAGTTTCGCTCATTAGGACTTCAGTGTCACAGTAATGATGAGAGACCAAGTTGCTAAATTCAGAGAGGACAATTAGGAAACGCTGGCACCCAGACAAACTGAATAAACAAGGACACATGGCTCTGAATTCCACATGTACTACAGCTTGACATTGAGAGACACATCTAGTAGTTTTAAAGGGCAATTAAAACAGGAAAAGCAATAAATGACCTACTGGATAATTTCTGTCACAGTAGCAACTTTGTTATCATTGCTTTTTATCATCATAATTACAAATAGCCCATTATTCCCCTCTCACTGGTATAGGAACACGTTCATGTTTGATTCTATACTTGTTAAATGGGAATGCTACAAATTAAAAGCATCTTTTTCATGCTTCACACTTTGTATTCAAAACTGGATCTGCTGAAGGAAGCATTTTGATAATCATAGCTTTAGCAATTCAGCTTTATATTTATATCTCTTTGTCTCCATCATTAACATTTTTGGTTCTGTGCTTTTTACCCTTTGGCGACTTGTATATTTTCCATACTTAAAACTGGCCATGAGCACATGATGAGAAATATTGTTTAAAAAATATTTTGCACAACCACTTTGCCATGTGTCCAAGGCCATTTGTGGAACATCCATGCATATATATTTATGCTTTGTTGGTGCCCAGTTGCACTTTACCAGTGTTACATAACATTGTATTCAGTTGTAGCAGTATCTTCATAATAACAGATGGCTACCTGTGGCTACCATCGACTTCTCAGGCTCTGCACTGCTCTAGTGTAACGCTTCCATTTGTGTGTCCACTGCATCACTCTCCCTTAAGAGCCTCTGCCTCTGTCTATTGCAGTTACCAAATGATTATTGACAACAATGCATGTCCTCAACAGTTGTGCAAAGTTCCTACACCAACTCTTCCCCTGGTTGCTCAAACAAAGCCCTGAACCGCAAAATGGACATTTCTAGCAGGATTCCCTGAGTCGAACGATGGTTTGCTCATTAACATCTTTCAATATGGCCACTGGTTTGATGTGTCATTGTATTAAGGTCAAGAATTTGTTTGCATGTTTTCAAATGACAGCAGTAGTTAATCTCTGATGCCTTTTAATGTGGCATCAATGTGGCATGTAAAAAAAACACAGCGACCTTCCATGGATGCGACATGCAACCTTGATGTAGTGGGCGAGACCACAGGGGTTTCTTAGAGTCCAATAGCCTTCATGCTCATGAATAAAACAGAGGGTTTAGGGGCTTCCTGTGCAGCTAATTCACAGTGCCGAGCTTCCAATCTGTTTTTATGGTACTTGGGTGGAACAATTTCTCTTCCTCAGCTTCAGGGCTGCATACAGCACGGAGAGCGGATTCTCGGCAGCTCGCACAGGGATAGTCATTTGTTATAATCAGTCACTGTGTACTGGTGAATTCAGTACAAGCTGAGACATGTGATACTTGGTGGTATTTCTTCAGTTTTATACAAATAAACAAAGCAGAACAGCTTCTAAAATTGCCCTTCAGTTGTAACATGATGTCCACAAATGTCCATTGGCATTTATTTGCCAACACAACCTTTATGTAGCTGTTAGATGTGAGTGATTTATGTACCAGCTAATCTATTCTGTTCTATTATAAGTTGTGTATTTGACCTTTAAAGAACTGATTTATTTTTAAAAAATAATAAACGACAGATTACATCACCCTATCCTTTTAAATCAAACCTCGTTCTAAAATACTTGGCAGCTCATCGCCATCACTCACTGCAATTAGTAACGAGGAACGCAGTTCTCTTCCTCATGAGCCCTGTTTGCAGACTCATTACCAGGCCCCGCTGGTTTCTCCAGCACTGCGAGGAAGTTAAACAAAGCGCCACTCACAAGCAGCCGCTCCATGGTGACAACAGGCTCCACATCCATCTTTTAATGCTGAGAAATGAAGGGCCGGCAAAAACAAACCACTACGATGCCCTTCACTTTTTCTTCTACTCCACTGTACCCTGTCACCACCCAGGTCAATCACGGGTACCTCAAGATACGCTAAGAACTGAGAAAACAAACCACCAGGAAATAAAATTTCAAAGTTCTCCGTCTTAATACTGTCGCATAGCTCATCTTATCGCTGGTTACAAAATGAAACCATCCTTCCTTTTTACTTTAATTTTGTGTGAAATCACAATTATTCCTATCTTTATTGTTACAACTAATGATAAATTGTAATTTCTTCAGAAACATACTGAACTTGTACAGACAAGAAGATGACAACATCATGACAGATGTACATATTGATATACTCTGTGTTCACATACATGTAGTACACACACACAAGAAACAAATGGAACCTAATTAAATGCAGACAGTGACTGTGTGGACAGGCGTACAGTGGAGCTGGGCCCCAAGCTGCCACAGCAACAGTTCATCTCGGCCAATTAGATGTAGCATCAAAGCCGGGGCAGCCATAAAGTGATGGGTTCACAGGCAACATTGTTGTGTGCGTGGTCAGCAATCAGCGACGTCTCCTGCTGGGATCTGCAACTGTTGAAGCCATAGAGAGAGTCACCTGACAACAGTCAGTAGAGCAGAGACCTGCCTGCCTGCTGTGTGATCTTCTCCTAATGTGGATGTGACTGAACCACAGGCCACTGGGTTGGAACTAATACAAGGTTAAAAAATATATATCTGCCCCCCCACCAGCCAGTTTTTTGGTTATTGGTCCTCCTTCAATCAGAATATGTGTGTGTTTGATCCTCATAGTACTTAAGTGTGATGCAGCCAAACTAATGAAAAAAATTGAAAAGCAATAACTTTTTCACAAGCAATTAACAATACAAAACTGTTGAGTTCCAGCAGATTTTCTCATTGCTTTAACTTATGTTGGCCGGGTCTGGAGCAAAACATCCAATGATTACCTTTTTGCCATGAAGCCTGACATTCACACTTTCTAATTTAGCAGTTCTAGTTTGCATGGTTAATTTTCTCAGCGACTTCAGTGAGAAAATTGTCTCAGAAAATTAGAAAGAGTTTCATTATTTTTTTCACCGTGGCATTTTTGTGCAACTGTATGTTCTGAACTAAATGAAGAGGAACATTCCATATCAGTAATGAAACAAGGATGATCAGAGTAATTTGTGCCATAAAATGAAATGCATTAGCATAGATCTCACCTATTCTCCAGTACTTATAGCTCAGTAGTCAGTCCTGTCTAATGTAGGTGATTGTATAAGAGCTGCATAGGGCCATGAATGACAGCAGAAGGAATATAGTTAAGAGTAAGTCCAATGTTTAATCTGTTGATGGACACAGGTTAAACAGGCTGCTGGTTCTATCTGAGGCTGAGCAGCAGCAGTAGGTCCATGTCTGTCTTCAACCCTAAAGCTGTGAGTGAGATGGGAGTCAGTGCAGGATGGGTTTCCCAGGATTAGGAGGGGGTCAGGGATGGAGTGCTGCCACTCTCCCTCTCAGCAACTGAGCCACAGCTCCCTCATTATACCTGAGGAGTCAAAACATTACCCATGGTGCACTGGGGCCTCTGGGACAGGCCCAGCCCTTTCACCGTGCGGGGGCGGGATCGACTCACTTTCATTGCAGTGACGAGGAATATGCAGATGTTTTTTGTGTAGAGGTTTGATTAGTGTCGAGACTAAAGTTCTAAAGAGCACTAAACTATGTCTAAAATTGGTTTTCAGTGTTTAAACTATGCACTTGAGAACACACACTGGCTCTCTCTCTTAACACTCTTGTGCATGTGTCTGTCACAAAGTCACAAAGTGTAGTTCAGTGTATACAGTCGGACATAGGCTTTACAACATGTAAAGGCATCTGTTAACCAATCACATCAGCAGGCTCTTGTTAATTTATGTGTTTCTCCCTTTGCAATGAAACTTAATTACCAGTTATGCAATGTTTAGGCCTGGCTGGTTGATTACTGTCCAGTGTTTGAAAGGCGGTAGTTCTTAGTGAATTAGAGAACGATTAGTCCATGGCAAATCTACTTCATTCTAAATATGTTAATTAACAGTCTGTGCAGCGGGTGCAGCAGTTAAAAGCACTAGTAACCTCAGACAAGCTTCAAATGTAACCACAGTCTAAATTGCTTGCCATGGGTTTCTTTGAAAGGCTATATTTAATTAAATGTCATACAGTAGCCATTTTGGGGCTAATGGAATTTATATGTAAGAGATCTGGTGAGGAGTCACTTAACCACCCATTATGACTGCAGCCGCAGCTCTGTGGCACTGGTTTCTAGCCACACATAAATGTTGGGGATTATATCAGCATCCCAATACAATTTAGTCAAGATATGTGTATTTAAAAGAGTTTTGCAAACCTGTGAGGTAGATTTTATCGATTAATACAATTTCTATTTTTGGCTACATTTCATTGTAAAATCTGTGTTTTTTTTTAATGCATCAATACAAGTATTTATTTGCTGTTCAGTGTGCATGTGGCTGTTAGATGAGGACAGAAGCTTTAGTAAGCAATCGAGTAAAACGGAGCGGCCGAGCACAGAGCCACCTAGTGGTAGCACTCAGCGCACAATAAACTCTTCTGGTAGCCTCACATCCTACGCTGCTGTCACTGAACTGTAAGAAAACAAACTGACAGTTACTACACACATTGGCTTACTTGTATTGTAATTATCAAGATAATGTGCAACATGCAGGGAACTACACTGTTAATTTAAAGTAAGCAGTTACAGTATAGTCGGTCAAATATTATATTTCAGCTTCTGAATCATTTCAAGCACAAAAATAAATATTCCCAGTCCTATAAACATCCTTGTTTCATTGTGACAAGCTGCCCTACTAATGCAGCATGGGTTCTCATATCTTGGTTAAGGGTGCCCCCATCTGGCCAACAGCTCACTAACGTGTTCACAGACTGAGGCAGTTTGGTTGCTCCTTTGCTTCCTCCTACCACACTGCTTCATCTTTGCACTGATTCCTTTTATGGAGACTAATTGTCAGACGATATAGATTGCTTATGGAACACTACCTATGCTAAGTTTGCATTGACATAAGGTGATTTAGACATGTGATAGTTAGCAGTAGTATAATGTGGAATTTCAAAAAGCAGATAACATTCGGGAGTTGTAGAAGATTTTTTGGCACCATCATTTTAAGAGTTTATTATTGTCCCTCTGTCCCTCTCTTCCCCCTTCCTGTCTCTCTCTCTTTCACACACACGCACTTTAAGGGTCCATGCAGCAACAGTTGTTTTGGGGCAGTCTTGGCATATTGGGTGAAATAAGGGTGGCTGTGTGTGGCAGTATAATTTGCAGCTTTTGCCAGAGGACCCCATTTTCTTGTGTGTGGTCACTGGGTGCTGGCTGCTGTTCATCAGTATGGAAGCATATGAGGTGGGGAAAAATTGTAATGATGGACACGGAACGGCAGGAATCAGCTGCTCAATAAGCCGTCCTAATTGCTTAGCAACAGTGTTCCAGGGTCTCTCATTTGAGATCAAGAGTTTAGTGGACTGAAGACTCCGCTTTGGAGAAATAGAGCTTGTGCCATTCGATAAGACGGAGGAGAAATGGGCTCTATCTTCTACTTTCTCTGTGCCCTCCCTCCTATTCCTTTACTCCCCCCGCTCTCTCTCCTTTTTCTCTCTGTCTCTCTGCCACGACCCCCTCCAACCCTTTCCTACCAGGATGATTTCGTTACCTTTCAACTGCATGATGTATTCAGTTCACTAGATTATTTTCTGTCATCTCAGTTAATTGAATTCTGTCCATCACATATAGATGTTTTCACATTTGCATAAAGGTTAGAGTGGTGAAGAGTGTCAAACTTCAATTTAGACAATGTCACTCAAATAAATATACTGGCCTCATTCTCTCTCACTCTCTCTCCCGCTCTCCTGGCTCTCCGGAGGTGGGTATTTACGGATTCTGTCTGAATTTAAATAGATGTGTATTCCTGGAATGTGCTGCCTGTCATATACATGTAAATATGAATATGAAAATGACTGGATGGCTCACTGATATGAGGTTCATGTCCACGTGTGGTTGGGTGTGTGTGAATCTTTTCAATGACCTGCATGTTGGTACGTGTTTGATTAAATGTGTGTTTATCTGTCCACATGGCCGTCCTCACTGCAGGTCTGTAACACAGACAGTATGTAGGCATTACTATCCTCTACAGAGGCTCTCAGTAAGCACTTCCTCCTACTCCCCTACTCATTGTCAAGTGCCTCTAACATCCAGCCTACAACTGTCATGTTAAAATGTAGACCACAGTGGGAGGGGTAAGACAAAGACCTACATAAGTATCATGTGTACAAGTATCTATACAGGCAGACACATGCACACAAAAGCGTGTGGTTAGATATACACACGTTCATTTTACACACAAGCTCCTCCATTGAGATTTTAAAGCAGTGTCTCAATTGCCGGCGATCCGTTAAATGGCTACAGCTGACAGAGGAAAACGGAGAATAATAACATGTTGCACAAGGAAACATAGCAAAGGGGGAGAAAAGCAGACTTATCTGACAGACAGGAAGACACAGTTCACATTTAATAAGTGTCCTGGAATATCCAATTATGTTTGCCTTTGAAAATTGATTCATGTCTTTAGCAGCAATTTTTATATTAGTCTCTTTCAAATAAACATCTATCAGGTTTATGTATCACACTGACACGTGGCGACAGCGTGCAGCCACAGCTAAAATAAGTCTGTGTCAGTTAGTCAATAAATGGGAGCGCAACGACGAGGGACAGATTAGAGTGCTTATCTCTTTTCATCAGCTCTGAATGCTGGTTGAATTGAAGGTCAATATCTGAGAATTCTCCGAGCCGAGCAGGTGCCTGGAGAGTATGGATTGGTTAGTGTTCGCAGCGCCTCTGTCCGTCTTTGTGGGCAGGCTAGGGCCAATTTCACAGCCACATTTGAGCCAGCAGTTACCTGGACAAATCCACTATACATTATACTACATTCCCCTTTAACATGCCTTCCCCCAATGCTCTTTTCTTCATTCTTCTTTCTTCCCTTGCCATCTCTGAGTCCTCTCCATTGGTCTAGATGTGTCACACTGTGGGCTTTGTCATGCCTTGTGACACATGGTGTGAGTTATCTGTGGAGACTTAGGAAATATCTGCTGAGAGACAAGAAAAGGTGGGTTATTATTTATGATAACATGAAAGACAAATGTGTGCCGACATTGACTGGAAGATTTATAGTCTCTTTTCAGGAGCCGATGCAGAGGCTCAGTAATGGAGAAAACCTCTTTTTTGATTGTGAATTAAAAAAACACAAATATCAGGGGAAAGTACAGAAGGTGAAAGCACGGCTCTTTTCAATAGGCCAATCTGTTTACAGCCATTTTCAAGGTTGTTCATTATTGATTACATCTCTATTTCTCCTTCTGAAGACACAGTAGAAAAACACTGTAGATAAAGAACTATTTAAAACTTACTCTGGCGGTGTACAACTCTATCTGGCTTCTTTTCTCCCCCCTGGTTTGCAATGAATGCAGAGGTTTTCTTGTTGGAAATGGACAGTGAAAGCCTGATAGGCCATGAACGGGACAGATGGCGCTCTGCTCTCGCCTTCTGCTCTCAATGTTTGTGTTTGAGCTTAGCCCTCTGTTCAGCCTCTAAAATCAGACAAAAAACAGTAGATAAAACAACATTGGCACTTGTGTGGTGCCACATATGAGCGTATGCAGAATGCGCGCATATGTGTATGTGTGTAGCCGAGGTTGTCTGTGAGGCTGTGAAGGTGGCGCTCGTGTATTGAAGGGTCTCGTCCAGCGTGTCAGAGGGCCCTTTCGGCTACTCTCTTCTCAGACAAAGCTCTGGTGAAGGGGCTCACTCCAACAGGACATGGCTGCTGGGGGGAGAGAGCAGCAGCAGCACTCCAGAACCTACTCGCCTGCAGGAGGAGGCTATCTCAGCCACCTAGTCCACTCCTCAGGCTGGCTGATACCCTCTCTCGCCACCACCACCACCTAGGGGGGAAGGCCATATCTGACCTCATCTCAGCATCTGCGCAGCTGTCTATCAACGCATACCGGTAGAGCCACAGAACACAACCTTTCATGGAGAGTGTAGGAAAATCACAAAATCTGCGGCACTTAAAAGTGCACACAGCCTGGGCAGTCTTGAAACTGGATATTACAGGTTGAGGAAATGGTCAATGGTTTTCAAAAAAGTCACTGCTAACACTGAACACAGAATTATAGGGTGGACATGAATTTATTTTTTTACTTTGAAGTAAACTGCACAAGAAATGCTTTTGCAGCACTGAATAAAGAGAAAGTGCCTGCTGAGTGTTACAAGGAAATGAATGGCTGGCTTTATTTGTGTACGCATCTGTAATGTTATTGTGGCCATTTTTATTCATGTAGGCAAAGTTGTGAGCTCACCCTTGGCTTTTATTTACATGGTAGTCTTTCGTTTGCTCTATGGGAGAGCCTAGCAAGCTGTAGATAGGTCCTTTCAGATACATACAAAGGCTGCTTCAGCGGCTTTTTGTTGCTGTAACTACCTCTTTCTTCCTCACATTCCAAATATCTTTGGTTCAGACCTGGTGGCCTTGATGAACAAGGTTCTATGGAATCAATCAACTGCTTCTCTCAGAAGATCTTAACATGGTTTAATGTTGGCCTTGCCACATTGTCCTTTTGAGATATAAACCTCATCTAACTTACCCCTGAGATCCACGTTTCTTTTCTGAGGGGTCTTTTTGTGTAGAGTGGGTTTCAGAGAGGCCTCAGTGTGGGGAAAACACAACCAGAAAGAGACATGCAAAGCTGAGGCATATTGTCCTCACTAATAATGAATGACAGCGTACCTCAAGTATTTTTATGACTCGTTCATTCAGCATAGCCAGAAAAAAAACATCTTTAAATCAGTCACCTTTAATTTATATCAGCTTTTCTTTCATGCATTTGAGTACATGGCTGCTATATAAAAGTCATGCATCATTATAAATCAGATTATGACAGGAATTCACCAATAGAATCTTTCACTTCCCACTTAATTTAATGTTTTAAACGTACCTTCCAGTACATAGAGATAAACTACCACCAGCTGCATATTTTTGGCAGTAATTTTTGTACAGTGATGAGCGTGTATTATTTATATTAGCGCTGCATTTGATGAGATAACAAATACACCCATCATTTTTTAAATTTTATTTTTTATCATGTGTAGCAGGAAACGTCGTTAGTGCAAGAGACAGCTATTGATGGTGAACATATGTACAAAGCACCGTCAGCCTCTACAACCTCTCCCAACTTCAGTAAAACAGCAACATCTGCCTTCAGTTTTTATAGCCTATAACATATGTCCCTTTGTTGGTGACAAAGCTGGCTAAGGCCCTCACGCTGTTCCTGTCCCCTAGTCCAAACATACATCTTTAAATACCTGTCAGCCTTTATTATTCCTTCCTCTGTCGCTGCAGATAAGGGAAGTTAAAGTTTAATGAAATGCAGCCCGGCTACAGAGGCCCAGCTTTTATAATTTGTCACAGGCTGGGCGCTGGGAGCCCACTGCTATGTAAACACTGAGGCAGTGGTCACAGCCATTACTTCTAAATGATGGAACATGGACGAAGTGGCAAAAAATGTCACTCTGCACCAGGCATTTTCCTGTTTTTTGCTGTGCGCTGTGCTCCACTCCCCCATAAACTAAGATGGAGGCACCAAAATTTGAGCAACACAAATTCTAATAAAGCCCGTGGTAATGTTTTCACAGCAAATTACCCACAGAAGCTGTATCCAAATGCAGTCATTTTCCGTCTGTATTTTCACATAAAATTGATAGCCAGCATGTTTCTCAGGCTGTTCTCTGGGTAGCCTTGGATCCAAGAACAAATGTGATAGTTATAGGTATGATGAGTGCTGGAGCTTCCAAAGCCCCGCAGCAGTGTAAACAGCAGCGCTCTCAGAGACTATAACCGACGTGCTACACTTAAAGCCTCGGGAATAAGAGAGACAACCTGTTCCCTGTTTCATGCACTAGGGCCACAGCACTACTTACACCATGTCCACCTATATAACCCTAATGATAAATGAAGATAGGCCTGGGATGCCTGCAGCTATAGTGGTCAAGGAGCTCTGATGCACTTTATCTCACTGGACTGAAGAGTCTTATAGCTAACTGCCTTGAAGTATAAGTATAGTAAATGTTGTATGACTAGCAGCATCTTTTCATTAATGTAGCTTTCCAAAAGGTTTCATACAGAAAAATAAACAGCAAACCACTATGCATTATATGAAATCACCTGCTATGAAAACATTCATTATCTCTTATTAGTAATAGTGTTATGTGCAGTGCAGTCCAGTTAGACAACAAGCAGCACAATGTGACACAAGAAAGGAGGACCAGCCCTCTTCGCTGGTTTGTTCTGCACTAGAAGGAACTCTAGGAAACAGCTTATTCTGCCACTTCAATTTTGAGCTCCATTTTAGCCTGGGCTGCAGTCTAGCTGAGAGCAGGGGTCCACACACACAGAGCACACACATAAACCATACACACTTCAGCGGCCGTTGATGTCTTAATACAGGCAGGATCTAATTTAGCTGATCCTCTGACATTTATCCTTTAGGTAAACTCTAGCCCTCCCCTCTCAGGCTCAGTGGCACCCGTGCCAACAAAACGTTGCAGGCATATTTTAGAGCAACTGCTTCACACCTCAAAGTGCCCTCAGGGACACTTAGTGTCTCCTCTTTGCTTTCCACTGAAATACTCCACATTTGATGTTATTTCTTGGGTACTTTGTGATCAGGTACAAAAAGTTAACCGAGAGTACACCCTTGATGAAAATAGGGGGGGATTTATTTATTCTTGGCTGCAGCCATTTGTAAATGGTGCAGAAACCGATGGGCACCAGTGCACAATAGCATCCGCACTCACTTATGGCAAAGCACACCAACAAAGCTGTTGAACAGACATGCGCAAACATACTCAGAGGTGGGCTGTGTGTGTAGACTGTGTGTAGGGGCTATAATCAGTAGCTCTGTGACAAGAGAGGGAGGTGGTGCCTGGCGGGAGGGACAGAGGGACAGGGGTGATAACAGATTGAGCGACTCTGATAAACTCTCCTCTAATGGTTGTGCCTGTCCCTCTCCCCCTTTTTCGACGGCACCTATTTAGTGGACTCTTTCACTGGTGGCGGATTAGAAACCTGGATAAGGAGAAGCAAACACTTGCAGCTTCTCTAAGTAAGCAACAGAGAGAAGGAAGCTGGGGAAGATAGAGAGAATGAGGGAGAAATGGGAGGAGGAGAGACATGGGTAGAATGAAGGACAGAGGGAGAGAGGCAGAGTAGGAAGGGAGCCGGAGAGGATATTCATGGAGTGGCACTTACCCATAGCCATCCATCATTTCTCCTTCCACCACCACCCACCCCCGATCCCCTTGTAGCCTCCCGCTTTATTTTTGCCTTGACAATACAGTAACTGCTTACTGGAAGCACTGGAAGCACTCTTTGAGCCTGAAGTCGATGATGGGTTCAAGTGGCGGGTTGCACGCGATGTCAAACACGGCCTAATTCTGTGTGGTTAACGGCTAGGCGTGACTCGTGCAGGACAGTGTAAACATGGATTAGGTTGATGTCTCAATCACAGTATGGCAGGCTGACAGACAGGATGCTGACAGTGGCAGCAGCCTGGGAAAGCGGCCTCAGGTTTGTACAGCGGCAAACTGCTATTAAATATGATTGTTCCTAAAAGTTTGTTATTTTGGAGCCCACCCTCAGTTCTGCTCCACAGCATTTAAGTGAGATATTAGTATGTTTTTTTATTCAAAACAACTCCCTGCTCAACTTAAATCATGTTTTTTCCATTGTACATTTAAATCACTCGCTATGCATTTGGGCTGCAGGTTAATCATTTCCCACAGGTTGAATGTATTTGTGGTCGATGAACCCGAGGGGGGCGGGAGGTGCAAACACCACTGATTTCAAATAAACATAGGATTCATAAGCTTGCTTATAAATGCACCATTCTTGTAAATATTTCAAGCACTGTGCACTTTTCAGTTCATTTCTGAGCAAACCTTTGAATGAAAGAAATAATAAACACACAAATATAAATAACATGTCTTTGAGAGAAGGAAACATTGAATAGAGAGATATTTTTAAAACTGATTGAATCTGCCTTCCAAATAAAGTCTTACCACTTTTAGTTTACAGCAGTGACCACAATGTGACCTGATTAAGCACCAGTAAAGGATAGATATTTGTTAAGTGAGATGCCTGGCTAGCATTCAACTGAGAAAAGGCTCAAAATAGAGAGGGATAAAGTAACCGTGCAAAATGAAAAGCAAATAATTATATCCAGCTTTAAAGCCTCTATTAGTGCAATTCTCTACAGACAAATGGAAAATTGCACACTTAGTAATTTGTCCATTTGATTATGACTGCTGAGTATGTGTGATTAAAATAGTGTAATTATATCTACTGTATTGAATTCATTCTGTGAACAAGACACAGCACACTGTATAACTGTATTGTAGACAGTTTGATTGACTGGACACAAACCCATATGCTGTCGTAAATTAATAGAATGTTACATTTGCTAAATTGATTCATGGAAAGGATTTATCCAGTGGAGCTCAAAGTTCATTCTGTACATAGTATTTACAGTGCAACATGGGTTAAACTATTAAAAAGGCAACTATTCACTTTTACCATGTTTCTTTTGTGCAAATAACAAGCATTACAGCACCACTCCAGAGTGCAGCAAAAAACAAACAAACAAAAAAACTATCTTTACTCAAACCCTTGGCACAATGTCAAAGAAGAAATAACACAAATTGCTATACACTGGTGGCAATTATGTTGAGTAGCATTCTAGCTGACAGGGTCGACTTTCTCAGCACGCAAGACAACGTCACGCTTCTGAGGGCCAGTGAGCGGCTTCTCTCAGCCTCACGCTCTTGTGTCAAGTGCTGCAAACAATATGCACTCACAGCAAGCACTGCTCGACTCAAAAGACGACATGCTCCAATGGCTGTGTCTTTGCCACAAACTATTTGTGATTGACAAAGGCCTGTGTAACTCACCACTGACTTTACCTCACAGTCTAGTATCTCTGTATATCTCTGTGTGAGAGCAAACAAACAAGCAGTAAATAACTCGCTCACTCGTTCCCTGCAGGCCATCAATCATACGGACAAGTGTATACTATGCTGCGTTAGAGAGCTCAAAGCTGAACTAATCCAGTAAATACAACAAAAGCCCCAACCTGAGAAAAATCCTGTCTGAAGATCCAGTCTCAAACCACAGGAGGGGAAGCTGGGAACACAAAAATCTAATGACTCCAAAGGAGGCATGAAGTGTGAAATCCTACTTTCCCAGAAAACACCTGAGCCTACATGTGAGACCAAGTGAGTAACATTTATTGCAATAACAGATAATCATCCTTATTGACTGACTGAGTAGAGTCATTAGCCAGTTAACAAGTTACTACCAGAAATATTAGCCATTATTGTAGAAAGCCGTGTTGAAAAGAACATCACTTGAAATACATAATAGTCAAATGAATGCAACTATTGTTGAGTATTGAAGTCTTTCAATAGCTGCATCTATATACTCATCATACCAATGCATTACACTGAACAAAAGAGCTAAAGACCACTTACTGAAAGATCCACACAAACTAGTGAGCTAGCTAAATATTGTCAACACTAGCCAAATTCCCAATCTGTCTCTATTAATTAAGCCATTTAATCATCCACCACACTAACTGCATAATTAAATCACTGCCTCCTGGGTGCTGCTGATGTGCAGTGGGTAATCTGGTGCAAAAAACCCCCACTCATCAACAATGTGGGCTGGTTGATAATGGAGGGCTAGTAGGATCACAGCAACCAACCAAGGACAACTTGCTTTCTAAAGATATAATAGGTTATGGTCTGCTTTAACACCCCTCTGATATGAACTGGCTGACACTGGTGAATTTGTCAAAATAGACGACCAGTGCCTTCCAGCATTTGTGTGGTAAAACACTATTCAGACTCGTGCAATTAAAAATGTGAATTGAAAAAAAACGTGTTATGTTTAATAGCTACAAAAGTACAGCACATTTTTTCATCAAGTATCTGAACTGATAAGGATGAGTTTCCTTTCTTTATTTTGTAAAATTTAGTTTATATTATCTCCACACTGTTGGTGTTGCAGAAAAAATGTACTACTTGAAAAAGTATATCCAGTGTTTCAACTAACCTTCAGTCTGAGTGAAACAGTATTGTAGGATCTGGTTCTTGTTACCATTGCTAACTCTGAGAGACGAGACAGTCCAAGTAACTTCAAAACAGTGCTGATTTATTCAAAGGATCACAGGTAAAATTAACATTACACGCTCAGGTATCTTGCACCTCCAAACTGCTCGCAGGCAGATGTAAGATGAAAGACCCTGAACCCACCAGGCCTATACATTATATCCCCTCGGTTGGGCTAGCCCCATACTACACAGAAACGTCAACCGCGACGTCTCTGGTGCCAGCTTTGCAGCTGGTCATAGCAGTAGTCAAAACATGAAGTAAATCAATGTGTGTGTGTCTGTTGGTTAAGTGGTGTGTAGCTAAAAACATTCTCACGACCTCTAGTAACATGTCGTGGCTTAAACATAAGAACCTATTATGGCTAAGGCTACAGTTATACACGTCATAATAATAATATTAAACACCCTGTCTGCTGACAGTCATCAACTCTTCTCTCTAGTTATCCTTGACCAGATGTACCCTGTAGAAACTCATAAGCATGACTAAGCATTTAACAGTCTAACTAGACATCCTATCTCCACTAAACATTTCTAATACATAAAGTATCTAACCAATATCTATCTGACTAAAAATACCTAACAGTATAAAAATATTATTCTTAGCATTTCCTAAATGTTGGCCCAAGATGTCATGATTTTGGCATTGCTTTGTCCAATGAATATGTTTGAATTTAAGAGTAAAAACTGCAAAAAGAACCAATAAAAATCATTTTTTAAAAAGATTCCACAGTACAAAAGACACAGTCCCTTATCCAAATACAACTGCCTGCTGTAGACCTCCAATTTAGCACAATTGTGGTCAGTCAGTGTGTGACCAACACAGACACCTTGTGTATTGGCATGGATGGGTGTGCACATCTCAGCATAGGACTCAGTGGCCCCAGCCAAGTGTTCAAATTCCTGAAGAGCCTCCAGAAGAAATTAGTATGTAATGGCCACACTCTGCAAGAAGAAAGACCCATTATGGCTTTCCACAGACTGTACTTGGCTTTCATTTGTGAGCTAAATGGATGCATGTGAAGGTGAGAGTTCACTAACCATTCAAGTATTTGGCTTTAACTGGCTCCAGCACTCTTATTTTAATTCAAGCAGAAGGACAAGTATGAATAATCGCTCTGGATAAGACTCATCACAACCGGTAGCACATCATGCATTTTAATTTGCAATTTGCCAGCTTTTGTTGCTGCTATCTGATTTTGGTTTGTTAGCAGCACACTGTATTATTTTGATGCAAATTTTCCTCCCAGCTCATCTCAACTGGTTCTAATTTCACATTTGTTTATCAGAGCTAGAGAAAATAACTAGGGAGAAATGGGTAACTCCAATCAATGTAAAATAGAACACAAAATATCCAGTGATTACGAATCCACGAAGGCTGGCAGACTGTGCACAGAATTGAGGCTGCAGGATGCAATAGCCCATCAGGTATCATGGAGACAAAGAAACCACTCCCAGCTGACACTGTGGAGATGACTTGTAAAAAAAATTGAGGTTTTGTGAAGAACTGTCTGTTACTGGGCCCGCAATACAGGAGTGGCTGCTTTATTTAAATACACAGGAGTGTACAGCCAAAACTGCTAAAACGAGGCCCCAAGGGTTTTCATCTCATGTAATATATGCACAGGCTAATTTATTACACCAGGACTAATTTCCCTTGCTTGTGCTTGGAGTTGCCTTGCTAATTATAGATTTTTTTTTTCTTTTAACCATTTTTTTCTTCCTGATTCATAATTGCACATCCACATTCAGGAGCAGCATCTTTGCAAATGAGATGAGGCCTTGCCATTTAGCATTCACGGCCCCCCAAACCCAGGTGAGCCCACTGCCCACGCAGGGCACAAGCAAGGCTCAGTTTCCTTCCAAAAAAAAAAAAAAAAACACCCACCCTCCCAATCACCAGCGCTTGGATCTTTGATGGGCTTTGCCTCCAGAACTGCTCTGACCATCTCAGAAATATCAGATAGACTGGTGTGTAATTAGACTTGGGACTTTAATTAGGAAAAGTTAACTGTTAGATGAAAGCTGTCACATCTGTGGTGCGTACTGCTGGTTCAGTGGACGGATCCCAGGGGGTCTGCATCAAAAGGCCCTTCCCTGCTGAGCGGGCCCACTCTAGCATGTTCTCACGCGCCAAATCAGGCCCTCTGAGTAGCAGTGGATGTGAGGGGATAGAAAAACAGAGACGCAGACACCAGTTAACTGCAAAGGGGTGATGAAGAGGAGGAGGAAGAAAAAAAGAGGAAAAAGAAATGAGGGAGAGAGAAGAAAGGAAAAATATCGCCGAGCTGCTCAGCTGCCTTTTTTGTGTGTCTCGTTAAATGAAGAACACGGCACAGACACAAAAGGATCTGAGAGAAAACAATGTCGCTTAACAAGACATCACTGGCTCATCATTAGCAATTTGTTGTGGGCTTAATTTTCCCCTGCCCCATGCATAATAGGTGCCCTGGGATATTGCCGACGCTTTTGTGTGCCCTCATTTGGCTATTTATTTACTTGGCTCATGTCACAAAAGAGATCTGGCCACCTCAAGCAAGAGCCAAGATAATGCTGTTATGGCTCCACATCACAGCCCTATTAAGATGGAGCTCCGTTAATTGACTCCCCTAGCTCATTGCCTGACCTGGAGTCTCATGGATCCCACCCGACCAATAAGAGGCCTCATCTCACAGAGCAATGCCATGTTTTCTTTCAACTAGGTTTGGCTGGCTTTGTGTTAGATGACCTTGTTATTGGGTGCACTTGTCATGCTCTGAGTTAAGGTACTAAAAGAATAGACAGAAGTGATTATCATGTATTTTGATTGACCTGCTTCCTCTCTAGTTTCTCTCTCTCTCTCTCTGCACTGGAAAAAAATGTAACAGCTGCAAACTGCTGTTTTGCTGTGGTAAATATGGTGAAACGGCTTGAATGCCATTAATCACAAAACCGAGGAAAGAGAGAGAAAGCCTTATAATTTCATTGTGTGTGTGTTTCCTGTTTACCCATCCCCACAGATGGTACTGCCAGCACTCCACAGAGGAGCTCTCACACTGTTGTTCCATCGCCCTCACTTTCTGTAGCCCTTTTGTGACAGTATAGACATTGAGCTGTCATTTACATTCAATAGACACATACACTGAGGATGGATGGATGGTAGGATGGATGGATGGCCTGAGTCATGGCAACAACGTAGTTATTTTGAAAAAAACAAAGCGTTTTTTCTGGAGATGGAAAGAAACTGATGATTGGGTCAGCTCTGACACATCACGATGAGTATAATGATGTGCATACACTATCTAAGAACCCTCTGACTTTCTGTGACTTGCCCCTCTTTCTTTTTGAATGACAGCATTCACATTACTGTAACCGTAATATGATTGTGTCTGTTGTTGAGGAAATGAAAATCAAGTATTTGACCTTTGTATCTTACAAGTGGCGTAGTGTTAGCTGTGCTGTAGTAGCATCCTTTCATGCCACCATTCCCTCTTTATTTTTTCATAATTGCTAAGCCTTCATATCAAGACTAAACAGCTTTAACGTATTCTATGCATAGCATAACTGGAATTTGCATGAATCTATCAAGCTTTAAGCCAGGCCGCCTGTTCTTAGTCCTTCATTGTATGAAGTGTGTCAAATGTACACACATGCACACAGCAGCCCCCGAGTCTGCCGCTTTGACATAAATCTATGCTTTGCAAGGCCAAATGAGAAGATAGTAAAATTGATTTCCACATTGTATTTCACACCCTTTCATCAGGCCCGGCCCTCGTGGCTGGAATGCTTGTGATTTCAAAAGCACTTAACATACGCCAGCCCCTTTGTTCAAGAAGCAAACTACTTCTGAGGAGACATCAATGCAAATAAAACCAACTTAGCAGCAGAGCGAAGGGAAACTCGAGCTGAAGAACAACCAAATTACCCGTAGTTAATACTCCTTCATTACAGTTTCTCTCTCTCTCTCCAGCATACCAGTGGTTCTCAGCACTAATGATTTTCTGGGTATTAAAGAGGCACCCACTGCTGTCACTCTAGATATGAAACAAGAAAACAGATTATTGTTGAGATCACCCACTGTGAACACCCAAATGATACTTAAAAAATAATGATGTTCTTAACCATACTCATTAACAGCACAGTGCAGGAAAGAACAATACTCTCCTCCAGGAAAGCCAAACAGATTTCAAATTAGAGCATAAAGCAGAGAGGCATTCAGTTTGAAAAAGGACTGAGGATGGAAACAAAGCAGACAGTGGTGATATTCTCTTCCTACGCACTGAGGTTTGTGTACGCTAGCAGTGGTTTGACGTTATTGAACATTTGGCCACTGTTATTGTTGTAAACTCTACATGTTATGTGTTTTTTAAATTTGTGCCTGTTTGTGTGTGTTGTTGAGGCCAAACACATCAAATCTGATGATAATTATTGTTCCCCTACTGTTCTTCACTTGGAACATCTTCTGCATGCATAGAGTGTATTAATATACATCTGTTATGTGTTTACTTCTGAGATAATTGCCACCACTATACGGTAGCAGAAAAGTAGCTGTTGCTTGTATTTTCAGTACAGGATGGATGGAACACTGTTTTTTATTTGCCTAATTTAAAAGTGTAAGTTTAGGGCTCACAGCTTGACAGGAAGTCTATTTCAACAAGTTGCCAATGAATAACTAAGGCCTAATTTCCATTACATAGGACAGCGATTCAAATGTTGGCCTATAAACAGACAGTAAAGGAAGTCTAATGTTCCATAACTCAACCCTTGTCATGGCGTACTTTCCTGAATAGGACAGCTAGGAACACAGTGAGATTGTTCGGTTCTCGCCAAGCCAAAACGATTCTTTGTCAGCCAGGCATAAATAACATAGTGTCGATTGTTCTGTCAAAGTTAATCTGACAGCTCGGGGAAGCAGTCGTTTATCTACTGACAGAGGGTCTATGACGACAATCGATCCTCCTGCAGCCCTGGGGGTGTGTGGTGGTGGTGGTGGTGAGAGGGGGATGCTAAACATTTGCTATTGGCTGTGCTAGTTGAACAAAGTAAAACACATTCAGGAAGAGGGGACAGAATGCTTTGTGGTGGCGTGCACATAAACTGTTGCTTTACAACAAAGTCACAGTATGCATTCTCTGGTTTTATGTGCAGATTTTCTTTTTTTAATTCATCACATTACCACAGCATGTTGGTTTCTACCGGGGACTTTTACCTGATCATCTGTCATATAACTTATAGTCCAGCGCTGCATTCAACAAGGACACGTGAACACCAATTATTTTAAATTAAATGTAGAATTTTTATTTTGGTACATTGCAGTTTTCTAAGGCATGTGGATATTGGAAGACCACTATAAACTCATCATAAAGGTTTTTACTGAAGCACAAAAAGTTTGTCTTTATTCTAATAGTTATTTTTAAATTGTTGAATTATTTATATTATATATTATCTGTTAATTTGATAAATATGCAGCATAATTTTGATATTGTTCCTAATAGTATGAAAGCATATTCAAGGGCATTATTGCCTCATTCCATGGCGATGTGTTTGGCACCCCTACAAATGCAAAAGACTCGAATTGTTTATATCACCAATGAGAAATCTTTTTTCCCTATAACACTGTAGTAGGTCATTTCCCATGAAGAAGTCCTTCTTGAATCCTTTCAGTCATCGTAGAGGTCACTCAAAAAATGTCACTTCTGTGAATGCGTGACAAAAAAGAAGCCAATTTAATGGTGACATTTCTGCAGTTTAGGGAGGCTGGGTGTCGTGTGCTGCTAGAGAGTGAATATAAGGGACTAGCATCTCACACTATATGTACTCATCTGTAAATGGAGTCACAAATATCTCCACTCTTGGACTCTCCAACACACTTAGCTAAATTCTTCCTGTTACATTTTTTGTTGCACCAAACAGGTCACTGCTGTGTTTGTCGTATGACCTTGATGCATCATGACAATGACTGTGGTTTTAGGCAGTGGACAGCTGGAAGAGAATAGATTCTTGGATGCCTCTGTTATCAAAGAATTGCATTTGATATACATTCATCTTTTCCCAAAACTCCTCCCCCTTGGACTTATTTCTAGTCCCCCAAGAAAATTAATGACAGCTAGAGGAAGCCTTTATGATGATATACATCCCTCATAATGAAATGCATAGCTATTGGGAGAATGCAGAACATTGTCAAATGCAGTTTGGATTATAATGAGTTGAAGGGTATTGCAGAGCACTGAATGACCCAGTAGCAGTGGGTAACAGCTAGCAGCAGAGAAATTAAACTATTTTCATGACAGAAGTCTGGTGGCATCTGCTTAGCTCTCTCAGGACTGTTAACATCCTATTACTCTGAGGAATTACATTCAAAAACTGCACCGCAGTTGCAGCTTAGTTTTTTGTTTCTTTATAAAATGACGAAATTAAGACTTACTATCACCTTTAGCTAATGTCTAAGTGTCCTGATACCTTGACAGAATATCTCAAAGAGGGTACATGCAAGAAAAGAAGGAGGGTTGGTAGAAAAAACTAAGACAGAACCTTGACAAATATCATCCATAACATTAAAATAGCCCTATTGTCATTACGGACAGAGAGATTAAATTCATCTCATCAGACGTAAGTATGACAGGTGCCTCAATAGGCTGATGCCAAGCGGCAAGCCAAGAAGATTAGCAGGGCACTGATATCATTATTTCCGCCTATCAGGGATTCAGCAGGGAGGCAATTGTAATTTCTAGGCTTATTAGTCCACACTCGGAGGAGAGAAAGCCCAGTGATAAAGCCGACTGTGACAGCCGGGCATTCCAGCAGCAAGTGCTGTCACTGTGACACTGACCAAATGCCAGTGTGCCTCTGTCCCTGTAATCCTGCCTAATGGAGGTTAACACACAATACAAAGAGGTCCTCATCAATGATCACAACAATCCACATATTTGCATTTTTAAGTTATAAGAGCAGTCAGAGAGAAAATAAAAAATTAAGAGAGGCACTAGGCACTAAGCTGTGGAAAAGAAGAGGAGCGGGAAGGGGGGAGGAAATTCATCAGGCACACACCGAGATGAATCCACATTCACACATACATATCAAGTGTATTTTAAAGTTGTGTGGAGAAGTGGAGCAGTAATTTTGAGTGTGGCAGACAGGCAGATCCTCGGCAATTCAAGACATCTGCCTCTCGTGCCTGGGCAGCCTGTGCCAACACCGGCCCCTGGAGAGAGCCCGTGTTCCTGGCACACTAAAGCCCAGAAGTGTTTGTCGAGCCTAATAAATATTGCACAGCGCTTCCTCTTAATCTCATTAATGATTGTGCATGTCTGTCGGTGGCTGTAGATATAAACAAGAGATGAGCATTAAGCCCTTAAGAAGACAGCCGTCATTAATGCTACTGGCCTCCTCCCTACATGTACAGCTTTGGTCGGCTTCCTTAAAACCAGCAAGACACAGAGTGACTGAAAGACTTAAAGCATACAGGCATTATTATCTGTTCCCTAACAACCGAGTTCATCCCCACTTCGATTTGTCTCTGTAAATCCAGGCATGGGATCGGGGTGCTGTAATATTTTGTCCAGATGACGATATCTGCGGTTCTGTTTGGCAACATGTCTTCTTAATTATGCCTAATTTGCAGATCAAACAGCCGCTTATCACTCCCACTGTCTGTGACAGCTTAATCATCTCTAACCTCAGTGTGGGAGGGTGAACGAGAGCGCCGGGGAGCGTGACCAAGACCTTAATATGATTTGTGTGTTTTGGTGTCATGGTTTAACAGTTTTAATAGCTAGCCCAGTGATAAGTATCATGTTATTAGGGAGTTACATATTTGACTTTATTTTTCCTCAAAAGGAGCTACGTTGTGACTAATTGTATTACAATAATTGTGGTCTCCTGGGAGGAGGACAAATGTGATTTGCATTGCAGCAGATGGCAGCTTTCTGTTTATATCTTTGTATGAATCATAGCCGAGATGCAACCTAAAGGGTTTTGTGCACCTTCCTCAAACTATAAAATGCCACCGTAGTCATGTATGGCTTTAAAAATGAACAGCATGGTCTTTTCTGCTTTTGATGCATTCTTTCTCTCTCCACCATCTTTAGTGTGAATGTGTGTGTGTCTGTGCATGTGTAACATAAGGAGGGGGTATGGGAATGGAAACAGAGGTGGGCGAGAGGGCCTTGATGGCCCTGCAATGAAATCTCCCTCAGCTTGCCTCTACCAGCTGCAATTATCATTAAGCCTCCAATGGAACCGGTCCACTCCAGAGACACCTAAAAGCCGCCGTAGACCCACACATAATATTGTATTAAATGGCACCAAAAAAATCAATACACAATGCAAATGAAAAGCAGGGGAGTAGGATCCACTCAGTATGCATATTTCCTGTCAAGTACACTTTCTGACCCACTGAACGCCGTTCATGGCGGAACTCAGTACTTTTGAAAATTACTGATGATCTCTTGTTATGAGCCCCTATCTGTCTGCCTGGCACTATGTGTGATACGCTTGTTTGGCCATATGTGCTGAAAACCCGCTCGCTTCCTCGCTGAATTAAAAGAGTTTGTCCATGAACTGAGGAGAATGTGCTGCTTATGTCCTTTTTGTACACAGTAAATGGAAATGTTGATAAATACCTCCTCCCATGAAGCACTTGTTTTGTGGAGGCTGTGTGCAGCACACAACGGCACAAGAGAGCTAATTATGAGAGGGATGAGCCGGGGTGAGGAGCAGGGTGGGCAGCTACTTATTTTGCTGCCTTTCTTTCCATTGTATGGAGATATTATTTCTGGGATGTAAACATTTTTGCTGCATTTGTGTGTGTGTGTGTGTGTGTGTGTATACCATTGGATGATGTATACAGTACATGGAAGAAATATGGAAGAAATACTCGAAGAAGGAAGGAATCCTCTGAATGCATGTGTTCCGTTAGTGCAAACAGATAAGTGCTTATCATATACCTGTAGCCAGGAGGTCACATCCAATCTAGCCAAGCAATTCCTCCAAGCCCACTTCCCCTGGTTGAATTTGCAATCTTAACTGGTAGGGTGGTCTCTTCTATTGTGAACAGGGCACACACTGGGTTGTGAAGGCATTCTCTCAGAGGCCCACATTCACGCTGTCCCACAGAAGCTATTTACTCTCTCACACACACATAAACAGGCACACATGCATATTATTTTAGGGACAATTTTTTGGCTTACACAAATCATTTTTAGATATTAGAATTTGATATAATACAGCTTCCCTAGTATTATTTTTTGTAGTGGGCTCCTTACTATATTCAATACAAATCTAAAACTTTTAGTGATAATCTAAATCTTTGTGACAGTAGGTTGAAGCCTGAAGGAAAATGAGCTTAGAAAAATCATTCACAGTTCCTTGGTGCACATATTTGTTTTTAAATAAACATAAAGATTATATACAAATATGTCCTTTGGTGTTTTTAATGGGGAAAATGAGCAAAATAAAAGTGATTAAAGTCATGTCTTTTTATATTTTGGAGGGCTTCAATTGGCTGTATACTGTATCTTAGCTGTGTAACAAAAGCTGGAGCGAGTAAAGTAAGGTTGCATATTTTTTAAACAAATACTTATATTGTTGTAATGCCTGGCATCCGCTAGTGACTGATGTCTTCTCTAACAAGACTTAGTCAACACGTGAACACCAAGAGCTGAATAATTGATCTAACGTATTAATTTAAGTAAATCTATATAAATAAATTTAAATAAACCTGTTTTTTTAAGAGTTGTTTAACTTAAAATATCTTGCTTTAAGAATTTTGATTTGCAGAAAACAATCATAAATGTTAAGTAATATAAATCACCACAAACTTTACAAATATAAAAGTTATTTATTTCAGAAGCTCAGTGGCTGTTAGTCCTTTGTGTATTTATTTTCAATGCAGTAAACATTACAAGTAAGTGGCAGGATCTTTATCACACTCCCATGCTGTCATCAGAGCAGAGATGAGCTGTCATCTAATTAGCCCCAAGCTAACACACTTGTAAAATTGGGCTTTACACAAGAACAATGATAGTCACTGATGTCACTTTTTGTTTTCTCCCTCTGTCCTGCTTTCTTTTTTTTAAGCACACCTCAGCAGTGGAGAACATTTGTGAATTTGTTTTATGCCAGTGGTTATGATGTGAACTCATTATAGGAAAGGTCAGACCCATACATAAATGTATATGAGGCTACTGTCAGCGTGGCCTGTCTCAATGAAGGATCTCAGGATACTTAAAGTACCTCACCCTGAGAAGAGAGAAGGGCAGACCTCACATGAGGTTCACAGGAGCTCGCTCTCCGTCTCAACCAGTCGACCAATCCTGTGTTTCACTTCACTGATTATGCTACCCTTCCCAGACCACACTGGAGACACTCCACAGGGAAAAGTGCAAAGATGCAGCATTCTTTTCTTTTTTTTTTTTTTTACGTCATCGTATCTAAATAATGATGTTGGAGCCACAGACTGGGAGTGTCCACTATTCCCCTTGGAATTTTGGTTCGTGGCCTGTCACGTCTCTGGTTCAGACTCCTGCCTTTAATGACCCTACAGAGCTGTAATGACATATCATACCTTGTCACTCAGGCCTCACACTGTCAATTATAATCATATAGTTTTTGCTGCTGGATCAGGCCACTATTATGACAAATTGATATAGTGATGAGAGATGCAGCAGTAGACGAAGGAGCTGGAGAGTGGAACGGAAACGGAGGGCAAGAGCAGGGGAATATGTTCAAGCACAGAGGGATGACTGAAGACACCTAGTGAGGAACTGCAGTGCCAGTGTTCCTTTCACAGGATTTCATTCTTCATGCAAGTTATTGTTCATTCATCCCCTTTGCCCCTTAAAGAGTCATATCCTGCCTTTTTTGGCTAAAGAACACTTTCTGTCTGTATGGGCCCTGTCACTCCCTTCTTGTTCCTTACAATGAGGGGTTTTACACTGCCACACTAGAAGTGTAAAACCCTTCCCTCTCGGATGGGGCTAGGGCAAGGACCACCAACATACTTGCCCTGTGATGCACCCAAAACAGATGTGCATTGAAAGTCTCCCCAGTTTTTGTTCTGCGATCTCGAGGTACCAACACCCACAAGGCACTGCAATCACTTCCTGTGCTGCACTTTGCTGTACATTTATTACCCTGTTCTGTCAGCAATGTGTCCTTCAAGCTCCAAGATGAATGTTTGCTGAATGAGTTAACCTTGTGTATATTTGACAGTGGATATTGGTGGTCCACCTCTTTGACTGACGTGGCACAAAGGGGTTTTTTGTTCCCAATTATTCTGTTATTTCCATGTGTTCTTCTTGTCGTTCTTTGTTTCCTGTTTCCCTAAGTCTTTAAAAAAAAAAAAAAAGTATCCTTAAGGGCAGACTTTTCATTTCAGCATGTTTTTATTCACTTTGCTACACAATTTTTATATTTCCACAATGACTGCCTCCGGTCCCATTCCCCAATTTCTATCATCAGCCCAGCCTCCATGCCCCAGCCTGTCCTGCCTCAGATTTGGCATTTGTTGGCTAGCGTTAATAGGATTAAAATGGGTTACTAGCTCAATCACACAGGGCTTCAAACCATCCCTAAATGTAAGTATCTCGTGGGGGTCGGGGGGCATTATGCTTCTGTTTTTCCCCCCTCTGGCAGCCCTCCTGATTGGAGGAGAAACCCCAGGCCTGATGGTGGTGGCAAAGGTTTGGCCTCCAGGAAAATCCGCAGGATTATGTCAGCACTCGTTACAATGTACACAAAGACCATAGGATCAGTAGGAGCACAAACGGAGCAGTTAAGTCAAATAGGGTGGGTCAGGGGATTCTCCGCTTCAACCCTGACATTGATTAGCCTTTGTGCTCCGCAACTCCCCACATTCAGGTTATAGCCGCTGAGTTACTGATGCTTAATGTCTAAAATTAGTGCCTCTCTTGCTTTTATAGTGGCTAGAATGGCAGTTTTAAGGCTTAGACTTGGAGTTTGGACTTACAAAATAAAGCTGACCTTACCATCAACCGCTGTATTTAGGCTGATGTTTCATCTAAAGTCACAGATTTTTACTAAGCAGATAAAAACAGTCAACCAGCTATGATAAAATCAATTCAGCCTTGGCAAGGTGGATATTGTGGCTATAGCACACTGTGCCCAGCACACATACATAATTAGACAGTGGATGAGAATAGTAGGGAATCTATTGTGATAATGTGAGGTCACATTGCTCTTGAACATCCATGATAATGACCATATCCAATGAAGTTGTATCCATTAGGCATGCTGAAGTGTCCAGTACCGCATTCGCACAGCCCTGAGACTCACACATACACACATCTGCATAGCACTTTAACAAAAGTGAAAACACATAATTAAAAAAATAAAACACAATAAACAGCAGGACAGGATTAATATTCTGCCTTGTTATTAAAACACCACAGATGCATTATGGGTGGAGCATGTGCGTGTCTACTACAGCAGCACCCTCCAAGGCTGGAAACATGAGGGGCCGACCAGCGATTGATGTTTGTGTTTATTTAAAACGATATTCAGAGGCAGTGTTCCATCTCACATTCAACACACATTTTCATAAGCGATGATAACACGCTCATCGTTCACCGACACATACACACTGTGTTCCTGCTCACACACACACACACACACACACACAGTCTTCTGCCCCACTCAGATGCTTTCTTTCGATCAGTGTGCACACTTGTGTTAAGCTATGCAAAATGGCTACATTCACAGTTCACCAGAGCTTGTGCATGCTAAAAAGAGCTGATGTGCCAGTGGTGTGTGTGTGTGTGTGTGTGTGTGTGTATTTGTCCACTATGGAGGCATCACTGCAGCGATTTTATAAAATATGCACCTAAATCTGAATCTACTAAGAGCATGGATTGATTTTGCTGACCAACAAATATGACACCACCCCCCTGTAGCCCACGTTGTACCCGCTGCACAGATGCTGCATTGCTAGTGTGTCCTCTTTAAACAACAGGATGTAACTAAAGGCAGTTTGTTTCCATTTCTGCTGCATCAGGTTAGAAAACAATGGTTCATACATAGGGTACACAGTTATTCCTATTAAAGTAGCTTCTCTGTAAAGATTGCTAATGTCCTTTAAGAATATTACAGCCATATGGGTTTTCCCTTCACACATATCTGTTTATTTATTTACCTGGATTAGATCATAAAATCGTGAAATTACCCTAAAATAGCTTTTTTTGAGAATACACACTGTATATATATTTTTGCCCATATCCTTTCCTGTCAGCGTATTCATAAATGTTTCAGGAAAATGTCTTATTTTAGCAATCCTCCAGATAGCCAGAGCCCATTTCCATAGCTTTAAATAATGTCAATCTGGGCAAACCCTGGATTGAAGCCCTAGAGCCGGAAGGCACAATTTCTCCTTTGCCTACAGTCTGATAATTTTCGGAGCTATTGGCAACTTGGGAATTTTGCAGCCTTATCGCTTGGGCTCAGCGAAGTTCACTGCCACTAATCGGTGGAGGGATCACTCCTTCAAGGATTGCATGATCATGTTTTTTTTTTTTCCAGGGCAGTGACAGCTGCCTGCATCGGGGCATTAGCAATGCAGATGAACCAAGCCTAATGGGTTAATGCGTAACATGCGAAAATTAGGTTTAATCCCCGAGTGAAATAATCTAACATTTTCAAATTCCTTGATGTGGGAATAGAGACATTGCCTGTGACTCAATTAGGTGCAATGCAGATCAAAGCAAATTTACCTAGAACATGCGCCCTAGATCTCGCGCATGTGTATGCATGTGTGTGGTTGTGTGTATGTATGTGACAGTCAGGGATATGGCAGTGTGCTTGTACTCATAATGCTGCAGGCAAACCCAGGGCGGCAATAACATCATGATGACAGAACCTCTGCCTGTTTATTTATTCTCTTTACTTACCTCACTGCTCAAATAATGTCACTGCACACAGACATACACACACACGCACATCCAAGAATGAATAGCCTTAGCCGTGGAACCTGCAGAGAAGTGATAACTGAGATGGTGCGAGCAGCCTCCGTCACAGCGGCAGTGTTTTCAGCTTAATTGGAACTAAGTACCAGACACATGTGGGAGCAAATATATGTGGCGATTCATATGCATGTGGCCAGGTTGGGATATATTCCTTATTCAAATCTAAATTGAATGGGGGTTGGCTGAATCCATTCCAAATGTAGCACTAATGTTGGATTCTATCCTGCATCACGCCCCATGATTACTATTAATAAGCTCCTGCCATGTGTACATTGGAGACCATACACAGTCCCCTTCAATGGAAATGGAGCACCATGGTTTCTTGGGCATGTGTGTGCACATACATGTGCATGTGCGTGTGTATCATTAGCAGGGTGCAGCTGGCCATTAGGGTCCTAGGATGGGTGTTGTTTTGCTCTTCTCCTCGCTGTATTCCTGTCGGTTATTCTCTAATGTGTCACTCTGACCACCGGCACTTTGTTAGAGGACAAAAACCTTTCCAAACTGCCTCTCACACAAGTGCGTGTGAGTGAGGTCGAGACTGATTTCTCCAAACAGGTAGCGAGTAATGAAAGACATACACTAAGCCTTCACGAATTGGCAATCGAGAGAGGAGAGAGGACTTCAGAAATAAGCGCTGTTTGGGGATAGGAAGCATCAAAATGTAGCAATTACTATCCCCAGACAGTTACCCCTCCACTGAAATCAATGAGGACACAAACTGAACAATCAGCTGCAACTAGCTATCAACAATGGAGTGGAATATGTAAAAATGCCAATTAAATGTGTTAGCATACACACAGGTTTTTTGTTGTTTTGTTTTTTTTTTGTATGATATCCCAACATCTGTGGCATTAGCCGTGGCTCTCTTTATGTAAAATAGAGACAGGGAAATGAATACGCAATCTACCACTGTGTTTTCATCATTAGTGCACTCCAACTCACGGCTCTGCTGCCTCCCAAGCCGCCTGAGTGGGGAGAGAGAGGAACATTTGTGTGCCCCCGCTTGCCAAATTAATTCTTGTCTTGACATCTTAATTCTCAGTTCTTGTGTGTGGTCAAATCAGCCTACTATAGAAAAGCAATCAAGCAATTATTCCCAAATTATATTTGCCCAACACACACTGATTGGTTATTCTTTTCTTATTGAGTAAGCTCATTAATTCTGAGCAGCTTGCTTGTTATGCCTCTGCCATTACTCCTTTCCCCTCTCATCCCTTCTCTCTCTCTCTCTATCTCTGTTTCTGTCTGTCAGTCTCTCTCACCCCCTGCTCTTCATCATGTACACCCCACCCCCACACACACACTCCTCTTTCCTTCTCTCTCCAACAGATGCACCCTATCTTGCAGCCCCAGCCTGCTGATGTTTTGGAGATGACATACACTACAAAAGCCCCATGATCTGTGGCATTGTCTAGTCGGCCAATTACTATTCCCATCTCTGATTAACTTTGATGTGGAACCTAATGAGATAAGGCAGCTTATCAAGGCAGCAGCTGATAGTGGTCTCATTTATTCCTGTGGCTCGCACCCAAGCAAGTGACAAAAACTAATGAGGAGGAGTTTGTATGTAAGTTCAGGTCTAAGGGAAGTGCAGAATTGTTCATCTGCAGTTCATCAGCTCCCGCCTGAAATGGCCTCAGCATCGTCAGCGTGCAGCGCCGAGGCACTCCACAAAACAGCGCAGTGACTCGCTGTAGAAGAAGAGCCACCAAGTTTGTCTGTCTGACTCTCTCTCTCTCGCTCGCCTCCTCGCTGCAGCATCTTTCTCTTAACAGCTCCTTTTCCCTTCTCCAGGCTCTAATGGTGCAACTAATTGGTCAGGTTGTTTAGTTGTGAGGAATGTTGTAGAGGAGTGTGTGTACAAAGCTGTTCCCCTTTCCTGATCCCCGAGAGGTGAAACCTTCTTTTTCTACTTCTGCTATCTTTGTCTATTTTTATTTTCTTCTGAGAGTGTGTGTGTGTGTGTGTGTGTTAAATTTGTCCACACAGAACAGGCTGCTGATTGTGTTTCACTGTAATATTTTCAGTCAGTTTAAGGATTCATGTACTGTTAAAAAAATATGTTTCTGAAATTTGAATGGCCACACATTGAATTCTGGATTACAAAAACAGGATTACACCACAGGTTTTCATAGTGCATCGATCATGATAAATCAGCTGAGCTGAGGTACAGAAAAAAATTTTTTTTTCACTTATTAAAATTAAAATGTGGTCACTTCCCACTGCGAGACAGTGTAATAATTACTGTCCTTTAAAAAGGTTGTTAATATTTTCTTATCAGCAATGCCACTACATTATAATAAAACAGTCCTTTTAAATAATACTTTTGTTGTGAAGCAGCAGCACATTCTTGTAATTCAGTTGACGAAGGAGGGGAAAAAATACCCTGAAGTGAAATGAACTGTGAATTCTCCTGCATGGACTGTGTGTAGAGAGGCAGGAAGTGTGTGCCTTTTGATTTGGGGTATAAAAGTAAATAATATTTGTACATCTAACACATACTCGAAGTGAATGAGCAGCCCCTGAATGTGTTTCTATGAGCAAGTGGAGAGCTCTACAGACTTTAAAGCTGGAGCCCAATTAAGCCTCGCCTCATCGAGGGAGGGAGAGGAGCTGAAAGCTGAATACATAAGATAATGCAGCTGCACTAAAGCAGCCAGCTCGCTCAGTGTAAAATTAGAGAGGGAAGAAAAAATCTTGATAAAGAGAGAAGAAAAAGCAGGGACAGACAGTAGGGGGAATAAGAGGAAAAGATGTTCCTCTGGGGCGATTTCCTTTGAAACTGGTTAACCAAATACAGCTATTCATATTCAGCACAATTAATAGTGTCTCTTTCTTGTTCAGACGGCACATCATAACGGGCAGAGGGGAAGAGAGAGAAGAGGATTTCTTTCTCCCTCCAAATTGTAGCCAATTTAAGGACAAAGCGGTACCCTCTACTTCCCCAGAATAGGAGTCGCGCTCATAAAAGAAGACTGACAGTCGACGTCCAAATCGCATTCAAGGACGCAATTTCCAAATGTTAATCATAATCTGCAGATGTTGGCCACTGATACATTTCTTTATTTATTTATTTTGATAGCATGTCTGTGCCCATTTGGATGGCCTGTGAAATTTGAAACAAAGAGGAAAAATCCCTTCTGTTTGAGGCATGTTGAACAGTGTGTGAGACCAGCCACAGCATGGACATCTGCACCATCATCAGATGGGGTATGCTAGCAAACACACACACATGCAGAGAGGGAAACATGCTTACATACACACCCATCTCCTTCCCTTTTTTTTTTTTTTTTTTTACTTCTGCTGCTTTCCCATTCTCTCCAGGTCATTTTAGAGTACCTCCAATGTGTCATCAGACATTGGTTTCTATCTGAAAAAGAAATACTTGACAGAAAGGTATATAAAAGGAGGACACTCTGAATTTTTGACATTTTTTGCACAGCTGCTTCAAAATGAGTAGGATGAAGAGGCAAGGAAAAGCAACTCCAAGACACATTTTTGTTTATTTGCTGCCTTTTCTCCCTTTCCTCTTTCAGTGAGATGGAGGCTAGCACGAGGCCACAGCTGACTCATCCTTGTATAGAGGGGACTCAGTGCAGGGCCATGAAAGAGAAATAGGAATGGCTAAATGAATTCTGGGATCTGCTCTATTCAGCCAAACTCAAAAAGGATAACCTCTTTATTTCCATTTAGATACCAAATGCAAGGTGAAACCCAACTTGTCAGTTAGGTGGCTTTAAATGTTACTTCCCTTAATAGGTAAATACCTACAGCAGTAACCACACCTGCTAACTGCTAATTACATTTATTCAGATTCACGTTGTCTGTGTGGATGTGTGTGTTTCTAGTTTTGAATGGTCCTAGCACCATTTTTGTCTTTTTTTTTGTGGTTAAATATACTGATAAATGTTCTTGATTAGTTTAATGTGTTAGAAAACATCTATTTTTCTATTTACATTCTACACACATTTTGTTTTGTTTTTTAATAATGAATATTCCTTCTTCTCTAGATGTGATCCATCCTTCAGTGGTCACTGATGTTATGGAGCTCATTCTGGCTGAGTGAGACTAACACTTGACTATAAAAGCCATTGATTGGGGTGGCATTAGAGAGATTCTGTTGCTGTTTGTAATATTTCTTGGGGGTGCTGTGTAATTGCTTGTGTTTCAGGACGTTTCTAGAGCCATCATTGGCTTCTGGCTCTCTTTGTTGACTTTGTCCCGCCTTTCCCCCCAATAAACAATCCTCCCAGCTGATAGCATGCCAGGTTCTGTTTGAAACAATCAGTACTCGTGCCCCTCTCAAGTATGCCAAACCCATCAATAGGCAGGGGAAGACAAACAGAGCCATGCAGCTGTCCTCCGAACAAAATGAAGCACTTCCGGGGCCAGTGAGGAGGAGCAGACCACTGGGTGCACCCTAAATGGACCATTGTACTCTCTCACAAAAACCTTCAGGATCACACAGCACCCAATTGTGAGCTGAGCAACACCCTTCCTCATCTACCCACTATACCCATACCTACAAATCACGCATTTACCTTCACCCACCCCAGCCATGTTTCTTCATTCATTCTCTCCCTCCCTCTTCTGGTCAGTGAAATTTTGCTGTATTGTTTTGGGGAGCAATAAAAAAACTCGCCCTGCTATAAATGGATGTAATGGCTTTGGTATCCCCACCCACCCTTTCTCCAGTCAGCAGCAGACTGTGAGCAAGGCAGACTCTGCGTGTCTAGCTGCCAAAACACTCAACATGCCACAGCAGTCTGGGTACTGGGTGCTGAAAGAGGGTCTGCATTTTAATATTCAGTGCACCAATTCATTAACATTCTATTCGAGCCTACAATAGATACTGGAGAGGCTGTGACCCTGCAGTTCCCCCGATCAAGGTCAGTAACTAAGAAAATAAAATCTGAATTGCATCCTGGCACACAATTGGATCCTCCAGCCATGCCATATCCCCGCTTAAGAAAATAAAATTACCCCCCACCCTCCACCCAACGTGATGAACGTATTCACTGTGTTCTCAATAGGAGCACTTTGGCATGAAAAGCCTGTGCTTCAAAAGTACAAATTATTATTTTGATCTTACAATGTGAAATGTAAATTCATCTTCAGGACAAGCGATTTGCAAAGTGCTTCTGTCATCGCAGTGACCCTCGTAAATTATGGATTTGTTAAAGTTTTCTATTTACGCCCCACCATGACCATGCACACACACACACACACACACACAAAAGCACTCACAAAAGCTCCATGGGTTTTGTAGATCACCACAGTTTTACAACCCATGCCAACTATGCAGCACTGTCTGTAAAAGGTCACTCTTACTATTCACATCCCTGCACATATAGACACACACACACACAGTCAAGAGAATAAATCTAGCCGATCAGTCGATTATGTGATTGGGTGCTGTGACAAAGGGTGTGCATGTTGCTAACACGTTCCCTGTCAGTAGAGGAGCGATATGTGGGTAGACACAAAGCCTCATTAAAATACATACAGAGCTGGTGCGACTCCGGTGGGTGGGAAAGATGCTCCATCAAGATGTCGTTACAACATGGCTGTCTCCACCCACTGCCATGTATCTGCCTCACACTGTCCTCCCCCATGCCTGGACAGCACAATGGCTGGCTCCTTTATAGCCGGTGTGGGCCATTCCTTCCATTCCCCGCAAGGTCAGGGCCTAATCCTCGGGGAGTTCTCACATTGTGTTTTAGCGAACTGGGGTCAAACTGTTTGAAATGAGGAGGTTTAGTTAAACATCTATTAGGCAGGCCCAGTGTGTTGGAGTGCGCTTGATTTAAGTGCAAAGCTGTTGTTCTCAGCTGTCCTCATACTCAGCAGCATATTGGGGTGCATGTTTCACAGGTCCTGTATGTGTCACTGTGAACAAAAACGTCCCACAGCATACGCTGCTTTAAATAATACACACTGACCCCGTGTTCACCCCAACACATGTCCACCTACACAAGCGACGTGTTTTCCACAAATGAATCTGTTTCAGAATAGTTCATATGTCTGTCATCTTCTTTGCCACTGAGAGGCGCTATGCCGAGAAAGGAGGGGGGGGATTAAAGAATAAAAGTTTAAAGTGTAGCTGTGCTGTCAGCAGTGCCATGTAGGCCAACTGCCCTGTTAGTGAGGCTGACATTCAAAGAGAGTTGGGACGCAAACAACAGTCCCACAACCTCCCGCTGCGAGAAGACATTTCTCATGGTGGCCGAGTGCTTTGATACAGCTCTTGTGATCCTCGCTGGCATGGCTTTGAGAAAACACACACACACACACACACACACACAACACAGAGCCCAGGCCATCACCATTATATACCATTTGAACACAGTGCTTTTTATATATTCCAGATTTTTCCATTATTACTGTCATGAAATCACCATCTTTCTGCTGGGTATTACAGTAAATGTATGTTTTATGGAACTCTGGCTGCACTCTGTTGCCATTTTCACACAAATATTTGGTTTCATCTGTTGTGTCCATTTGTGAAAAAAACTTAAAAGCAAACATGCATGTACTGTACATGTAAATGCAAAATATTCCCAGAGAAAAGATTACTTTAGTGAAAGTTCTTGTTATATCCAAATAAAAACGAATTAAAATAGGACACTGTCCTCATGCTGCTCGTTAATAGCAATGCTATCTCTATAATAGTAAAACGTGACTGCAAGCAATAAGCAGTAATGCAGGTTAGTGGATATACAAGCCACTTTCAAGACTAAAGGCAAACAAGCTCCACTAATTACTGAGGCACTATGCAGTCATTTCTAAAAGCAAAGGTTACTGAATGGTTGCCTGTTACTTCACTCACCCTGCACCAAATGCTTAAGATAATGACCAGTTACTAATTGGTGCTTATACCTTATATCAGTTTGTTCAGAATATAATTGCAGCTATTATGGTACTAAATAATCATTGGAATTAGCATCTTTTAGTGAAAAATGTGCTAAATAGAAGTATGGAGCATTTTCCAGTGAGAGGTCTTAGTTTCAATGCACCACCGGTTGATTCATCATTAACTAGAGGGTTCAGGGCAGAAGGAATACCTTTCCTATCATATTGCGGTGTCAGTGCATCTTCTGCATCGGCTAATGGAGGCACTGATGTAGCACATTCACGTCTGTGTGCAGTCTTGTGTGTTGGGGGGGGGGCTATTTTATTAGTATATTAGGCATGTTTATGTGAACACTGTGTGTGCATGTAGCTGTTTGCGTGTGCGTGCACTCTCCATGAAGTGCACAATTGAAGGGAGCACGGCCTATATTCTATGCAGATCACGCTCCCCATGCTTCAGCAGCTCCTCCTTTGTGCTGGCCCTTCCGTCAGCTGTTGACTTCCTAAGTGTCTCAGACAGCCGTGTTTCTGTCTGCGCCTCTGTCCACTGCCTTGTCCCGCACACATTTCTGAAGTCGGCTGACTGCTAATGTCCGTATCCAGACAAAGACCCCACTCTGTGGCCACTCTGCGGGGCCCGGCCCAGGGCCAGGGATGACTAGGAGGGGGGTCCGGGGAGGAAGAGAAGCAGGGGAGGGCTTAGTTTGGGAAAAAGAAGGGCTGAAGCTGGTAAGAGCACCCGGCACTGCCTGCCACTCTATACTCATGTCACGCTTGTGTGACAACCACTCCTCTGTGCTTGTTTGAACTGTCCTTCCCAATTAGCACTAATAAGTCACTCTGTAAGCATGAGCAAGCATAGTGTTCCCAGTCACTCCTAGTTCACATAGGCATAAACAGATATGTGCACAAAACACAAACACACATTCTCTCTTCCCCCCTAAGCTTAGCAGCGCATGAAAGTCCCAGGAGCACAATCCCACTAATAGACAGAGAAAGCCCAAAATGCATCTCATTCCCGGCAAACAAGTGCCAGTAAAGAGGGAAATTAATGACAAGTCATTTGAAGGGTTTGCCTAAGAATAATTTTACTCTGCCATCTCATGACCACTGAAGAATTGATTAGATCCATGCTCAATCAAAGTGTCTGAATCAATAAAGAGCAGAGCAGGCACGCTCCAGCCCAATTTATTCCCAGCATCACTCTAACATGAGAGTCACAGAGATAAAGAGAGCATCTCTGACAGGTGACAGTGTGAAGGCCCCGCTGAAAGGAAAAGCTCGTGTCACAAGCAGAAAGGCAGGTGTGTCACTACTGGTACTTCATTACATTGGGTCACATGCCTTCCAGCTTCACTTCAGGGATTCGCCACATACTGTCATTTTAAATAATTTAACTAATGAATATTTGTTTCAAAAAATATGAAACAATAAACAAATTATTACTGTGACTTAGTTTAATGGTACAGTGTTCGTTTGTAAGAACAGGCATACTGCATGGGAGGAGAGGCTGAAATACAGACTTCACTGGTGTTTTCTCAAAGTAAAGACCGGAGGACTTAGTCAGGCTCAGCTGTGCTTTGCTGTTTATTGTTGGCTGCTTGTTTATTGTCATGCAGAAAGCAGAGGGGGCATTAAAGGAAGATTTCGCCCTTATTTTAAAATGTGGTGCTGAAGATTAGAGGGCTTGCCAAACACTGTGGAAACACTTAATTGATTTCCTTTGGACTGTTTACCTCTAATGTAGCCCTCCTAGAGCCCAGCACTCATACACAGTGCACACACAAACGCACACACACGTAAAGTACAACCCTAGCCCCATTGACGCCAACACGGGCCTGCCAAGAGCCTCATTTGTATTCACAGCAGTGGCATTTGCCAGCCTGAGCGTTGCCGTGGTGATGCTGCCCACACAAGTGATGATAAATGGTGCTTTCAGCTTCTCTGCCTTCCATAGAGCAGAGCAGGGAGCTGAGGAGTTGCTGGCTAGGACACTGCGACAGCCACAGCTAGTAAGGCCTCATCCCTAACGCCGGGCAACTGACGCATGACTACACAAGCCCAGGGCTGCTTGAAGGCTTTGGGTGCAGGGGAGTGGTGGGTAAGAGGGGTCTGGTGTTGTATGGGTTGTGTGTGTGGATATGGAGAAAAGAGATTAAGGTAGTGTGTGTGTGTGTGTGTGTGTGTGTGTGTGTGTGTGTGTGTGTGTGTACATGTCCTGAAAGAGGGGGAGGGGGCATATGTTGGGAAGAAGTGTGTGCTTGAACTTGTTACTGTTAGCTGAAAAAGTGATGTCAGCCTCACTGTTTCTTGAGTGTGTTTTGTTTCCTGTATTTTTCAGGTATGTGATCATTTGTTCACAAGTTAGTGGCATAAAATATCTGACCTAAAAATATCTCATGTACTTTTTTGTACCTGGTTTACCTGAAAATATATTTTTTAAGCTTGCTGTGTCTAATAAGCCACTGGGAAATACAGTTTATCTTTTAAAATGGTAATTGTTTGAATATAAAAATATGTTTTTTCATCTACACATAGCAATAACATATACATTAACATTAGTACTCCATAATATTAGGAAAATTAGAGAGAAATTATAGAAAATTGTCAGGAAACCTGTCATAATAAAACTTTAATATTTTTATGTATTAAGAAAATTACTTTCATTTTATTTATTTTAAATTTTTATTTATCAAATTTAAGGGAATTTTAAAAAGTGCCATTTCAGTAAGAATGTCCTGTCACAAACATTACTGTTTTATTAAATTACTTTTACAGAAAGGTAGTCAGTCAAATGCCTTGATTAAAAAAACCTTTGTACTCTGTTATTGTTCAACCATGCCTGCATGTATACAAACCTGCTAAACACTCACTAAACACTAAAATAAAAATAAATGATTTTTGAGAGAACAATTGTCTTATTAACTACAGTAACAGTGAAGCTAATTTAGCCTCACATACAAAGGCTGATTCAGCCTGCCGCCTGTTTTCTATTCAGTCGGTGACACGGTAAAGGCTGTTTGTGCCTTAAATCAGCGTAGACAAACAGAGGGTTAAGGTATCCAGCTACTTGCCTTCCCCAGAGCCCACACATACAGTTGTGCAGCTACAGAGGGTGGGGAGGCTGGACTGAAATCCTCCTGATCCTGGTTAAATAGAAATATATGGTGTTATTCCCACATTATGGTGCACCGATAGCTAGACCCGGATGATTTCATATCTTAGTGTCTTATTAGAAATAGTGCAACAGCAGAGATAGACAGACTGTATTTATTTGTGGCAAGTATCTAATTTCAGGTTTAATACCAGTCATTTAAACAGTTTTAGGTTGATTTGAAGTGCATCAATCTTTGCCTGCATGTGTGTAAAAAAAAAAAAAACTAAAAACTTCCCTTTTATTTTTTAAAACAATTCTACAAATGAAAA
>NW_018127974.1:1030514-1073852 GCF_001952655.1 Monopterus albus | reverse complement strand
GTGTGTGTGTGTGTGTGTGTGTGTGTGTGTGTGTGTGTGTGTGTGTGTGTGTGTGTGTGTGTACATGTGCTGGAAGAGGGGGAGGGGGCATATGTTGGGAAGAAGTGTGTGCTTGAACTTGTTACTGTTAGCTGAAAAAGTGATGTCAGCCTCACTGTTTCTTGAGTGTGTTTTGTTTCCTGTATTTTTCAGGTATGTGATCATTTGTTCACAAGTTAGTGGCATAAAATATCTGACCTAAAAATATCTCATGTACTTTTTTGTACCTGGTTTACCTGAAAATAATTTTTTTAAGCTTGCTGTGTCTAATAAGCCACTGGGAAATACAGTTTATCTTTTAAAATGGTAATTGTTTGAATATAAAAATATGTTTTTTCATCTACACATAGCAATAACATATACATTAACATTAGTACTCCATAATATTAGGAAAATTAGAGAGAAATTATAGAAAATTGTCAGGAAACCTGTCATAATAAAACTTTAATATTTTTATGTATTAAGAAAATTACTTTCATTTTATTTATTTTAAATTTTTATTTATCAAATTTAAGGGAATTTTAAAAAGTGCCATTTCAGTAAGAATGTCCTGTCACAAACATTACTGTTTTATTAAATTACTTTTACAGAAAGGTAGTCAGTCAAATGCCTTGATTAAAAAAACCTTTGTACTCTGTTATTGTTCAACCATGCCTGCATGTATACAAACCTGCTAAACACTCACTAAACACTAAAGTAAAAATAAATGATTTTTGAGAGAACAATTGTCTTATTAACTACAGTAACAGTGAAGCTAATTTAGCCTCACATACAAAGGCTGATTCAGCCTGCCGCCTGTTTTCTATTCAGTCGGTGACACGGTAAAGGCTGTTTGTGCCTTAAATCAGCGTAGACAAACAGAGGGTTAAGGTATCCAGCTACTTGCCTTCCCCAGAGCCCACACGTACAGTTGTGCAGCTACAGAGGGTGGGGAGGCTGGACTGAAATCCTCCTGATCCTGGTTAAATAGAAATATATGGTGTTATTCCCACATTATGGTGCACCGATAGCTAGACCCGGATGATTTCATATCTTAGTGTCTTATTAGAAATAGTGCAACAGCAGAGATAGACAGACTGTATTTATTTGTGGCAAGTATCTAATTTCAGGTTTAATACCAGTCATTTAAACAGTTTTAGGTTGATTTGAAGTGCATCAATCTTTGCCTGCATGTGTGTAAAAAAAAAAAAAACTTTATATATAATTTATTTATTTATTTATTTATTTTTTACTTACTTACTTACTTACTTACTTATAGTCTGTTCAAGTCTGAGTCTGCCAAAACTGGGCACTTGACATGTCCAATGAAATTACAGTAATTCTTTCACAGCCCATGAACGCAGTCATCCTTGGTCAAACTTTGGGATGACTGCCCCTTCAAAAGATGGCCTGACCCTTCTAAAATCAAGCCTGATTACCCATCTCTAGGACACTAAGAAGCGTCCAACTTCAAAAGGAGCAGAGACAATCATGGGTGGGATAGTACAGGGGAGGGGGTGTTCTGAAACCTCAGCCCTGTGCTGTGGTGGTCTGGGCCAGACTGAACCTTGTCAGCCAGGGGGCCGAGGCTATTAAAAGATAAATGTATTTCTCTGTTCCATTATTCATGATGTGAGGAAGTGGGGAGGGAGCAGGGAGCCAGAGGCTTAGCACAGCAGTGGATCTCTCCTCGGCCTTGTCAAGACCAAAGCCCCCACTGCACCCGCTGCACCTCGCCCTGATGCAAGAGAGGGTGCGTGGGGTGGGGGCGTCCAGGCGACAGCTGTGGGGTGAAAATGGGAGATAGAGAGATAATGCAACATTATTTATTCCCACACACACACACACACATATATATGATTATAAATACAACTGCATATAACATAACATTTGTAGCAGTTAAATATAAATTACGACATGATTTAAATTTTGGGCTGTTATTAATTTTGAATTCATATAAATTGGTTTTTAACACACACATACATCTTATGCAAACACACAGACACAATCTGGAAGAAGCATCAGACTGTTGCTGAATAACCTCTCAGCCACTTATTAAGTAAAGGGTTTGGGCAAATATTTTGGAAGCACATTGAACTTCTACACCAGAGCAAATGGAAAAATGAGCTTTTGTCCAGCTCGTCTCTGATCTGCAAGAGAAGCAGATTGGGATGACCCCAGTGTCACTCATTTGGAGATGAGTCACTGTTGAGAAAAGCCGAACATGTTGAAGAAAATGTCAAATAGAACAACTAAGCCTCGTCTGTTTGCTGCCTTTTCTTATGTGATTCTTCTTTTTCTCTTGTATAAACAAAGACAACCATGCAAACACTATTTTTTTTAATTGTCATGGAATATTTAAATAATTGTCATTGAAGTGAGATCAAATAAAGAAAAGCTATCCAAGCTAATATGCTTGAATTACATGTAAATAATTTGACGTGATGTAATTTTTTTGCCCCCATTATATTATTGTTCCCAAATATATTTTAATAGATTAAAAGATTGTATTGTATTGAACAAAAACATTTATCTCACATGCCTCATGTAGGAAGAAACTACCTGTTCATGTGTTAATCAAATACTTTCCAAATTGTTTCATAATTACCTATAATTGAACACACACTGTGCAATTTTGCTGTTCCATGCCAGTATCTATTTTCTGCAGTTGTTGAAATCATGCTGGCTTGTGTTTGTCTCAACAGTGGCAATCACTGTTAACTCTGGTTTTCATTTTCAAACATACTTCCACAAATTATTTTATTTAGACAAGTAAGAGGGAATAAGAAATTTGAATTGTATTTACAAAAATGTGTTTTAAGAGATTAACTGTCACTGACCACAATCATTTTAATTTTCAGTTTTAGGTTTAGTGATTTATTTTAATCCACTCAGGAGAAGTATCCTCACAAAACAGACCAATGCAGTGCTCATGTCCATTAAATGGTGCTTTTGCCTTGGTACAAGTGGTCCCCATTGCTTGTATTTACAAATTTGTGCTACATTATAACGGCATAAAATGCACACCACTGCTTGGGAGAAAAGAGGAGCTCTATGACAGAGTGTAGGGTGGTCTGAACACATCAGTACTCATGACTCCATGCTGGGATCATTTGTTTCCAGACAAGAGGGCACAAGGGTGGGAAAAAGGAATATAAGATGGTCAGGCAAAGTGGGAGAAGGGTGGGTGGTGTGGGGTGGGGTGGGAGCTGGTGGTGAAATGTGTGTGCTTGTGTATGTATGTGTGCTTGGATAGATGAGTGTGTTTTATATGTCTCTGTCTCTGTGTACTTGTTTATGTGGATCACTATTCTTGCCACTTTACACATTCTGCCTTGAATTAGACACAAGAGACAAAAGGCTTCATATTTGTGCTTGCATGTCAAGGATTACTTGTTCCATTCCCCATTATCTGCTTATCACTCTCTGTGCTCTTTAATCTCTTTCTTGTCTCTGCTCAATGGCTTCCTCTCACTGTCTCCCCAACACAAATGTAGCCTTTCTCTCTTTCTGTTTTTTAACACTTACAAAACTGAAAAGGCCTGGCCTGGTCTGGGCCACCTGGAAGCACCAGTGAAGCTTTCTCCCAGGCCTGGCTCCCTGCCACTAGCCAGCTGTAGCATTGTGAGTGGCCCATCTCAGTTAATTCCATGCATTGCAATTGTTGCTGGGCACTGTTTACAGCCACCTCCTACCCCGCCTGGGTAGCCTCTCCGATTGTCCCAGGGCCTCCCTTGTTTAATACTGTTTTGCAAGTTATTAAGCCCTGGAAGTCCATTAATCACAGTTCACGGGCTGTGTAAGCCCACACAAGCCAGGCAGAGGTGGGGGATGGGTAGGCACACTCGCTGTCCTCAATGGGCTTAGACGGTGGTCCATTCAGATCCCTAACGAGATCATTACCACTAACTAAATACAAACCTGACCCCACGACCCACTGGGAAATTACGTAGGAGCTCCCTGGTGCAAGACATTAATATACACCCACCCTCCATCTCCACCCTGCCCGTTTTCCTGCAACAGTGCGTAAACGCCCACCCCCTAAGTCTCCCAATGCAACCCAACCCCGCTCCCCCACCCCACCCCACCCCTTGTCCATTCTCACTTTCTTGCCTGTGGACAGACCTCTCACTTTCTCTTGCTTTCTCTCAGTCCCTCGCGTTCTCTTTTTACCAGGCCTCTGGCCAATGAGCAACAATCACCCTGGAGCTTTTCAGATTACTTGACACACTGTGTCTACTTTTGGGAGGGAGACCACCTGGTAAGCTCATTTTAATACAAAACCAGTTCAGTCTCCTCTCCCACTTTTCTCTACTCCTCTAATTCCACCTCTCAAGCCAAGCCACCACCATGAATTCTGCCTAATCCAGTGACCCCCACAGAACATTGCTGGTTTTACACTCCTCGCAAGAGGCTGGATTTGGGCGGATTACATGCTTCCAATTCTGTTTAGAGACACCTGTGACTGGAGGTGGAAGGAAAGACCAGTGAAACATAGAAAGAGAGGGAACACAGAGAGAGCTCCATCCTTTCTTTTCAACCTTTCACCTTTTATTTTGACATTTTAAGTCATCAGTTGCCACCTTCCTACTCTTTGTCTGTAACCTTTCCATTGTAGAAGGCAGGTTCAATGTCCAAGCAGCCACAGGATCGTTACTGTGTGGTCCAGGCTTGGGGGTGGTGGGTTAAGAAGGATGACAGAGTGGGAGTGAAGGATGTGGGTGGAAATGTTGATTGGGGGTTCACACTGACTTTCACTTTAGCCCCTCAGCTTATGTTAAGATGTTGTCACTTTCACAAGCTCAAGTGTTGCCACTTCAGATGCCGGAGCTTAGTGTTCGCAATGGGCTCTTTGGTGGGGTTGAGGGGGGAGAGAGGGCAAGAGGGAGGCTGTCTAGGAAGATTTCCATTTTAAACAAGCACAACGTTGTCACACTGTCACCTGACTGCCATGGCATCCCCTTTTCAATGTTACCCAACTTCCTGTCTCCTCTTTGCTCCTTTCGTGCCTCCTTCTCTTTAGCTGCCTCTCTTCATCTTTCTCAAGAACTCTTCAAGGCAGCGTTTCCGCCCAGAATTCCTCTGCTAACTTGATGAATTGTATCTTACAGCCTATTGAGTTTTGTGGGTAAGGTGCTTAATTGTTTCGTTCTTGTTTTTTCCCCCAGAATATCATGGTGGATGCTTAAGCTATATGTGCAGTCATATTTTAAATTAGGTGTAGTATCCCCCACTTTAATGCATGATAAAATCTCAATTGTTCCATGATGTGAAACAGACATGCAGCAACAACCAGGACTGAATTAAATCGAAATCTTAATTTACCTGGATATTATACTCCGGTGAAATATAATCACTGACTGAATATCTGGGCACACAAGCAAATTCTTAATTGACTCTTAATGAGTGTCATAGAACATTATGCTTCATTGTAGATGCAGAGATTGAGGGATGACTTTTCACTATGAATAGAAAAACAAAAATGAGCCGAAACATATGAGCATGACTAGATACAAATATACACACACATAAAGGCACTCCTATTTTCAAACCATCCACTCTGGAAAACACAACTTTAAATGCAAAATTACACACAAAATCTCACAGCTTAGGCAGGTTGTAGAGTGTCTACCTGGTGCTACATTGATTGTTCCTCGACGCTGACCAATTGTAAACTCATAATGATGCTCTCTGGCATGACAAGTGATTTTAACCTGCCTGTGGGCCGCCCCCGCACAGTGTCACAGATCGGCTGCCCCGTGTAAACAAAAACATTAGGAAAGTGTTCCACATTTAAGAGCATGCTAATTACAGTCATTCCTATTTGAAGTACTTTCTGGTGCAATTTGCTCAGATCACGAAACCTCCAATCTCTCTCATGTAAACAAACTCTCACGCAACAAAGAGATAAAGCAAATAATAAAATAGACACTGGCACTATCAGAACTCGCTGGGGGCACTGTGTTTGAAGTAGGCTTCAAATAGTATCATACTACTCTACAGTGTTGAGTCCTACTGTTGTGCACATCCCCAGTGAGGAATAATTACAAGGGTTGTTGTTGATGTGCTCAGGAAAACAAATCATTTACTTTGTAACGGCAGAATGGAGAGGAATACAATCCCAATGCAGCAACATAAAGAAATGTATTTGTATTTCATACACATCAACTAGACTAACATTTTGTCAGTTCTCCCTTCATGTCACACAAGTTAAGAACTTAGGTATGTTATTTGATAGATCCCTGAAGATGGATAAGCACGTCAGTTCAGTGGTTAAATCAAGCTATTTCCAAGTGAGATTACTGGCAAAAGTGAAATATTTTCTTTCTTAATGACTTTGAAAGAGCAGTGCATGCTTTTATCAGCTCTAGGTTTGATTACTGTAATGTGTTGTATGTTGGTTTACTTCAAACATTACTATCCAGACTTCAGTTGATTCATAACGCCACAGTCCGTCTTCTCACAGGCGCTTGCAAACATCAACGTACAATATTACCCTGGTTCTGGCTTCCTGTCTGGCAAAGGATTGATTTTAAGCTATTGTTTGTTTTTAAAGATGTGCATAGACTTTCACCAGTTTATCTCTGAATTTCTTCATGCACATAAGTTAGCATGCTCATTAAGGTCATCAAATTAGTTGCTCCTAAAGGTGCCCTCGATATCCGAGCTAAAATCATGGGGTGACAGGATATTTGTGGTAGCGGCTCCTTTGGAACTGCCTCCTTTATTCCCTTCATTCTGCACTGAACCAGGTCACCTTCTGCTCATTAGTAAAACCAGTGCTGAATGAGGTTCTTATCTTATAGTTTTATCTGTACTTGTTTTTCTTTGTGGTATTTATTTCTTTTTTATTCTGTACCTCACTTTGTAAAGCTTGTTTAGATAGGTGATACTGTATATAAATAAACATTGCTTGCTTGCTACTTTCTTGTTGACAAAGACTATCTAATTACCACTTCCTGCTCAGCCTCTTTCTATTCATATTTGGTCTCAACCTTTCACCCTGGCCAATAGTCACCAGGGCCGATTCACAGCAACAGATTGGGGTGGGGGTGGGGGCACCACAGCCCTTTCCAGGTGAGAGTGTTTCTTCAGTGGTAGAGGAAATGAAGCAGAAATGATGGAGTGTTTGTTTTCTGACATTTTGTCTCTCTGTGGCCTCATCAGGGCTGAGCCTCACAGACGTCAAGTGTTAATTTAGGGCTCCTGCCGAGCGTGAGCCTGTCAGCGGCAAGGCTTGGAGGAGGGAGGTGAGCTCTTGCAGAAAATGACCCTTCTGGTCTGATTGTCTTCTTGCCCGCAGACTGGCACTGAGAGGAAAAACAAAGATGTGGGGAGTGAGAAAGAGGTGGCTGAGTGCTAATGCACCTTGCAGCAATTAGAGAGGCTTACCTGACTGTGTGAACACAGCACACAAACACCCCCACCCCCACCCCACCCCACACACACACACACACACAAAAAGGACAGCTAAATAAATGCACACCAGCTGATGTCAGCACATACACCAGCAAAATGAAAGGCTGAGTCCTTTTCAAAGAATTCAGCCGGACACACAAAAAAACACACACTTTCACTGTGGCCCATTCCCAGTGAGCATCTTACCACCACCTTTTAGCCCAGTGATTAATTGGCCTGTGCTTACGATAGTCCAAGCCTTTATTCTGTGAAACTTAAACAAAAAAGACAGACCTCTCTAAAGATTACAACAGCACATTAGCCACAGGGTGAACCATGAAATAGCTTTTCCCCTCCTGCAGTGTTGTGACTCTGTAGTGGTCACTGCCAGTCAAGGGGAAGGTGCATGGGCTTAGTTGAGCAATGCAGATCAGCTGACCAGTGTGGACCAATAGGGAAATAGACACAGGTATGGCAGTGAGAGGAAACAACCTCTGTGGAGACAATAGGAAACTGTTTTGTTCATCAAAAAGTCAAGTTTTTTCCAAGAGAGTCCAGTACATCAAATTCATTGTGATAAAGAGGGTTTACAGGGCTGTCACAGTGGAAGGAAAGGTTAATTCCATAATTATTTCAGTGTGAAAAATAAATAATGTACTCTTTGCTGTTTCCATCATTCCCTAATTCACTTGGAAATTCATTTTCTTTTCTTTTTTTTACACTCCACCTAGCCCAATTCAATCACTTGAGTTCATCTGTCTGTTATGCAAATCTGAGCGGCTGAGATTGAACCCATTTGAATACCTGGTTCAACTCGTGAGCAGAGGGACTGATGAAAAAGATGAATTCTTCCGTTTTAATATGCCTCCCTTTCTCACCCAGTCGTGCAGTATCAAGGCTACCTTTTTGCATGGTGCTCTCATTTATTTTAGCCCATTGCACAAGGCTGCTCTGGCAGTCAAATGTATGAATAAGGAGAGGGAGTCGCCCTTTCTTTCTGTCTGTCGTGCTTTACAGAGAGGCGAGGTCTGTTTCTAAGATCATGGACAGTGGCGGTGGAGACCAAAGGAGATGATTCTGACAATGTGAGAAGAGGCCTCCATGTGTGTCAATGACCATTTTTCCTAATGAAAAGAGAAGAAGATCTGCTTTTAACAGTTTTGTAAGTATACAATTGTCTGCTAGACGTAGCAGATTATGTCTAACTGCTCAAGGTCCTGAATGACAACCAGTCCTGGGCTTGAGCAGGGCTAAGACGGATGTCTTGTAGGCATGTAGACATAGCACTATTATTTCAACTTATCCCTAGTCAAGGCAGCCAGGGGCACAGCAGGGGGCTAATAGTCCAGCCCAGAGGAGCTCTCTACAGCTTGATGCATTGTGTCAAAGCCTCGCCTACTTCACGCACATTAAGGATCACATGCCACAATTTCACAGTACAGCAGGGAGACCAGCCCCTGTCCCAGGCCCTGATTGGCCGGTGATGGATGCTGTTGACAGTTGCAAGCCGAGTACCAAGTAGAGCAACACAAAGGTCAAGGTTGAAGCTGCTAGTGTGGTCTGGTTAACAGTGGAAGGTCTCCATGGTAGGAAAGTGCTGTTTACACTAAACACTAACTAGGCAGTATGTTATATGGGCACAAAGGGCTTTAGTCATTTGAAGCCATGGCTTTTGTGTAATTGCTCGAGTTTCTAACCACAGTATTGTAGCATTAAGGCACTGGACTATTTAAAATGTCTGAGTAAAAACATAATGGTCTTTAAAGAAAACCCAATTTAAATGAAAATTAAATTGCTAAAAATTGGGTATTTGCATGAGGAAACTACTTCGTTCTTGTTCCAGACAGTAGTAGCTGTAGTATTTTGTGCCATATCCCTCTGAGAAGGGCAAAATAAAACAGTTGTTCCCGCTGTAGTGTCCTGCGGAAGTGAATTTTTTCAATATAGCACTTCAGGTTGAAGACATTTCTCCTGTCATTTTCCTCCAGTACTTCAGTGTAATTCTTCCCCCCCCACTCCCCTCCATTTCTTCCCCAGCGACTGCAGTATGTGGCAGTCTGAATTGTGTGTTATTACCCAGCAGGAGACAATATCATTACCACATATTTGCTGTCAAGGGTCTGCAAAGAATGGTGCTGTCTTGGGCCTCAGTGATCTAACAACCTCACACAGGGCTTCAGAATTACCCACTCCTGGCTGGGAATAGTCAAACACTACCAGTTAGAGAGGGGAGTGAACAAAAGACAGGTACCCTTTCCCTCCCTCCCTCTTTCTCTCTCACTCTCTCATGAAAATAGAAGGGGACACACCTCCTCTGCACCAAACGGAGAGTGCTATTCTCCTGCACCTTGATAGAAATATATGTTTTGTTCAAGTGCCGAATAGATATGAGCCTGCAAGGTAGATGTGAACTAGCTGTATGTCTGTCATTCTAGATAAAAAGGCAAATTGTAGTCTCTGTGGTGTACTATTAGTCTTGGATAACTAGGTCATAATTACTAGCACTTGTATCATGTTTTTGCTTGATACTACCTGTGTATTCTACACACTGTATACAGAAATAAGAGGACAGCATGTCAAATTGTGTGGACAATAATAATAGAGGTGTATGTGAATATTAAAAAAAAAAAAAGTCATTTCTGTTTTTCCTCTTAACATATCACATTGTGACAGCATTTGAAACAGTTCATGTAGATATGTCATATAATGTCAGAGGCAAATAACTTTAGAATGGACAAACAATCCCTTTCATGAAAACTACTATTCAGACTTTGTAACAATGTCTTTCTCATAAGACAAATAGAATTGCTATCATTGCTGTTGACAGCTTACACCAAACAGTTGCATGCATACTGAGTGACAAAGCCATCTATTTTCTTTCCGGAAAAACAGGCAATAGACACTCTGGCAATTGAACCACAAATGAGGAGTGAAAATTTCAAACTTCCTCTCCCAGCCACCATCATTTATACAAGCCATAGAAATATTTGATTGCTCTTGCATATCTCCTCACGCTTAAGGCAGCCAACCAAAACGCAGCCATGTAAACAAAGTCTGGGACTCTATATGAGCCTGTCATTTAGGAATCCAAGCGGATCAAGCTTGCAAACAATCAGGAGAGAGAGGAAAAGAAACTCTGTGAGAGCTTCTTCTTCCAGTGCTTTGAAGGTGTAAACAGAGATCCTTATTTAAGGTAAGATATGGCCATGCATCCTTGATACACCTCTGCACTGAAACAAGGCAATAGTCCTTGATTTTTTTGCAACAATAGGGGCCAGCTCTTGAGGGAGACACATTCATATTCATGAATTAAGGCTCTGTAGTAGTAAATACTGAGCATAGAGCTCCAGCAGTCTTTATTGGCGTTAGGGTTATTTGAAACCTGTAAACCATTTTAATAATAACATCATTTACAGTATTCATGCTATTTAGTAGAATGAATATATATTATATTGAACATTGCTAGACTGTACACTATAGGAAAGATGGAATTTCTCATTAATTAAAATTGATGAAATGCAGTGCCCTATGTAAAGGCGTTGAATAAAAAAGTGTGAATACCAAGAAAGGTAATAAAATAAAGCCAAAGCATACTGTATAAGGTCAGCCTAGTAAATAACGTGGAATTTTATTGAAAAAAGGAAGGATTTTCAACTGTAGCAGAGCTACCATTCAGTTTATTCAAATGAGGACCAGCTGGTAGGCTTATTACAATTGAGAATTTAATTAATGTGGTGTTCCCGCATTCACCACTTTGCAAGTGAAATCCAAGATCACACATCAGTCAAACACGATGTTCCGACATGATATTAAATTTGAACAGTTACACCTTACAAGCAAAGAGCACTCAAAGACATCAGCCGATCGGACGATATGATAACGTTTTGAAATCGTTGCCACTAAATTAACCTGATTCTAATAGGATTTGAGGTAGATAACATGGAAAATTACAGTTTTCTTTTCAAGGCAGTATACAAAATGGAAGCGTCACAAATTGATTTCTATTTCCTGTCTAGATGCCCTCCTCCATCAACACATTTTCATAATTTGAGATGAGGCGATATGGCATTAATAGTCCCTATCTTATCTTGTCACATCCTGAAATTGTTGGAGAGGATATGATTAGCTGAACAATAGCATGAGAAATGCACTTTATGAAGGCTATCCAGGATTTTATGACAAAGAGAGTGGAGAGGTGGAGAATGGGCCAGGAAGCCGACATGGTGTCAGTCAAATGCCCTCGTTTCTGGATCTTGATTTGTCACAGCAGGCATTTAGAAGAGCCCAGGATTCGATGATACATGCATGCCCACCGGTGTTGGCCATTCACACATGATTAGCATTTTATTATTGTTTATAGGCTATTTAGGAGGCAGGAAGACAGTCCTGAGCCAATGGTCCAAGGAGGGCTCCAAAGCGTTGTGTTTTGGACTGGTTAAATGCACCATTAAGCCTTTTAAAATGAGCTCCACCCGTCAGAGCCTAAAAACAAACGTGGCTTTCTGGCTATCAATGGGCGCCACTTAGAGGAAACAATGCCCTGTTGAGGCCCACCAGTTCCCTCATCAATGAACATCAAAGATGAATGTGCCCTGGCTGACAGCTTTGTTTTGACTCTGATACCCACAAAGCCTTGCTCAATATCATCCTGGTCCTGCTCCTCTGGGCTGCCCTAACAGGTGCAACCCCTCTTCTCAATGCACCGTTTGACAAGACTGAGGATGGATGGGGTGGCAGGGGGTCTTTGGTCCACATCCGCCTTAATCCAGCCTGCTATAAAAACACTTTGAAAAACAAATGTTTGTTTGGCCAAAGTCAAAGCCCTGTAGCCCAGGGCTCATCCGTCTGTCTGCCTGGGCTTTCGCCCCTTTATTCCTTTATACTCTTTCCTGATCATTTGGACAGGACATTAAACAAAATGTTGGAGGATCTGATTCTCAGCCATTTCCCACAGGAGGAATACATACTGTTACAACAGCCAATTGTTTGGATTATGATAACAGTGCCTAAAGAAGAAGAAAGAGCAGAAAGGAAAGGGTAAAAAAAAAAAGTCAGACGATCTCACATCCCAGAACATTTTGTAAAGAGAAAATGACTGCCAGTATCAAAAGACGCAGAACACGGATCAAACCTGATTATCATTCAAGTTACTCTTTAGATGGGGAGCGTTTTAAGCCAACTAATTTCTCGGCTCTTCTTTTTCTGCAATCAGAACTGTGTTTTTCTGCCAGTGATAGGCTCCCACTACTTCATGGGGAGATTAGAGCTCTTCCACTCAGGAATATAGAAAGGCCTACTGCCTGGCAGAGAGAGAGAGGGCAAGCCAGTGTTGAGCATTTTAATCTAGAGTCACAAAGATAAGATGAAATGGCAGATCAATATGTGCTCTATGGTGGCAGCTCCCTGAGAACTTGTCTCTCTGTGCTGAAAAGCCTTTACCCTGCGTGCCCCATGGCTTCATTTCTCCACAGACCAGCTATCTGCAGTGACTGTCTCTTAGTGACAGCTCACACCAGGGCATGTTTAACCCCAGACACCACGCAAAACAGACTGTGAATATCTAAATAGGATCGCCTGTGAAATTTACCTTGATAAATCTCTCCAGGAATCACCCAGTTTGAATATTTGATATCACATCTGTTCTTGGCTACCTAGGGGAGGCGAGGCAGGTATGATAAGGCATATTCAGAGGAGTGATTAGATAAAAGAAAGCTAAATTCTTTTTTGATTGTGGGAGATGCATAGCAATGGTATTTGCACTCTACCATGTCTGTGTGACTGAAGTAAACTGTATAGGTAGTGTTAAGGATGTCATTTTTACTTAATTTGCTCTCCTTTACATCATTGCGGCATTCCATCATTCCAGCATCATCAGATGCACTGTCAGTGTGGATGTATCGTAACAAAGATAAAATGCTTTTGAGAATCTTTATGCGGAAATGTGAGACTCCTTTAATTTTCAGACAGATAAACTGCTCCCACAGCATGCCAATATATTTTTTAAGGAGACACAACACTCTCATTTGCACACAGTCATCCAGACACAGCTAGCACACACAAGTGGGTTATGACTTCTCTCTTTCATGTCGGTTTCCAGCAGCCCACATGCTGCCACATGTACCCCCCGTCCTCCGCGTTACAGCACCCTGCCTCTGATGAGGCTTTTGACATGACTGTGTCCTAAACAGAAGCTGATCATTAAAGGAGAAAATCCAAGGTATTGTTATGTTTGTTTGTTTTCATACAGCAAAGGCTTGGAGCCAGATTTAGTTCCTGGCAATTCACAGCAAAACACTGCAAAAAATTGCTGAACTAATCTGCATTTGTAAGCACAACATATGCACTGTAAAAGACAACTGCAGTGCTCTGCAAAAAGAGTGGATGCTCCAAGTTGTTTGTGTGCGTGCGTGAACAGATCGACATATGTGTGTGTGTGTGTGTGTGAGTGTTTGTATGCCTGTGTGCTGTGTGACAGCAGACCTCGCTGAGGAGGACTAGCAATCACTCCATTCAGCATCTGCTGCCACACAGCTCATATTGTCATTCCCCAGTTTAAAGGAACCTTGAGCGGCTTCAAAGATCTTTTCAAAGCCTTAATCCTAATAGGTCGTGGTTTGTTCTGTCACATCAAAAAGAGGGGAGAGAGGAGGTAGGGGGAATAATGCATCAGGGCTGGAAGAGATTCTTAAGGGCGGAAGATTGGCAGAGGATTTGCAGTGAGGGAGGACTGAAATCTGAAATATCGGACACAGAATGCCTGCTGTAATAGATATGAAATAGGTCTTCTCAACAGCATGAAAGGCTGACATTTACAGAAAGTTTGTCATGAGAAGGCCCCTTTTATTCCCCTTCGTCTATCTGCGTTTGTACTGCCACCTTGTCCGTAGTGGAAATTCGCAAGTGTCACTCTAACAAGTTACGGGATAGTATTGGACATTTTAGATTTTCTTTTACCCACCTCTTCCCTTTTTTACTGGATGTTTAGAATTACCGGTGAGAGACCAATTGAGTCAGAGCCATTTTAGAAAACTGGCGTGGCACTCAAGTTACAGATTCAGCACTTATTTCCTCACCCTGTGTTATAGCCAGCTGAATGAAATTTCAACCTTAAAAATCCTCACCATTTCATAGCATTATAATATCTTGTTACACATATATTTGTATTATAAATACTATTGGAGGTATTTTGTGAGATAAGAAAGTTTAGTGTGAAATGCTTGGGTGATAAAGTTCAAATCAAGTCTGCCAACACGTGGTGGGTGTGAGCCGTGCTAGACCATAAGTGTCACTTGTGTGTGGGCTCCTCACTTCTCTGACACTTTATCAGCTGTGTCTCTCATGCATTTCACCTGATCGACTGAGCAGACAAAGAGATTGGGCACCATGTTTCGACGCTGCACAAGTGTCCAGCTAATTAGGTGCTTGTGGGAAACTAAGCATTGATTTTCTGTCAGCAATTCTGCCCCCCAAGAAGAAACAGGGCTGTTTGTCTTTTTCTAATGATGTGCCATATGCCATTGATAACGGTGATAAAACAGGCCAGGGGTGTAGCACACTCAAATCTGGACACACCATACCCGTGGGAACCAATATATAATTGGGGGGGGGGAGGAAATAGGTAGCAGGAAGTAAACAAAGTTTGTCTGGGATGGAAATTGACTGTGTTGCCTGACAAAAACATATCGTTTTAGCCCTGTAAAAGTGTGAAATCCCTCTTGTGCTTGTTATTTCACACTCCTGTGGCTCCGACTTGGGCCCGCCATGGCATGGTAAACAAACAAACACATGAATTCACAGAAACAACGCACACACACACACGTACACACACACACACACACAATATACTGAAGAGAAGGGATTTTGGCAGAGAAGTTACTAATGACCTCCCATTTTCAGGATTCATACTCACACAGAATGTAAGACTTGGAAGCACATAGAACATTTTTGCAAGTCATTTCAATACAGCACATCTTTAGCATAAAAAGAGGTATAATCTATTTTTTTGTTATTATAAAATAGCCGGTGACCATCTATCCGCCATACACTTTTTTCTGACGTGAAAAACATGGCTTTACTGAGCACATGGAGAACAGGTATGTGTAAATAATGGTTTCACTATCACTCTAGACAGCGTGCCAGCCACCTGCTGATCCAGCCACACACAAGTAGCGCCAGCCCATGTGACTTGGGCATTCAATCTGCCAGCAAACTAATCAGTGAAAGGGATGAACTCCAAGCTTATCAGAAGGGGTCATGGATGTAGGTGGAGGATGCAGCAGTGGGAGAGCAGGGATGTTTTGCACAGACACAGCAGGGTGACACAGGCCCTAGAATGGGAAAATTCACAAATCTCAATGTAGGAGGTTGGAAGAGCACAGCCTTCAAGGAGGTGAAGGAAGCTTTGCTGCCTACTACCCACACATCAACTGAACATGTCAGAGTCTGATGCTAACACCTTCAGCTTAACTATAATATCATGAATGCTGGGTTCACTTGCCTTGCAATGGATATCTGGCAGCCACGGTGTTATTGGCAATGGGCATTTGTGGGTCTAAATACAGTATCATGATAAAGAGCAGTGCATACTATGACTGTAAAATGTTCGAGTTTGATAAAGAGATCTCACCAGAATTGTTAGATGCCTTGACTCCCATGTCTGGTACTACATGAGCATGCTTGATTATTGCATTGTCTCTCAAGCACTACTCTGTGAAAAACAGTTTATTTCACTAGATAAAGGTCTGCCTTTGAAATGCAAGGCCCCAGAATGAACAGTTTGCCTTTAAATTTTTGAAGTTTGTCTTCAAATGTCAGACTGTTCTTTTGGCTCTGCACAGTGGTGTCACTGAATAGAAGCATTATTTCAGTGCCTTAACTTATCACTGCTGGAAACCATTCTGTATCAGCATTTAAAGGTACAAGAATGTAATTCAGGAGGTAATTTCAATCTTAACAGAATCCAATTAAAAGCATGGACATTTCAATTAAGCATGCCCCTGGCTTGTCGCTGCAGTGGAATCAGATTACAGTGGCGAGAGCCTGAAGAAGTAGTTTTCAACGCAATAAGGATCACGTATTCCAGATCCAGACCCCTGTCATGCATACTGCAGGAAAAAAGAATAGCCTTTCTTTGCCAACATTAGTCATTTAATTTTCCTTCCTTATTAATTTCACAGCAGATTACCTGAGCAGATACAAAATGCTGTCAGCTAAGAGTTTTAATTAAATATGGGGTTTGTTGCTATGAGTACCTTATGTGAAACTGCTGCCTTATAATGCTCTTGTTTTAATTACTTCGGAGTGCCCCCTCATTAACCTCTGTGGAGATGTGCTCCAAACTACAGTGAGCATTACAAACATGAGACTAAGAAATTGCTCATATCCATACAAAGAGCTTTATATTTGTACTGTTATACAAAAAAAATCCATGAATAACTTAATGAATGAACAAAAGGCTTTTTCTCATTTTGTTCTTTTGAAAAATGTAGCATTTTTCAGAATTTCAAAATAAAAGAAGTAGACAGTACAGTTTGGGATCTTGTGCCTTGAACTTGTTAATTGTGAGATAACCTTGGTGGTGAAGGGCACCATGACGACCCCTGGTGGGATCCACAATCTCTAATTGCAGGTTTGTGCCATATTTGTAGATCACGCTGTTAACAAATAGCATCAGTGTTTCCAGTATAATTCTTTTATACCAACAGTGGGTCTAAAATGTATTCAGTTAATGAAATGTTTTAATAAAATTGTATGAATAGAATGTTTTATGATTTCTTTCGTCATGAATACATAAATTGTATAGTACAAAATTGTGTACTAAAAACTAAGATCCAAAATGTGTTTATATTAGATATGACGCTTCTGTGAGCCTGGTTAAGTCAAACACAGTTTTAATTTGTTTCATCATTTCATTGTTCCATAGCTCATCTGTCAGGCAGCTGTAGATAATCAGAAGCCCTGCAGACATGTCCTTTTTTTTTTTTTATCCTTTTCATCCTGAACTTTCAGAATGGTCAGATATCAAAAAAGCTCAGAGTGGGCTCCTATTCACAAAATGCAGATGGATAAATGTGCCACTGACCACCCCAACACCTTAATGTGGTTTAACAGGATACATTAGCTTTTAATGGCACTTAATTGAACAAAAAGGAAATCCATAACCACATAAGGAGAAAAGTCAAGTATTTCCAAGCTCTTTATAAGAACAATTTAGAGCATACAAGTGCTTTTCAAACCTTGGATTGGAATCAGTGTGACAGCCTGGCCATGAGAAGGATGCCTACATTTGTAAGGCTACAGTGCCACCATTCGGTCTTAATGAGAGCTTCATGTTATTGCCAGGCCCCGGAAATGTGCAATTATAGGCCTGCATGAAAAAGAATAAATTGTGTTAGTTTATACTCTCAAAATCCCATTTTGAAATAAATGATCTCATTCAAAAAATAATGTTGGGACAGTCAGGACTGTAATTGTCTAACTCTGCACTGAACTATCTTTGAGTAAGCAATGTACTTCTCTACGGCTGAATATAAAATTGCACTGTCTTAGTCTATGATATGTCATTAAAATAGAAGAGCTGGACCAGAAATATGTCCAGGTGCAGTATTAGAGAAGAAAACATCCAGTCCCATTGTTGTTGTTGATAGATTATCCTAGGTCCATGCCATCTTAGATAATGAGCAATAACCTGCACTTCAAGAACAGGGGAGGTTTGCCAAGAAGAAATGGTGATTACAATCAATTAGGACTGATGACAAAGCACCAACTTTAACTGTGTGTGTGTGTGTGTGTGTGTGTGAGAGAGAGAGAGAGAGAGAGTTTGTGTTTTATTCACGCATCCTTCCAAACTACCCTGTTTTGAGTAATCAACATCTGTTGTGACAGACAACCTCCTCCTTTCTCAGAATGGCCCACTTCAGATAATGAGTGTCATACCAAACTGCAGGGTAAAGGCTGATTTTACTCTTCTTTTTATTCCTCCTCTTTGGCCTCTGCTCTGACTACCCTCTGTTCTCTCTCCTGTCATTCAAGACTCCCTTTGTGGAGAAAAAAGAGAGACAAACACTCCCACAGCATTGCCAGTGCTCAGTATGTGAGAGTGTGTAGATGAAATAGAATACTGATTCTTAACTGAAAGTGTAGGATCCTTCAGAGTCAACTCCAAAAACACAGACATCCTGGTGAATGCCTTTATTTTACCTTCACAATGTAGTCACTCCATAAAAATGTAACCCTTGAGACTATTCCTACATTTCCTTTTGTTATAGCTTCTCCCCCTACCCATATATTTTTAGGTGATCACAGAGCAATTTCATTCTAATTCATCAAAACAAAACATTCAGTGATAAGTGTAGTCTGTACAGTATTGATATGTTTGATTGACTTTTTTCGTTATATCAATGGTTTAGGCGCCATCTGCTGGTAGATTTGGTCATCCCAGAACCTAGGGTGAGTCTTACTAGTTGTTTTTGTGGCTATAATAAATAACCGATATGCGTATATTTTCTTAAATTGGTAGCCATTATCTCTTAATACTTAGCCTGAAATAGTATTACAATGCATCATTAGATAATGTTACATGCTGTAATGATAGGTACAGGCACAAATATCAATGTGCAGCATGTCATTATAAAAGTAGGCATTATCTAACATAACTTGAACTCCATTTTCCCCCTACAGTCTAAGCTCTGTCTTCAATGAGATGTGTCTGAGATTAATAAATAAAATACATTTCCCAGCTTAGCCTCCAAATTAATTGCCTCCAAAATAAGACAGATAGGTTCAGACAAGCGAAAGTGTGCGATTGCATGGAATGTCAGTCTATTTGGGTAAATTAACGGATGCATCCAATTTCTTCAGACTTAAGATTCATCTCATAAACCTCTTTTTATTATTGCCAAGATGGAATTTGCTGTCTGCAAAACCAAGTAAAACAAATTTGTTGAAAATCCATTAATGTCATGAGCACACTGAACTCTGTTCAAGCATTACCCCAAGTTTGCTTTAACTACAGAAGAGCTCTGCTATTTATAAACGCTCTTGTATTTTTATATTAGCTTATGAAAACATCCTGTTTAAAGTGTCAGGTGGCAGCAGCTTCAATGAGCAGTGAAGCTGTTCTACCTTTTTTCTTTTTGTAAGTATCACCACAGTGGTATGTGGTTATTAATCTGGAAGTTAGGTTCTCATCGGCCACTGTTCATCAGGGGGCTCGAAGTGAAGAGGGTGAGCAGCTTCAAATACTTGGGTGTCCACATCAGTGAGGACCTCACTTGGACACTTAACACCACACAGCTGGTCAAGAAGGCCCAACGGCGGCTGTACTTCCTGAGGAGGCTGAGGAGGTTTGGCATGTCGCCTAGGATCCTTTGCAACTTCTACAGCTGCATCACTGAAAAACTCTTTCTTTCCCACTGCCATCAGACTCCTAAACAGTTGGCTCAGAATCTACCTCATGTAATTCCATCTGTACTGTTTACAGACTCATTTTGCACACTCACTGCTGACTATTTTCATGGCTTTCACGTAACATATATTCTCTCTACGTTACATTGTGTTCTAGATTTGTGTTACTGCCTATTTAGATGTGTTATTGCTCATCTAGTTTATATTTCACTTGTACTGTGTGGCATTCATGTGGACAGCAAAGTAAGGATGTCATTGTACAGGGAAACACATTTCCTAATTGTGCATATGACAAATAAACACTTTGACCTTGACCTTGAGGTGCATTGAAACAATGGGTGCATTAGAATTAGTAAGGAGTATTTTTTTAATATAATACAGGGTTTGACTTTAGTGTGAGCTGGAGTTACTACAACAGTGTACAGTGAAGGCATAGGCACTGGTGTGCATTTAATAGGCCTTGTTTTAGCAGATAATTTTACCCTGTTTACACATCTGATAATAGCACATTTGTAGTCAGTAGCATTAATGACCCCATTAAACCATGACAGTGGACCAGCATGCACACTACCAATATTATTAATTACACCTGTGCTTGTCATGTTATGACAAGTCCAAATATCTAAAGATAAAACAGACTTGAATAACTTCTTGTAATAACAAAAATTAAACCACAAATATTTTGTCATAATGATGTAATAATGTATTCATGACAAAAACCACGTTATTATCCAGTTTAAGGGCGTTAAAACATCCATGATAACGAGATTATGGGAGGCTATGTTAGTGTTTCCACCAGACTGACTGATAATGAAAAGACGTTTCATCCTGAGCTGACCCAAAGTTCACCATCTAATCTAAAAACACATCCGATAATGAAAGTCACAAGTCGCTTTCACTTTATTTTCATGCAAATATATATATCAACAAATTATGTATTAAAAGATGCAGTTTTTAAGTGAGGTTTTGTGAATATAAACTCATCCACCTAGCTTCTACTATAGTGTTTTATGCATTTTAGACACCAGGGGGCGCTTTATGGCCGATTACAAGGCGACCTATTTATATCAAAGCTCTGTTACATCAAAGCTATTTCGTGTCCCTGTTTGAGTCTGAAGCTTGGTGCCACTCTTTAATCTAAAATTTACTAGTTTTAGAAACGCTCATTGGCGGTTTCTCTAGAGGAATGGGACTTGAAAAAGACGAAACCCCTCTCTGTGAAATTCAATAGCTTACCCTTTGTCAAAAAATAGAAAGGAAATATAATTTACTTAAAGGTAGAACGATTCACTAAAATGCACACTGGAAGTGTAAGGTGGGACGATTATAAACAAGGAGGCGTATTCCTATTGTCTGGCCACTCCTCTCTGTCAGGCAGCGCTTCCGTGTTTACACACCCACAAAAAACAGGACACTATAAGCCGTCGGATGAATGTTTACCGAGTAAGCATAGAGTGGTGGTGAGGCAAGTGACAGTCACACTGGAGGCTTGGTGTATGGTGAAACACAGGTGATTTCAGCTTCCACGGTTGCATTTTACAGCGGAATGTTCACTCGAAGGGGGCATGGAGACGTCAAGAAATCTACACAGAAAGTTCTGGACCCAAAGAAGGATGTACTGACCCGACTCAAACACCTCCGGTCACTGTTAGGTGAGTGAAATGTCACCGGGCTTTTAATGCTGCATCGCCGAGGCTTAGCTAGCTGAGCTAGCTAGCTGACATCAGCCTGTAGCTAGCTGACAGGTAACATACATTCGCACAATGGCAAAAAAAAAAAAAACAACAACAAATAAACAAACAGAAAAAAACCACAATAGCAAATTGAAGTGTTTGCCACACCAGCTGTGTTTATTGATTTTTGACGTACTAATATCAGGCAAGTCACACTGTCACAAGGCATGGATACTAGCTAATGTGAGCTAACTTCCCTGGCGGCTAACTAGCCAGTGCTAACTGATGCTGTCTTCTCAGGGCAGATCAGAAGCCATTGTTGTCATTTATTTATTTGTCATCCTGAATGATTTTAAAACGTAGTAATTGTCTTTAGCACAACACTGAGTGGCACTAACATAGCGTCAGGTTCTAGTTTATAAACCCCCCAGGATACAGTGAGAATGAGGCTTTCTTGCAGCTGGTTGCTGGTTGAGCTGATATCAAGTTACTGTACTTTAGAGATATTAGATTTGACAATGATCAAAATGTGGCATACTGGTGGAGTCCTTTGTTTCTTGCACTGGACAAGGAAGTGCAGTTTTTATGACAGTTATTAACCCTGTCTTGCTTCACCGTGATCATCAAAAGTGATGCCATTTCTCTGGTAGCCTTACTTGTGCTGCACATTTGTTTTGTATTGCATATAATGGAATCGATTTCCAATCCACTTTTAAGGTTTTATTTATTGATCAGTTATCATAGTGCCCCAAAGTGGCTATATGGTGCATTTATTACCCTTCTCAGCATGAATGCTACAGAAGGCTACATTTGCAAAACATTTTATGTAGAAAGCAGATGGCATGCAAGTTAAGCAGTTTATGTCCATTCTGCTTTTATGAACTTACACTATATATATAGATATATTTTAGGTATAGGCTAGTTACAGATATATTTTTTCATTGCCCCTCACCAGAATAAGCTCATTCTGATAAAACCAAAATGACTATCATATTATTGTGGACATTATTATAGAGCATGTCTGGTGCTTATGTTGTTCTCACTGCATCACAGACAAAACATGGTCAGTGAATACTTGGGTAAAGTGTGGGGAGGAATAGGTTGTCTAAAGGGCAATGGATTCATTAGAAGTACAACATATTGTACAGTATGATGTGCTGACTGTCCATAATTTCAGGCAAAGTAGTTCACGGCTGCTCAGGTATTACTTTGTAGCATAGAGCTTGTGTCTTGTCAAGACGAACACATCTAGTAATCTAGTAACGAACACCATCTAGTAATGCGGGTTAATGCATACTCTGATTTGTGCTTATGTAATTATGCTCACTTTTGAATCCAGAGCAGCTGGAAAACAATCAATAAATAATGTTTTTTTTAAGAGAACCTGAAAGCTTTTGAAGAGAAAAAAAGTTCAAATTAATATTGTCAATATTTTAGCTGATATTTACGAAAATATTCAAAATAACTTTTATATATTTTTAAAAAATATAGGTATATCCTAACCCTTTGAGATCTCACACTGTGACTGATTTTGCTAACATTTAATTTATAATCATTAAGACATGAACTGCAATAAAATCACCCTTTCTTACTTAGTGGAGACCTTTAGGCAAAGCTCGGCAGAGGAGGTATGTCTGCAGTAGCAGTGGGAGTCAGTGGAAAAGAAGAATCTTTCTGGAACCTAGTATCTTTAAAATGCTTGGGTTACAACATTTTCTTTTTCAACATTTGCCTATGAATTTTCATAGTGGTATGTTTGTTGTTACAAGTGTGACAATTATTACTGTCTTAAATATGTTTAAAAGTTTGTGCACAGCTGCTGGAAATGAATGTGGTTATATCTTTCTGTTGTCTTAGCACACCTTCAATGTCAAGCCTACTACAACCAAAGTGGAGGTCAACAGAGCTCTGCATGTCCTCTGTGTTTTTCTTTTGGTCTTGTGCAGTTAAAGATAAGGCTGGTGTGTTTGTCCAGCAGCTGATAGTAGGGCCAACATGTTGATATCCCTCAACCACCCTGATTTCATAGTGCTTTCAGCAACAGACAGACTTCCCCCTGGTGCTGTGGGTTCCTGTGTGGACAGGAAGCAGTGATGAGAGATGAGGTGTTGTGAAGGACACAATAGGGACTTGGGAGAGTGTAGGTGGCCTTTGTTGTTGCTCACAGTGTTCTATGTTTCTGTAAATCTTACTGTTCAGGCACATTTAACCTAGATGACAAGTTATCCTATGTTGTTAATACTATTGAGGTACTGATAGATTTTAAGGCTGAAATGTCTCTTAATTCAGAATGTAGGTTGTGTCGTATCTCTATGGCTTTGTAATGCCAGGACCAGAAATGTGTTAAGCCAGCTTGTTGAATCTCACCGTAGTGTCAGTGGTCTGGTAGCTGAAAGGACATATGTGATGTGGGCTATTTTCAGAGTGCCTCTGTATTGCTTTTCTGCTCACTGAGCAGATCTGTGGGATAGAGTGTGAAGGCTGCTGCATGTTAATTTACTGGTCATGCCTGGCAGGATTTGGCTGAGGTTGTTAATTGCAGAAGCCCAGTAAACCACCTGATCGCTCACTGCTTCTCTCAGTGGAGGCACCATTGGCTATTCCTCTGAATGTTTCGGACTCAAAGTCATTCTCATGCTTGGTCCCAGCACACCTTGTTTACACTGTGTATCACTGCCCCACATCTTACAGATGTAAGCCTGAAGTGATGGTCAAAAAGCTGTACACAGGAGTATTTGTTTTGGGTAATACCCACTGAATCTGAATGGAGGTACTTGCTTTTTCACTGGTTCCCTCAGCAGGGAGGTCAGAGGGCCATGCCAGCTGTGAACCAGTCAGGACTATGGGGGACACTAGTGACTCAGGGTCTAGCTGTCATGAGGGCTTAAGTTAAGTGTGGGATTTCTGGTTGAAGTACATTTGCTTTGCTATTTAATCAACTGAAAAAAGCTGTCTCCAGCGAGTATTGTTTTTTCCTTCTCTTTTCTGACTGACTCTGTTTGAACCTGTTGGTGAATTGCATGAGAAGTGAAACGTGAACATGTGCAAGTGTTGTTACACACAATGGTCAGGTGTAGGTGGGTGAGTTTGTAGCCAGAGGTGATGCTTTTGTGTGTGTGTGTGTGTGTGTGTGCGTGTGTTTTAAGGAATCTCTGCCCTCATCTTTAGAAAAAAAATCTAATATAGTGTCATTATACCTTGCTTTCCTCCATGTGCGGGCTGTCATTGTTGCTTGGGTCAGGGTCGACTGAAAGTGCTACCATTATAAAAGGAACTCACAAGGTGAGGTACTAGAGGAAACAATAAGCATAACATTGGAAGCACTCTCTGAGTCTAAGATCACTCGACTTCTGGTTCTATTTTGTAAAACATTCAAGGTTAGACTTCACCTCCTGTTATCATTTATCCCACACTATGTAGGCATGATATCAACATTTACATGTAGTTCAATACAGTAACATAGTAATAGTCATAAATGGGTTTTATTAACATTTTAAGGTCATAGGATTGAGTTTAAGTCTGTATACTATTGTGATAAAGTAAAAAAAAAATCCTCAGTCGTCTTCGGTATTTGCAGTGTTCTGTACCATAGTAACACTTTGCTGTGATGATGACTGTTTAGTGTTGATGTGATAGTCACTTTCCCTTACCAAATCCACTTCCCAGCACTGAGTTAATCTGAAGCACACCACAAGACGAGTGGAATCATAGTAGATTAATTACACTTTTTCACACTCGGCGGCACAAATAGGTAATTCTGTGTCACAGTGAAAATGAATCTGTACACATTGATTGAAACTATGCCACTGGCCAAAATGCAACCCCAGATCAGAAAAACGTTGGTATGGTATGTAAAATCAAAATTAAAAATTAAATTAGTGATGTGTAATTGGATTACATTGGAAACAATACTGCAGCACATTATTTGATGTGATACCTCATTGTTATTTTTTGTTCAAATTAAACACTCACTTCAGTTCTTAACACTTTCTTCCCATAGCCTGAGATCTGCATTTGAATTGTGGAGTAATGCAAGGTTGCATGATTTTAGCTTCCATTCTAAATAGCTAGGTTGAACTTAAATAGCTAAATTCTTAACTGATACTAGTAAATGTTGCTGTGTGATTTGTTTTTCCTGTCCAAATTCATCACATTTGGCCCAACTGCAAGTGCTGCCAATATTTGTCATGCTTTATTTGACATAAAAGGAAAAGAAGAGGTCTGGATTTGCCTGTTTATCAAAATCAAAGGCAGGCTATGTAAGTTGTTTTTCAGCTTGACTCTCTAAAATTAGTTAAGGAGGGAAAAATAAGCTGCACACAAGAGTTAATTTGCAGATACAGTGTTGTTAAAAAGAGAGTCAAAGTTCTGTCCCCTGTCCTACATAGCTTTTATTTGTTCAGAATCCAAAACTATAGCTCATACAAGGCTTTTATATTGTGCAAATGGCCAGTGCATGGGATATGTTCTTGTTGAATGCTAACAAACACATTTTTGGTTGCAATAACTGACAACAGATACATATATCAGTGTTTCAGAAGGACCAATGAAAGAGACCTAAATGGAAAAAAAGGTCATGCGAATATAGATGGTAGTGGAACAAAGGTGAGGTGCTGCAGGTTTGTTCAAATTCAATGGTAGGAACTGGGTACCTCAATGGTAAGAAGACTGAGTTATCAGTCAGCACTCATCAGTGTGTGCAGGCAGTTGTAGAAAGTCACTGTGTAAACAGAACTTTTTTGTATAGGCAAGTATAGGCATGCTTATGTCTTACATAGCATGATAACCACTGATGTGATAAATTCAGAACACCATCAAAAGTGTTCATGTATGTTTTAGCTTTATGAGGCCATGTGACATATTCAAATGCATACAAATGTGTGGACATAAGATTCCTTTTTCTCATTTTGGTTAAGTGTAGGGTTTTGTGTGGAGTCTGCATTTATACACTTTCCACGTTCCTAATATTCTGACCTTCTCATGTACGTAGCCGCGGAGGACGCAAATAGAGAGACACCTTATCTGAAATGGCAATGTAGGTGCGCAGCTCTGGATTCTTTTCCTGTGGGAGGACAATGATATTTTTGAGTTTGTCAAGGAATGTTCGCAAACTGGTTGTGCTAGAGACCAAGTTGCACATGGTAATGTATGAACCCATGTTGACCAATAGCAGCACACGTGGTGACATTTCCACCATGCTGCCAAGGGACATCGACAATGGCACGGTTGACAATCAGTCTGGTCAACAGCAGGTTGGACCCTGCCTTGTCAGTGAAACAGGGAACAGCACTGGCATCAAGTTTGAGCACTATATAAAGGGAGAATGACCATATCAAACAAAAGGCTGGCATACAGGAACACTGAGGTACACAGTACATGTTTATACAGAGTACTGAGAAGATGCTGTACTGTCATGCACATATTGGTATCATTGCTCCTTCTCTTAGTCAGAGATGCGCTCAAATGGAGCATGATATACCCGTTTCATCTTCAGCTGGTGTTGATTCAAGACGCAGTTGATTGTGGACAGGCTGACCTGGTCAGTGTTTGTGAAATGGACATTGTCTTCCAGGAATCTGTCTCTGATTTCCTTCTGGATGATATCATTATTTTCCAAAAGCATGTTAATTATGGTGATCGCTTGCTCGTTTGTGAGTTTCCAGCCTCTGCCACATACACACACACTATAGGATACACATTTTACTGTACAGCTATGTAAATGTAAGACAAAAAAACATTACTCTATAGGGTATATTTCTTTGAGCACTGTAGATATCCATAGAAACCATAAAGTTATGATATACTCTATTGTAGAGAGTGCTGTAAAAGGTTTGTTTTTTTTTTTTTATGAAACAAAGTAACACATTAACAAAACGGTACCGAACATGGGACACAAGACAACAGTGACATGACATTACAAAAGGATATAGAGTGTTTAACGAGGTTGTAGTGTGTGACGTGTGGATATTTCCAACTTATGTAGTCTATGAAATGCAAGAAAGGGAAAAGGAGGGGACGTAAATAAATAAATAAATAAATAAATGACCAATAATAATGATGATAACAGTACTATTACAAAAAATCAGCTTGTTACATTTTAGAAGTTGGTGGGAATGTGCATGGCCTCAGCCCCAGGTGCTTGGTTCAAGTTGAAATGTGTTAAAAATGGGTTCCATGTGTCATAAAAAGCTGGTAAACTAGAACGTTTCTGTAAAACTTTTCAAGTGGTTACATATCTATTCTCTTCTCTGAAGGACCGGATAACTAAGGCTACTGTGAAGTGGCTCAAATTCGGCCAGGCTCACTACCCAGCTTCAGTCACGGTTAGGCCACGTTTGAGTACATGATCCAGCAAAGTTGTATGTATTTCACTGGAAATATTGGCTCACCTTTGCCCTCCTCCTCCTCCTCAGTGGCCCTCCAGGCCTCCTCTTACTCTCACCGTTCCTCTGTGTTCTTGCTACTCCATTTTTTTCCTAACAGTTTCTTCTTGCCCAAGTCACTTGAGGCCACTTTTATACTCTGGCACATGATTGAAGTGTCCTTCCAAATGAGTTTGCACAGGTGCAACATGTGTGAGACTAATTGGTAATCAGGGTGTTGGCATTTTGAAGGCCGGTTTCTAGGTGAACTCAGTGTGCTAAGTGGTGTAATTTGTATTCTGAGATTTACACAACTGCGATTTAGAATATTTGAGTGAGACCAATGGATTTGTGGAGCTTAGCAGTTTGGAGTCATGTTGTTAATACATGCGCGTCAAGTTTTCAGAATTGTGTGAGTAGTTCCGTTTTTGTGTGTATAAAATGGGAAATAATAATAATAAGTAATAAATCTCCTTAGTGAAGTTAAGGCATAAAGGGGGAAGCATTACTTATTATTTAGGAGTCCAGATTTTCTCCACTCTGCTGTTAATATGTGTGTGGCTGTCTCTAAAGTGGTGGCAGTGTCAAGATAAGCATTTAGCAGTATAAAGAAGTCCTGTGTTGCAGTCCCTGGGTCATTAGAATTGCAAACTATGTAACAATAAAGCAACATGGCTAGCTGTTGCACATTATGGGCTATTTATTACTGGTGTTGGATCACCCCACCTCACAGTGTCTTGTATACAGTGTGTTTATACCACATTAATGGCTAGTTGTCAAATCAGTAACAGGTCTTGTCAGTTAAGAAATGTTGCAGGGATGTCATTATGGCTTTTGGGTTGGGTCCACTTTGGTATTTGTTTAGCAAATCTCCAGAAGGCCAGCTGAATAATTTAGCCTATTATTTGTCTTCATATACTGTGGAAGAAGATATTCTGTAATGGCCTGGAGCCTTTTAAAAAGATGTTGAACTGGCATGACATAAATACTCAAAAGTATTTCAATGTCTCATGTTGTTTTCAATTTGTACTTGGAGTATAAAAATAAGTCAACTATTTTTAGGCCTTTTGTTACTAAATATGTTAACACTGATTTATTTTTTTTCTCTTGCCTTTCTAGCTTACCACTGGTTTTAGAGGTGGAACAAATGAATTATAGATTTGTTTTTATTTGTTGTTTGTTATTATTTATTGTTTTTATTAGGCTGTTTGTTGTAACCCATGATTTTGAGGTATAAATGTATAGTTGACCACTAGGATGTATTGTATTTCTAATGTACAGAAAGTTTTGGTAGTGTTCTTGGCCTTGTTTTTCTGTTTTCAATCTGTGGTATTGGTGTCATGTGTTTTAGAGCATCCTTAAAACCCATATTTGAAATATGATATACATTACATGGTGTTTTCTTTTCCTTTAGCTGCTGGCCTGCTGGCGGGACAAAAGATATGAAAGCACCAGTACTCATTGTTCTGTAGTGAATAATATCTCTGATAGTTACATGGCACATGAAAAACCAGTTTGTCTGGTTGCACTGTTTACCTGTCCTGCTTTTATAATAGCCAGACCTACCCCTATGGTTTACTGTGACAGCAGATTGGATCTCAAAGTGGGTTTACAGTTTATGTAGCTTTTCTGAATTCCTAATCTCCTGCAAATCTGCTGTGGATTTCCAGGTTTGAAGTCAAAGGAAAATAAACACTTCTTTTCAGTATTGTCAGATTGCTACATAGAGTTGTTAAAAGAGCAAATATTAAGGTGACAACCCTAGTAACTGCTGCTGGGTAATGATTTTCATGTAGATTAGGAATACAATTGATTTTTTTTTCCAGATTAAACCTTTATCCTTTTGTAATATGTTGTTTTCTGTGAGCCCCCTAGTAATGTCATGGAAAATAGAGCATGGATACAAGAAAAGAACCTAACAGGGACCCATCGGTACCCGAGGGTTTGGTCCGGGTCTGGATGGAAATTTAGAAATTATGTTCAGGTCTGGGTCGAGTTTGGACACGTGGGTCAAACTTTAGGCTGAACAGCTGGAGGGCTCAAATGTCTTTAATGATAAGAGGAGAAGAGCGCAAGATCAACTGTGTCAGGTTCAGACACACGTATTGGCCTGTTTTCCTAATGGAAAAGCAATGAGAGATCAGCTGAACTTGAAATTGACGGGACATCATGGCCAATAAAAGGAAGTGAAAGGAAGTGCTATATTTTTTTGTTTTTATTTTAAGTGGACGAAAACATAGACATCTGAAAGAGTTACCATAAATTAGACATTTTAAAGGGAGTTGATCAAAATCTAATAAATCAACATATAATGATTTCTTTCCATAGTGCGCCTACAGTGTCCATGTGACCTCGACCTTAGGCGCCAGTCTTTTATGCAGTGAGACTCTGACTGCATTCTTTCAGTGTTTGGCACAGTGGCATCATAATGACATTATGTATACAAGTGTTATGATTGCAGGAAAGGTCCTTCTCATAATAACTCAGTTTCTTGGATTTGTATTAATGCAGCTTTACTTTTCACTGAACCCTGAATCATAAAAGATAAGGTGACACTCTGTTGTTATATTTATTGTGAACATTCCATTATTTTTTGTCAGGCATTACAAGCCTGTTGACATTTTAAATAAGGTTTAGTTATTACAGACTGGCATGTGAATTGTAGCTAATGCTGTGCCTCCATCAACCCAGAGAGAGCACCGTGCTTTGCTCTCTTGCTTTAGCCTGGCAGCATGTTAATAATTCTCTGAGAATTGCTCAGAGAGGACGATAACATGCGATGACCAAGCCAGTTAGTAATATATTCTCCTATTAATGGCAGCTTGAAATCAGCCAGCTCACTGTCCACCTTTGCTCTGTGCTGAAACGGAAAGCTTTATAACGTCAGCCAACCCGCAGAAGATGAGTCTCTGTCAGTGCTGATAGAGAAAAGTAGGTGGATTGGCTCCAATCGACCCCCTGATAAGGAACATCGCTTTGGCCCAGCGTGGGCTAAATTATGATCGACATCAGACTGGCACAGCTTGGAGCATATTCAACAGTAACAGTGGCAGCTGTTTGTTATCTGGTCTTTGTCTGAGGTTCATGCTCACTGCTACGTATTGTAACTCATTAAATTGCATCATGTGACATACACGCCATTCTCAGCTGGTTGCAACAGATTTATGATTAACCTTCTTTAACATCAAATGTCAACCTCCTCACCTGTGGTCACGAAGAGCTGTCTGCAGCTCATCTGGGCCACTTTTTTCCACCCTCGTCATTCTTCTTCTATGGCTATCGGTTTAACAAAGGAATAAAAATACAATGCAGTGTACACACAGTTTCAAATTCATTTTGTTCCTTGTATTTAACCAAGTCTATTTTAGTTGAGATACCACCTCAAACCGGAGGACTTAAAAATATATTTAAAAAAGCTCATTTTTTGTTTAAAAATGCAAAGCAGCTAAATGTTTGAGTAGCTTTCTTTTCTTAAACAGATGGGATGAAAAAATATTTTTAAACAACACATGGCTTAACTTAAGACTTTCTGTATTAATGTTAACCACTGCAGAATATGAAAAGTATCAGCATTTATCCCCTGCATCTCTCAGATGATCAGCTTTGTGCAGTCTCTTTGATTTCCCCATCACCTTTTTTGTAGACAGCCATTTAGGGAAGTGCCATCTAGATGCATCCATCAGCTTCCACATGAGCTACCACCCCCATATCTCTTCTACTACAGTATGTGTTGGTGCCCTCCAGGCGTCCTACTATTGGGGCTCTTAAAGAGTCCTCTGTGTCTGATCTAAGCACACTGCCAAAGAGACCTATCAGTCTTTTCTCCCTCCTCGTCTCCTTTCTGGCTAGAATATAGTGCACCTGCAGCGTTAGCTAGCCCAGAACTAATGCAGAGTATGACATGGCATTTTAATGATTCTGCTTCAGGTTTTATAAAAAAGTATAACTAGTAAGTTGCCCAGAAGGTTAACTGTGGTTTGACCTAGCCTTTAAACATTAAGTGTGAGCTCTTATTATGGCATCTGTTGTGTGCACATTGAATTTGAACAGGGAACTGTGGACAGAGTAGCCTGGTGTTTGGTTTTGATTGTGTAAATATAACACAGGCTTCAGTGTAACTGGTTAACCTTCACCTTTTGACTAACAAGTCCAGTGTGCTTACTGCTTTGTGCACATGCTTGGGAGGGATATTTTGCTGTTGTTGTGGAAACTACAGTGTGCCGATAATATCTGCTTCCACTTGTAAAAATGCTGTGTTCTTCTGCCTTCCAAAATATTACATTACAGCCCTCGTGTCTGGCTGCACATTATTATTTTCCAGATGGTCCTCTGACACGGAGGTGGAACATCTGCCCTTCCCTGACAGTTAACAGGAAGCATATCACAATGGAGAACAAGTGTCATCCAACCTAAACCTGCCATTGTCTGTTTGGCACGTGTTTATTAATTCAACTATAGAAGATTGTGGGTGTCTGCGTCATTAAGTTATCACTGTCAGCAGTATCTAGACCATTGCTCATACAGTTTGTAGTCTGTTAACAACTGACGTAATAATCCCCTTGCAGAATGGTCAGTTTACTGTAGTTTAGGCATCTGATAGGCCCTAGCTGAGTATTTAGCTGCACTAATAAGTAGAAATACAGTACTAGGACGGCATCTGGGGCAAGAATTGATCCCTGGTTTATTTTGTTACTAAACTTGGCTATGTCTTCCTAGCACCCCTCCATCCCTTCACCTTTCCCTTTCAGCACTCTCCCTTCTACAAGAACTGCTATTATGTGGGAATCAGATCACTGGGGGTCCGGATTAACTTTGCTTCTTCAGACAGCCAAGATTTCAGCTCATTCAGCTGCAGTCACACAAGGTTTCCTCCCCTCATAACAGCCCTCTTTGATCCCAGCTCTCTACAGCTGTTGTTCACCCAACAGTGTTTTCCTGTGTGTGGCATGTCTCACAGACAGGAAGGTGTCAGTTGAAGAACACTGTTATCCTGTTGGACTCAGAGGATACAGTGTCATTCCCTGCATTCTCAAGTCCCGTAGAACAGGTTTTATCTCTTTCAGTCCGCATGCTGTTACTTGAGAAGTCAGTGAAACCCACTGAGTTGAAGGGTCTCTGTGGATATCCCTGCTCACAGTGCTGACAGCCATTATACAGCTTCATCCTTTCAGCCAAACACTGCCTTCACAAAAATGAGACTGAAACCAGGGAGCATGAAAAAGAGAACTTTTACTTAGCCTGCAGATCATTATTGACATAGCATGTCATTAGTTATTGATAGTTTTTTCAGGATGTTCATTTATTACTGGCTTTTTATGAGGTATGGCCTGAGTGCTAAGGGGGGGCCCTGGAGCTCATCTGCAAAATGTCCCAGAAAGAGACTAAAAACAACCAAAATGATACACAAAATAGCCACAAAAAGATGCAAAAACATCTACAAAAGCATGCTAAATGTCCTCAGAAAGACACAAAATGACCACAAAGAAATGCAAAATGACACAAAATGACCACAAAGAGAGGCAAAATCTCCACAAAGACACTAAACAGCTGAAAAGAGATGCAGAACATTTTTAGAGGTCCTCTTTCAGTCTTGAATTTGCTCCTATGTAAGGAGGGTGGGGACTGGTTATATGTCTGTGCCCAGGCGCCCATTGTGTCTTAATCCGTCCGTGGGTATAGATATATGTTGCATGGACAGTTGTTCTGCTACAGCTTTAAGTCACAGAGCTGAATTTCTTTGTCTGAACTTCAGTACCTGGAGGCTGGCAGCCTTTTCCAAGATGGTTAGTGTCCAAGTGAGATTCTAGCTTGCTGTCAGAAATCTTCTTCTTTAAAATTTTTCTTTTCTCCCCTTAAGACCTCTCCTACCATCTGTCATGCTCCAGTGGCTTAGGGAGCAGTGAGTCTGAAGGCTGGAGAGCAGAGGATGACAGGCTCTGGTGGATGTTTGACATGCAGCATGACAAAACTGACTCAACTACTCACACGTAATAACAGCAATGTTCAAATGAGTGTTAAATAATTATTATGGACTTCCTCTCTGTCCTTTTCCTGTCACTCTCATGTATGCATGTACATTATTTGTACTCATTTCACTTGTTTTTTAATTAAGAAAGTCTACTTTCTAATTATAGAACACAGACCAAAGCTGTTCTTTGCCCATTATCTGTGTAATGTTGTTGAATGCAACAGCATTATGCAAGTCAGCTGTAATTTGGCTGAAACCTGCTTTATCTGGAAAAACAGCCCACTCAGTGAGAAGCATGATAAATAATACTCATGCTTTCTCAACAACACACACATACACTGACCTTCCAAATTTAGTTTCATGTAGGATATACTCATCCTGTTTTTTCCAGTTTTCCAGAGCTTGCAGCCTAACCAGCATTCAGGAAACCCTCCCAACAGAACAAACAGTAATAAAAAAACAAAACTGTATCATGTGGTGTGACAAGACTGAAACTCCCATCCCTCGGGCACTGGTCAGAGTCACATTTCTGGTCCTTAATACCTACAGTAGGATAAATGTGTCACAACTTAAATAACCATTTTAGATATGCAGCAGCGGTGTATTATTGTGTTGGGAAATTATACAAACAATGGATTTTTTAAAAACAACCAACCCAAAGAAAAATGTATTTGGACATTTTTAACACAAAATTTATAATAAAGTAGTTGTCTTTTAGAGGTGTCCACCTGGATATAAGCTCTATTCCATTCTCCGCAGTTGACTGCACACTTCTTCCAGCATAATGGCCCATGGGATTTTCAGCCAGGAGCGCTGATTTGGTATAGCACAGCAGTTTATCATTCCAGCTGCTTATGCTGAAAGCAAGCTAGCTAGGTTAGCGAATGTTTCCAGCTCCACAGTAAGCCTGATGTTTTTCAGGGAAGTTTAAGTCACGCAACATATTGACCACAGGAGTAACTGTACTTCATGACTAGCATGCAGACTTTCTCTGGTGTTGGCTGTTCTGTAGCAGTTTGTGTGAGAGGGCAACACTGCTGTATGTACTTTTCAGTGGCACTGCATTGACAGCCATTACTCCTACCAATAGAGTTTTCCTGAAGATTCACAGTGTGTGTGTGACAGTGTGTAGTGTTTATGCTTAAATGTGAATTTAAGCATACGCAGATGTGATTAGCTGGACACCACGAGCACGGAGCATTTATGAAAGTATTGCCTTCTTTGAGAGGTGGAGCTCAAGCATTGGGTGTGTTCTTTGTGTGCAAATGTGGATGAAGATTGGAAAAGGTGGAGATCTAATGCCTACATAATGGCTACCCGTAGGTTACCCGTAAGTGTTTTGCACATTATATTGATTTGTTTTTAAAGGCACATCTGTACCCAGCTTCTACTTTTGTTGACCTCTTAACTTTTAAGGGGCCAGTCAGCCTCCTCAGATTCACAATTGATGCCATGCTTGTTTTTCCTATGTCCTGGCTTTTGACTAAAGGCAGTCATATTGTTGATTTGATCTTACTTTCGTGCATCATCATTATCTTTGCTTTAATCTCTGGACAAAGATAGGTTATTTGGGTCTTTGTCTCACCCTGCATAATTCCAACACACCCCATGAGCTGGACTGCTTCTGGGAGTCTTCCAGTTTGCCATGTGGTAAGGGGAGAATTGCAACAGAAGGTGAACCTTAATTGCTGTTATTATGCCAGGACTCCTCCTGGCCTATATTTGATTATTCACACCAGTCCTATCTCATTACCATGGTTGTAAAAGTATGCCAAATGATAGAGGTTCATTACATGAATTTGGGATTTTTTTCAGTGCTAGTGTGTTTGTAGGCCTCCTATTTCCCTCATTAACTATTGTACCCTAAGCTGCTGTCACCGTCAGCAGACCCGAGCTTGGCCTCTACCCAGACCACCACCCCCTTCCATCTCTAGAAGGCCATACAAAGATGAAGCCCCAACTCATCCAAGCTGAGAAACTAACATCCTAAATTGTGACCTTTTGAGGAAAATGAATTATCCTGCTGTGTGCATATTCAGTTATGCTTTGGCTTTTTGCTACATGTATGGAAAATCATAGGGCTGTAACAAAACAGTAATCAAGATTGTGGAGTGGTGTATAGGTTTACAGCAAAGAGGAAAATCCTCTGTGCGGGTCTTTAGTAGCACATTGATGCAGGCCTGTCGTGTGATGACATGTGTAAGCTGTAAGCTTTAAATACCTGGCCATAAAGTCCCTTGCACCTCTGTTGTCATTTTCCCTTGTTTTGTTTTTCTTTTCTGAGCACCTTCCTTTTGTAACTGGCTGTTTATGAAGTTTACTAAATATATGAATGCCCCGTTAGTGATAGACCAAACGATATAAAAACCATGTCACATTTGAATTAAAGAGACAGTGACTTCCATGGCCACTTTTAATTAAAGACAAACAAGAGTACTCTGAAGCATTCAAGTGTCTAAAATAGGTCAGTATGTCCTGTAGATTTATAGTGTCAGCTTTGTTCAAATGTCTGTATACTTACAGTCCATGATGTAGATTCAGATATTAGCCTAGTTATCAGAATCTGCTTTATTGGCCAGGTGTGATGGACACACGAGGAATTTGACTCAGGTACATCGGCTCTCAATGTGCAAAACGGTAAACTGTGTAATAAGGCTGTGTAATAGAACAAAAATAGCAGTATTAACATCAACAAACAGTGCAAACAATGCAGAAAAAGCAGTATAAACAGACAGTAAACAATGCAGACAACATCTATAAAATGTGACAATGTTTGGATGGCTGAGAAAGAAAATCATTTACAAAATTGTTTTTAAGACCAAACAAGTAGAATGATTCAGGGAAAACACAAATGTATAATAAATTATACCACAATCTTAGTGAATGATTTACAGAATTCTCATTTAACAATAAGTTATTACCCAGATCCACAGAGTTAAGCAAAGTCAGATGTACCACTGTATATCCATGGACTGGGTGCATGCCTGTGTGTGTGTAAAAATATAAAATAATTAATAATACAATTTTTTTTCATTCTAGCTATCACTGACAGTGATTCCCTTTTTTCCCCACAGATATCATTGACAAGAGTGAACTGAAGGCATTCTTCGAGAGCAACTGTTCTCAGATTTATTTTATCTTCTATGAAAATTTCATTACACTGGAAAGCAACTTAAAACAAAGAGGTGAGTATTCATTTTTGTTTTAAAATTGATCAGTGATCACTGACTAGTTGACCACCAGCTCTCAATAATGGTTCAGCATTTAACCCTCTCCACAGTTTCTAATTATGTCCAATATAGCCAGTATAGCCAGTATAACATTGTCACTGGCACAGGATTCGTTCCCACGGGGAGTACATACTACTTACTCTCATGACAACAAGTACCTTTTTACTGTTACACTACTGATGCAGCTAATGCAGTATAGCACCAGGTTATGTGTTTATAAACCTAAGTGCTTTCCTTGTGTTTCAGGGAACAAATCTCAAAGGGAGGAGCTGGACTCCATCCTCTTTATTTTTGAAGTAAGTCATTTGTCATTTTCTGTGCTGATGTCTGCATCTCTGATTTCCACCGATAGCTGTTATAGCCTCAACCTATTTACTGCTCAAATCTGGGCTGGGATCACAGTTTCCATGGTGCCATACCGCAGCTCTAGCTACTTCCTGAATTAGCTTCAAATAGCCTGGAAATCAATTGTAGATTGTACGGATGAAAAAGCCTGAGCTTAGTGAGTTTCCAGCCTTCGGCAGGTTGTGTGGGAGGGTTTTCACTTCATCCCTTATTTTTTTAAAACCCTGGTGAATATGCAAATCATGGGAGCCATGTCTTGTGTCTGCTCCAGTTTCCAAAACAAACAGACAGCTCTCCAGTTACTCTACATTTGCTCAGGGCAGGGCTGTAAGGATGGCAGCAAATTTAAGAAATGGGCAGCAGTCTGTTTTTCACTCTTTTGTGGTATGTCCTGTGCTAGTTTTTCTGATAACCCTGGAGTAGTGAGTGGGAATGTTCCTTGCATTATGCCCAAAAGAGCAGAGAATCAAATCCTTAATTTTGGATCCAAGCCTACTGACCAGTTCATGCTTTTGTTGCAGTAGCCTCAGGCTAGACAATGATATGAGTTGTAGTTGATTAAGGCTTGTGTCTATGGCCTTCTTAGCCTGCTAACTTTCTAATTACACTGACACTTTTCATTTTCAGTAGATTTGTGCTCCTCACCTGTTTAAAAGGATGAAGTGTAGCTCGCTATATTTCCCTACAATTTTCTCCACTCGAAAGCCACCCTGCCTGTCTGCACACATCACCCTCATCTGTCCTGTAAATAAAGCCTGGATTTTTGCCTCCTACATATTTATGCAGTCATCTTTTCAAAATGAGCTAATATTGAAAGCAGCTTAACCCTCTTCTGTCCCCTTTTAGCCCCTTCCTGTGACAACTTGTGCTTTCACCTGTGCCCTGAGAGATAAGCTTGCGTTGAGTGGTGTGCACAGGACAGATATGGGGTTGCTTTGATCCCCAGCTCTGCTGCGCTGATGCAGACTTTCTCTTTTATTAGGTTAGAAATGTTGGATCATATGTTGTCATGAATATAATATCAGTGGATACGTTTGTGCTCACAAACATGTACAACTATCGTGTTATCCCAGAGGTTGTATTGTGTAACACGGGTCATGATACATGTGCAAAAGATGAACTTGAATGATATTTTGCAGCCAGCAGATTATCCACCCTAATCATTTTGCTTTCTACATCAAGCACAGTCAGTTACAGCCTAAGCTGAATTGATATTTCTGCCATTTTTATCACAAATTCAGCTTCTCCTTTGCGTATAATGCCTATTGTGAATGTGTATCATTTGTTTTAGTAACACAAGTCAGCCTAACAAATCAGAAGCCCTAGCAGCCTTTGTCCCGACAGCCTCAAAATAGTGTGTGGTGGAGCTATCAATGGATGGTTTGTGGGGCAAAAACCATTTTGCAGCTTTGTGCTTTGCAGTACACTTTAATGCTGCATGACAGGTTGAGAAGAACAACACAGCTCAACATTGCTGCTCTCTTATTTTGTGTAAAAAATTCCTCTGGAAAGCTCCTGTTTGTATCCCCGCAGGTAGATGGGAAATATATTCCCTGACTGTCTCCATCACCTGGGTCCCTACTAGAATTCAAATGTGACTGAAATACAGTGCACATCTCCAGTGAGTGTGTGTGTGTGTGTGTGTGTGCATGCGTTCTTTGAGCTGGCTGTGGGGGTATGTAACCCCTTTTTCATGAGTTGATGCGAGGGAGGGCGATCCCCCATGCTGGGCCTGTTTGAGTAATGGATATCTAGAGGGGGTAATATTTTGTCCCTCCCCCTAAACTCTGCTGGAGCACAACCACCCCCCACCGCCACCACCAGCCTTTGCTCCTCCCTTTCAGGATTTCTTTGTGTCTGCTGCCAGAAAGGCATTCACCATTGTAGTTTGTGATGCTGCAGTAGAACTGGCAGATGAGAGACCTGATCCCTGTGAGAAAGCAACAACACAGCTGAAGATGCTGAATAAAGAAAAAGTCTCATCTCATCCTTTACATAGGCTGCTCCTTCTGTATTGCTATAATTCAAGCTTACGTGTTCTTTTTTTAACACAAAGGTTTAGCAACAGATTTATTTAGCACCTTTTCTTACATATATATTGACCTATTCATATTTTCAAAAGGTCAGTGGTTTTTCATTGACCCAAATTTCAGACACCACATGACCCGAGTATTCAGTCCCTGTACTTTGACACAGCTAAGTCATCACTGCTCTTGCTTGGTTGTAGAAGTCATTTAACAAGCACGGTGGAGATCTGTATGTAATCAAGGCGGGGCCAGTGATTGTAAGTTAAATACACTTGATATATGAAACTGCTTTTAAGTCAATTCCCTGTCAACAACTAACTCATGAATACAAAGGAACATTCAAACAAATCAGCAACATTGTCACTGAAAATAATATGAAAACTTTTCAAGGTGCTGAGTATCACTCATAATATTGAAGGCAACGTAAGTCTGAAGGAGCTCCAAGGGTTCAGGGTTGTGTTGAGAGATGATGTACATAGCTGTTGCCTGGGTATTTGACCAGTGGATATAGGTTTTTTTTTTTTTAGACACTGTACTAAAATGCTGTTTTTGATGTAAACCTAATGTGACACATTAGCATCAGCATGCCCAGCATGATGGAGCATGGTATGAAACACTCTGTTCCCATCAGCGTGGTGATGGAAACGTCATGTTGTGGTGGTTTCACTGATTCTGGAAGGTTTGTAAGGGTAGAGGGAAGAAAAACAGCTGCTAACAGATTTGTAGCTTGGAAGAAGACCAATTTTCTAGCAGTACAAAGACCCTAGACCTGAACACTAACCTTCAGACAAAAATATATATGTGTCCACTTGAATCTAATTGAGAACTTGTTTTTCAAGGTAAAATTGGTGAAAGAGCAGTGTCCAGATGTGCTATACAGACACAGACCTATTGTTTATTCATGTAGGCTTAAAATGCTTAGTGTTCTCAAAAAAAGTTTAGCAGGATCCTTGGTAGGTGTGTGACTCAATGTCCTTGTCTTTTGGATAATGTCTGTCTCCCTTTGGCAGCCATTTCTATATTGTATCGTAACTGGGAGTTTTACTGAGAGTAAATATAAGCACAAAGCGAGAAAGGTATAGAAAAGTAGACTAACAATAATTATACTGCAAATGTAATTCTAAGAATGAAATAAGATAAGGGAACTTTTTCTGTCACAACACCAGATTGATCTTCTCTGTAAGGATTCTCAGTTCTCAGGCCTCAGTTTGTTTATGGCCTCTCACTGTCTGAAAGCAGTTCAGTACTGGTTCCACTGAGGTTGTGGGACAGGTTAAGGGGCAGCTCTGGGACCAACAAAACTCACAGGGAAGTCTGTGCATATCTACTTTCTCTCCAGGATGTGACCCCACCATGATCTGCTGTCTGTCATCCGGACCTGACTCAGCATTCTGAATTTCCTTTGCCATCCTTTCTGTGAATCTCTCCACCCTCCCAATTTATATATAAGACTTGACTGGGGTGCCTTATATGGGAAAATCAGCCTAATAAATCTAGCTTACCTTATTTTTGATAGATAATTGTGAATTTAACCCAACTTGGGGCTAATAGAAATGCTGTCATTTAGAAAACCGCAGAAAAGCTGAAGTGTATGAAGGCAATAACTAGCATAGTGTCACTCTATATCATAAGTGGAATTAACAGTTTTTTTTTCTTTCACTGCCTGGCATAATAGGGTCATATTCCTTTTGATGCACTTTTGAACCACTGAAATAGTCCTCTTTATGATGGCTAACATCTTTCCTCTAGTCCTAGCTATGACAAACAGTTCACTAGCAGGGGATTAGCTAATGCTTAACTGTATATTTATTAGGTGTAGCTTGGGTCTGCACATGTAACAGGCTGAGCAAATGAATCTTGATGTCTTAACTTGAGCCATGTTTTAAATTTAACTTATCTTTCAAACCCTGTGTATTTTACACATGCAAGAATGTTCAGTTGTGAACATTTTGCAGATGTTTTTAAGTAAATGTATGACTTTGTTGACATACTGTATAATTTGGGATGATTCCTTTGTTCATTCATGTCAAATCATAAAAATAATCTAAGAAGCCAGTTTCATCTTGAACCTGACAAAACCTGGGAAGGAGTTTGATTGGACTATGCTGCCTCCTGTTGGCTGCAGATGAGAATGAAATCTTTTGGTAGTTGTGTTCATAACTGAGGATATGTTGGTTTAAAAAAAAAACTAAAAACTTAAGTGTTTTGGGCTTTAAACTGTTTCATATATAGAGGTTACTATACGTGACATATGTATTACTATCTTAAAGCAGTCAAAACAAACAGGCACTGTGTTCTGGGGGAACCAGCATTAATGAGCTGATCATTCACCACCGCAGGGTGCTTCACTGGCCGGCTGATTGTAGGTTAGACCCGGTTGGGTAAAACAACGAGTCCCTGTACAGGAAGATTTCTGGACATGCAGTAACCTCAGGCCCTGTATTTTTTCCAACATGCTCTGGTCACAGTGCAGCAGCAGAAGGTAAAATATATCCACAAAACCGTGTGCAAGTTCTGCTTTTACAATGGATAGATTATGTCCATTCAAAGAGATCCTTAAACTACTACCCAATACTTAATTTTGCTAGAAAAAAAAAATCTCGTGATTGAGAGTTTGCAAAACGTGTATAAACCGTTGCATAGAAATACTAGAACATATTTACACCTCATTTTTTGACCTTTAGGTGATGTCTAAGATGACAATTCACCGTTGTAATATTGTAGATAAGTCAAAAAAAGGAAAAGCATGCCATGGGCTTTTTAAATTTTACAAGGCCTGTACCAGCAAATAATAAAGCTAAGAAGTTTGGTTAGCATATAAATAAGCAGTCTGGGCTGGTCCACGCTCTTTGGACTTACTTTACAAGCCAATTTAAACAAAGCAGGTGTGTAGCACAGTGAGTGACTGTAGCATAAAGGACTAATTTTCTTTGTAGGCCAAAATGTATTCTTTTGCTATAATGCAGTATAATAACAGTATTTCTCTTCATTCCCTGCACGGTTTACTGGGTTTTAAAATCTAGGTTTTATCAGTTTGTTGGTGATAGACACATTTTCTGATCTCAAAAATTTGAGATTATCCCTCTTTTTCTAGTTTTTGACATTTAAGCTGTTGAGGTCCAGTTAAATGATACAAAGCTCCGAAGTAAACAAAAACAAACTTTAAAAAAGTCAACAAAACTAAAAATGTATGTGCATTTCATATAAAACAAGCCATTTTCAGAGGACAAGTTTAGGTTAGCTTCCATCTTTTCTGCTGCCCTGGAAATAAATTAAATCTTGAAAACTGATGCAAAGAGTTCTTACCTTTGTTGAATACTTACAACAACAAATTCTGTGTGTTGAAACTAGAAACCACTGTGTTACTACACCTTCTGAAGCATTATTTGGAAAAAGATAGTTTGGTCCTTTTCAGAGTTTCCTATAGCAGGATGATGACCCAAAAACACATCCAGACTGTGCAGGAAAAAAGAACAAGGCTATAAGCTTTAAATGATGGAATAGCCAACACAGTGTCCAAACTTTCCAGATGAAGAGTGAAAGCAAAGCAGCTTGCAAGTTCAAGACATTTGTGGGGACTTGTGTAACAGTGATGCCACTCCGTTTGATTTCAGTTGTAGAAAGAACTGTTGAATTACACTAACAGCAACTGAACCAATGGAGGTGATCTCAATCGTTTGACTGGTAGTGTACATCTTGCATTAGTAGTTTTGATGTATGTTATTAAGTTTGTGCTTTGTGCCTTTGTGTGTCTCAGAAAATCCCCAAGTTCTATCAAAGGCCTAAACAATATGTAAATGACAAAATAGCTTTTGAGAGTACTCTGTGTGTGTGTGTGTGTGTGTGTGTGTGTGTGTGTGTGTGTGTGTGTGTGTGTGTGTGTGTGTGTGTGTGTGTGTGTGTGTGTGGTAG
>NW_018127974.1:1028197-1030447 GCF_001952655.1 Monopterus albus | reverse complement strand
GCCCAGCGGCTGGAAACCTAAGTGTGGATCATGTAAATGTGTTCAGGCTGCAGTTGTATTGCAGTAATGCCCCCATCTTTATGCTGGAGTATGGCTGCAGATTATAGTAACTCCGCCAGCCTCCAGCCCGGCAGACTCTGCATTCACCTCATATCAGCCAGCAAATTCCTCATTGTTGCAGCCGCCATTCCTCCTCCACAGGGATTCTCTCTGAACTAGCTTGTCCATTTCGGTCCCACTCTCCCTTCCTGGTGCTTTGTAAGGAGCAAGAAAGATGGTGTTATTGTGTTTACACACACACGCACACACAAGGAAAGGCTTAAGCAGTCTACCCTGCTGTGTTACCGTCTAGCATAATGTGTCTGTTGCGCTAAGGAGACCGAGTGGAGGAGACCAGTACAGCGCCTTTGCTAATCCCATGTGGGATCAATACCAAGGTGTAACCACATGCCTGTACATGCACATCAACATATCTGTGGATCAGTATGAAGTTGAGCGGCACAGATCCAGCGTGCCACTAGAGCGATATATGTCTTTCATTATCTCCCCTGTCACTGATAATGACACGCATTTCATCTCTGAGGACAAGAAGGGAAAGCTGAAGACAGGGGATGACAAGTGAAGAAGAAAGTTGCTGACAAACTGAGACACTCAAAACATGGGCTGACTTCCAGACCACCTCAGCTTATAGCATGATGTAAAAAGGGTCATCATGTACTGTTTCAGAGTAGATTCACTGTGTTAATATGATCATGATGTTAACATGATCATTTGCCTTTCTAAAACAATAGAAACAATCAAATACGTACACATTGTCATGTGAAAATGACTGGAAATGTTTCTAGGTGTATCATTTGAAAATGACCACATTCTTTTTGTAAGTAACGTTTTCACTATACAGAAGCCTTATTGGAAAATGCTTGTTGAAAAAAACCCCTTGACATTATAAAAGCTGTTACTTCACAGTCACTTTGTCATTGCCAAGAAATAATGATGCTCTATAGTTTCTGACCCCTACTCTCATTCTGTCATCTTCCTTTTTGTCTTTTTTTTATCCTCATTCAGACATTGCCCTAGCACTTTTCATCTGCTACTGGAGAGGACTTAATCTGTGTAGCTCTTTCATGCACGTTTTTTTGCTCATGATCTGTGTCCTTCTCTTGGCTGCGTGTCTCACTCTCAGGGCAGATGAGCTTTTTATCATTCCGACCAGAGATGGTTGTCTGGTTGAGTAGGTCACAGCTGCATAGGAAAAGCAGCAAAGGACAGGCTTGGCCTCTACATTGCAATCATGAAGTCTTATTGGGTCAGCCATTAGGATTTGATGAGAAATGAGCCATTGAGGTATCAGTTGCTCACTCGCAGTGCACTGACTATTAACTAGACATGTGCACGTGCTCACACGTCTGCCATCCTCCAGTCTCTTCCTTCATCTCTCCAGAGGGACCCTGTTAACCTGTCGCTACATGCAAGAGTAATAATAGGCTGCTGAAAGGTTAGGCTACTCTAATTGAGCTGTAAAGCAGTTGTTGGCGAGGTGATGATATTTGTCAGTGCTGTCCTGTGGTACAGGGATCTGCAGACATACCGGGCCAAGTGGAGGGAAAGGGCAAGATGCATTCCTTAAGTGTATACTGCTGTGGCCAAGCAGTGTCACTTACTAAAGCAAAGTCTGCTGTTGTTGTCTCCCTCTTCATTTATATTGGAATCGATGTTTTAAAAATTGGATTGTGACCAGTGGTTGTTTTATTTACTGGGTGCAGATTATAATAAGTAAATTGTTGGAACTTTAAAATGGCAGGAAAGAAAAATGTCCATCACAACTTTCCAAGGCCCAAGGTGATGTTTTCAGGTGCCATGTTTTGTCTGACCAAATCTAGTCAATATAATAGAGAACTAAGAAAACCAGAAAAAAAAAATTAATAGTGTCTACACTTCAGTTTGAGTTGCTGGCTTAAGCACATACACGTGTGTGTGTGTGTGTGTGTGTTTCTGTTTATTCCTGCAAATTTCATGAAAACAAATTACTCAAAAATAATCGGTTATCACTGTTATTGCAAAATTGTTCAAATTTGACAAATTCTAATACAGTAACTTAGTTAATAAATCTGATTAAACCGTTTCTGTTTTTCATCAGAAAATTCTACAATTTCTGCCTGAGAAAATCTACAACCGATGGCAGTTCCACAGTATAGGTATGTACTGGTATCATTTTTTTCACCATATTAAAATCTTGGTATTACCTTGAAT
>NW_018127974.1:1021895-1028182 GCF_001952655.1 Monopterus albus | reverse complement strand
CCTGCTTCTGTGACCTCTAAGAAACCCAGAGGACTAAAACTGTCACCCAAACCGTTCCTAGAATCTTCCATAATGAAGAGAATTAGTCTTAGATGGGGGTGTAATGTGAAATGCAAATGAGCACTTCATTTAAAATGCAAATAGGTAATTGAATTATGCAGATATGATTTCAGTCTCACCCAAAAAAAGAACCATTGCAAGAAATGATAACCCCAATTCTAAGTGTTTGTCAGCTGCTGGCAGCTAAACAGACTGGGTCTAGATCACTGTTGTAGACTGTCCTTCCCTTCAGACTTGCAATTCCAAATATCAAGTCTCATCTGGGGTTGGATGCCCTGGACAAGTTTACTTTTTGTTCAGTCACTGGACAGCAAATCATCACAGGTTTAAAACTGCTTTTTGGCCTTTCCCTGAGCGCACATAGAATTATCTTTTCAACTCATCGGTTCATGTGTCCGCAGCCGAGATGCTGAGCTGTCACTTGCATACTTCTGCTTTGAAGAATGTGTGTCGGTGGCTTGTTAGCCTTTCGCTGTACCAGAGTTTTAATTGAATTCCTAGAATAACATTTTTTTTCACATCATGTTTCTTTAAACAAATTATCAGCAACATTGCTGAAAATGTCTCAGGTTCCTCTGACAAATTCCTGTGATGTGTAAGGTAGGTCAGGAATGACTTTTAGTGGTTTTGCTCTTTTTAGCCAAGGACTACAAGGTGACACAGACTGTTAAAGCTGAAGAAAATCCTCACACTCTTTATCATTTTGTTTGCTTTCTCCTTTTTTTAATACATTAGAAATAATGTTTTTTAACTTAATGAAAGAACAATAAAAGCACTAAACACACTCGTATACAAATGTGCTTTAATTAAAAAAGACAGCAGTCAAATTTCTTCACAGCCCCCAATGGCCACATAATAGCAGTGCTGTCTGCAGACTGCCAAGTGTATGCCTCACTCACATACACAGACCTCTTCTGCTCAAGGTATTTAGCAATCAGAGCAATGCTTCATTTGATTACAGAGGAGCCAGACTGCCTTTATGTATGCACGTTTCTGCCAACTGATGTTAATTAACATCAGGAAAATGTGAAGCCTTGCCACTCTCCCCACTAGTTTGTCAGGGCCACCCATCAAGGTCAATTTTCCTCAGTGGAGAAGACAAGCAGGTTCCCTCCCCGTCAGCTTTGTACTGTTTGTGGTGTGTGCTTGTTGTGCAAGAGACATCTGTTTAATAATTGGATTGTGTGAGTATTTGTCAGTTGCACTTTTTTCTTTTTTCCAGGTTCTATTCTAAAAAAGCTTCTACACACTGGAAATTCATTCAAGGTAAGTGCTGTTTTCATTGCCGCATCAGGGCACCATAACACAAATGTGAATGTTGCACACAGAAGAGTCACATTTAGCTTTAAAGAAGGATGAAACAAGCTTCTTTTGTGTATCCACTAATATGATCCAGTCTCCTGCTGTCTAGATCCGCTGTGAGGGGATCCGTCTCTTCCTGCTGTGGCTTCAGGCCCTGAGGGACAACTGTGCTGAGGAGCAGTTCCTTATCTTTGCCTGTCTGGTACCAGGATTCCCTGCTGTGCCCTCCAGCAGAGGCCCCTGCACCCTGGACACCATCATTTACAACCCCTTCTCCAACCCTCCTGATGGTGAGGAGGGGCAGACAGACAGGAATATGCATGCTTCTACATATGCACATTTATAATGACATAGATTTTGTGAGATTTGTACAGCATTATATGATTAAAGATGGCCATTAAAGTCATATAAAACATGCTTAATATCAGATTTGTAGGTTCTTTTTTAGTGGTAAAATTATATTTTCCTTTTGATCTGTCAAACTGAGCAGCAAAAGTGGTGCCTGAGGAGATTACACCGCTGGTTCCAGCTGTAGCAGGAGAAAAAGTTGCAGATGACCAGACCTGTCATATCCTCGAAACACTGCTGAAGTACATTGTCATCCAGGTAATAACTTAATTATGCTGACAAAAGACTGTACAACTATGTGCCAGATTACACAGCAACTGTATTGTGCTTATTACAACTGAATTTCAAATTTGGCATTTGGTTAGCATGCGGTGGTCACCGTTGCCTCTCTTATAGTGTAGTCCCAGGTTGTAAGTGAGATGGAGAGACAAATGTCTATTGTTCATGATTTGAACTGGTCTGCAGTTATGTTGTCAGGTGTGATGCACATTGGGCCTACATGATGCTGAGTGTTTTCTCCATTTGTGTTGTAATTACTTTTTATTCTTAATCAAGTGTGAAGTGTTTAAAGTTGGAGGATGTTAATCTTACAAACCCCAGTTCCAATGGAGCTGGGACATTGGGTAAAATGTAAATAAAAACAGAATACATTGACTTGCAAATCCTTTTTGACCCACATTTAATTGAATACACCACAAAGACAGGCTATTTAATGTTCAAACTGATAGCCTTTATTGTTTTTTGCAAATATTCACTAATTTTGAATTTGATGTTTGCAACATGTTGGGACAGGGGTATTTTTTACCACTGTGTTACATCACCTTTCCTTTTAGCAACACTTAATAAGCATTTGGGAACTGAGGACACTAATTGTTGAAGTTTTGTAGGTGGAATTCTTTCCCAGTCTTGCTTGATGTACAACTTCAGTTGTTTAACAGTCCGGGGTCTGCGTTGTCGTATTTTGCGCTTCATAATGCGCCACACATTTTCAATGGGAGACAGGTCTGGACTGCAGACAGGTAGTACCCGCACTCTTTTACTACGAGGCCATGCTGTTGTAACACGTGCGGAATGTGGCTTGACATTGTCTTGTTGAAATAAGCAGGGACGTCCCTGTATGTACTTTTCAGCATTAATGGTGCCTTCACAGATGTGCAAGTTACCCACACCACGGGCACTAACACACCCCCATACCATCACAGATCCTGGCTTTTGAACTTTGCACTGATAACAATCTGGATGGTCTTTTTCCTCTTTAGCCCAGAGGACATGATTTCCAAAAACAATTTGAAATGTGGACTCGTCAGACCACAGCACACTTTGCCACTTTGCATCAGTCCATCTCAGATGAGCTCGGGCCCAGAGAAGCCGACGGTGTTTCTGGATGTTGTTGATGTATGGCTTTCACCTTGCATAATAGAGTTTTAACTTGCACTTGTAGATGTTGCGACAAACTGTGTTAACTGACAATGGTTTTCCGAAGTGTTCCTGAGCCCACGTGATAATATCCTTTACAGAATAATATCTGTTTTTAATGCAGTGCCACCTGAGGGATCGAAGGTTACGGGCCTTCAGTGTAGGTTTATGGCCTTACTGCTTACGTGCAGAGATTTCTCCAGATTCTCCGAATCTTTTGATGATATTATGGACTGTAGATGATGAAATACCTAAATTCCTTGCAATTGTACATTGAGAAACGTTGTTCTTAAACTGTTGGACTGTTTGCTCATGCAGTTGTTCACAAAGTGGTGAACCGCGCCCCATCCTTGCTTGTGAATGTCTGAGCCTTATGGGATGCTCCTTTTATACCCAATCATCACGCCCACCTGTTTCCAATAAACTTGTTCACCTGTGGAATGTTCCAAACAGGTGTTTTTTGAGCAATCCTCAACTTTCCCAGTCTTTTGTTGACCCTGTCGCAGCTCTTTTGGAATGTGTTGCAGGCGTCAAATTTAAAATGAGTGAATATTTGCAAAAAACAAAATTTATCATTTTGAGCATTACATATCTTGTCTTTGTAGTGTATTCAATTAAATATGTGTCAAAAAGGATTTGCAAGTCAATGTATTCTGTTTTTATTTACATTTTACACAATGTCCCATCTTCATTGGAAATGGGGTTTGTACGTGTACCTCCCCCAAACCATTTTGCCCCTGTGTACTGTTACTTAGAGGAACCTTCAAACTATTGTGGTGCAAACAATATGCTGTCAGTGTCTGAGTGACGCTGGAACCATCTCCTCTCCCTGTAGCCTGACCCTATCTGTCTTTGTGCTGTCTGTCTACCAGGCATCCAGTTTAGAATGGAGGAACAAAGAGAACCAGGACACAGGCTTCAGGTTTCTTTTCAGCTTGTTCAAGAAGTACTACCTTCCCCACCTATTCCCCTCCTTCACCAAGCTCACAAACCTCTACAAGCCTTTATTAGGTAAGCTGACATATGGTCATAGGTAAAAGAAGTAAATGAGTTGTAGCACATGGAAACAGTAGGCTTTATATTGGAGTATCTGAAGTCTGACATTAACAACATTTTTTATTCTATGGCATTATCCACTGTAATTAGATCATCACATCCAGAAATGCAGTACCTCAGATATTTTAGGAACACTATTTCATAATATTAATCCTAAATTTGAGGCTGTTCAATGAGTAAAATAATCCTGTCTGTTGAAAACCGCAGATTTAAATGTTTTTTTCTTTTTTGTTTGAAAATACAATAAGTATTCCAGTTGAACTACACAAACAAATCTATTGTGTTTACAAGACAGAAGGATGTATGATGTGTTTTGCTATGATTTTGGAATCCATAAACAGATTCTTAAAGAGAAAGATATGACAAGCAAGCATAATTTGAAATGACATAATGTAGGCAGACCCCTGGAGTCAGTGTTTGATCTTTCTTGCTCTTCTCCTTTGCCACATTCACACTACATGCTGAAGTAACTGAAATCTAGTTTTTTCTCCCCCAAGTGACTCAAGTCTTTCCATAGATGTGTGAACCAGACCTGGAAAGTACCGTAAAATCTGGACTATAAGCCTCTAGTTTTATCACAAGCTTTAAACCCGGCGGCTTAAACAACGATGCGGCTAATTTATGGATTTTTACGGGCTAACGAGCTTCATGCCGCCAATACATTTAGCCTCGTCACATCAGACCGAACTTACCGAACAGGTCACAGTGGACCAATGAAACCGTTCGAATTAAATCAAATGCACTCACACTAAATTCTTCAGATCGGTCATTTTGCACTTCATGCACACACCCTCATCATGGAAAACGCACAAAGAAATGCATATGATGCAGCTTTCAAGTGAAAGGAGGTCGATCTGGCTGTCGAAGAAGGAAATAGCTGCTGCATGTAAGCTTGGCATCAATGGATGGATGGTGAGACGTTGGAGAAGGCAGTGTGAAGAACTGACTCAATACAAAAAGACGACAAAAGCTGTGCAACATCTTTCTGTGTTAATATCTCATGTTACAACGTGGACACATGCGGCTTATAGACAAGTGCGGCCTGTATATGTACAATTTTTTTTTTCTTCTTAAATTTAGTGGGCGCGGCTTATAGTCAGGTGTGCTCAATAGTCCGGATTTTACGGTACTATAACTAAGTACATCTACTCAAGTACTGAACTTAAGTACAATTTTAGGGTATCTGTACTTGATTGTTTTCATTTTGTGCTGCTTCATACTTCACACTTTAATGTCGTGAAGTCAAAAAGAAAAGTATTGTACTTTGTACTCACTGCATTTATTTAATAACTTTAATTACTTTTCAGAGTCACATTACTAAAACAAAATACAGTATAATCATGAGACTTCAGTGTGAAATTCACAAGTGTCTTTTCAGCGCCTCACTCCTCTACACATGCGCATATCGGCTGTCCATTATTCAGTATCAGCCTTTCACAGAGCAGCATCAGTGACTGGGGGTCAGCGATGATACGAGGACGTTTTACATTTGTTGGACATATATGAAGAAGCTTCTGATTAGGCCAAGGCGGAGGGAACATGTCATAACTGAGCTGTTTGTGAGGAAATTGTGCCGTTTGACCTTCACACAAATGATGTCATTGTTGTTATTAGTCTACGCAGGCAGTTCACATTCAGTTAAATTTGCGCATATGAGGCAGTTTAGGCATGCAACGATGTTCAGATCGGAGGTGGATACGTGTCAAATGAAGATGAACCATGAACAGAAAAAGATGGGATCTAACATCCATCCATCCATTTTCCTCCACTTATCCGGGACCGGGTCGCGGGGGCAGCAGTCTAAGCAAAGATGCCCAGATTTCCCTCTCTCCAGACACTTCCTCCAGCTCCTCCAGGGGAATGCCGAGGCGTCCCAAGGCCAGCCGAGAGACATAGTCCCTCCAGCATGTCCTAGGTCTTCCCGGGGCCTCCTCCTAGTGGGACGTGCCCGGAACACCTCCCTAGGAAGGCACCCGGGAGGCATCCGAAACAAATGCCCGAGCCACCTCAGCTGGCTCCTCTCGGTGTGGAGGAGCAGCGGTTCTACTCTGAGCTCCTCCCGGGTGACCGAGCTCCTCACCCTATCTCTAAGGGTGCGCCCAGCC
>NW_018127974.1:1006875-1021723 GCF_001952655.1 Monopterus albus | reverse complement strand
GCCGGCAATGCGAACCAAGCTCCTGCTCCGGTCGTACAGGGACCAGACAGCCCTTGGCAAAGGGCCCCGGACCCCATACTCCTGGAGCACCTCCCACAGGGTGCCGCGAGGGACACGGTCAAATGCCTGAAACACACGTGGACTGGTTGGGCAAACTCCCATGAACCCTCCATCACCCTGAAGAGGGTATAGCGCTGGTCCAGTGTTCCATGGCCAGGACGAATGTGGTTTTCATCCTCGTCTTCGTCCTGGGATCGAACATAAAAATCAGAATTGATCATTAAGACATATAATGTGGCCGTAGTTCTAGTGTTCTTTTCTTAACCATCTTCTTTTGTCTTACTTGATCAGACCTCCCCCACCACAGACCAAAACCCTTGTATGTGCCAGTGACGCGGAACAATGAGAGCACCTTCTGCACCAGGGACCAGTACCTGGCACCCCGTGTGGCCTTCATCACCTGGCTGGTCACCTTCTTCCTGGAGAAGAAGTATGTCAGCAGTGCTGCTGCGGCGCAGAGCGCCAAGAACGGCTCTGAGGTCATTCCCAAGCTCATCCAGGTGAGCTGGAAAATACCCTTCTGTTGATTTCTCTTATTGAAGAGGCAGACCCGTCATTAGTGTATTTTTGCAGCAAAACCCCTGAATACTTGTAACAGTGTATGACATCTGGACACAAAGTGCTATATTTTTAAGCAAATATCCACACACATGGACTGTATTCATACGCGTGTGTTATTTCAGCAAGCCTGTTTATATCGATATCTGTAGCAGAGACACCTCTGTATAATGTGGTACAGTTGAACAGCACCACAAACTGCAGCCTCCAAAATGGTCATATAGTTGAATCAGGACTTCTCTAAAACAGTTTCAACACAAACAACCTTCATGAAAGGAGGATTTAATTGACTGTTGCGTTTTCCTGCATTAGTTGTAAATAGGTGTACCTAGTAAAGTGGCAACTGAGTGTATATACGATGCTGTAGTTTCCTGGGAATGAAAAGAGTGAAATGCACAATGAATAATAATAATAATATTACACAGAGGTGGGAGTCATTTCACTATAATGACCAATACAGAAGCTCATTCCCCATACAATGACCATAAACCACAAATAACTGATCAGAGGAATGCCTTGTTGGTGAGCCCCAAGTGACTTGTTATTTGACTGTGAATAGGCAGCCCTGCAGCATACTAAGGGGCTCTCATTTTTCATGATGTCTCTATTGTGGCCAGACTGTCACTGCAGGCAGTAGCAGCCAGGAGAAGGAGAAGGATAAGACATCAGATGGGGATGCAAACGGGCTAACGGGGGAGCCTGAGAAGAACCACTCCAACAGCAGCACACTGTCAGATCGACGACCCAGCGATTCCAGTTTGTGTAGCATTGAGGAGGAGCATCGCTATGTCTATGACATGGTGCACGCCATCCTGCTTTCCACCAGGGATAATGTGAACTTTGTAAATGAGGTCTTCCACCAGGTACAGTGGCTCAGCAAGCAATATTTCTTTGTTTAAACATTAATTACAGGTAGGCACTATATATAGCTTTCTTATGGTTTATGATGTTGGCTACAGTGATAACATGTACTTTGTCGCCCTCTGCTGACCATTTGATAACATAACTTGAATGTCCTTCCTACAAATGACCACCCTTTAAAACTATTCAGAACACTGAATCAGTTCAAATTGAAAGACCACGTTCTGCCTCCTAAGGCTTTTCTGCTGCCATCCTGTGAGGCGTCAGCAACCAGGAAGGTTATCAAAGTGTACAGGAAGTGGATCCTGCAGGAGAAGCCCAACTTCATGACAGAGCCTGACAAAACTGCTCAGGAAGATGAAATAGATGACGGCTCGGAACAGATACTTAGAACAGAGACAAACAGCATGCACACACAGGTAAAAGCTGTGGTAGTGTTGTTAAGACATTTTTACAGGCTTTTATGCCCTTGTTTTGATAACATCTTAATAATAATGTATAATTAAAAATAAGTTAAAGAAACTACTATTTAACATAGTAACTCATCTTAAATCTACTGAGCACTTGACTGGCCTGCCTTGTCTTCTACAAGATGTTAGAGAGTCATGGTCACAAGCGCTCATCCAGCTGGGGGAGGACCTACTCATTCAGCAGCGCCATAAATCGAGGCTTTCTCACCGAAGAGGAGAACAGGGATGTCAAAGCTGGTGTCCAGCCCACACTACAGGTCTGCATGTTCAGAGAGATGTGTTATTTAACCTGAGATCACAGCAGGAAGTGATTAGAGTTTGTACTTCTTAGCTGTATGCACTTTGTCTGGTATTACTTTGTATCATATTTTTTGTTTATTCTTACTGTGTCTTCATGCATATGTGTATAGGTGTTTCTGACCAATTCATCCAACGTGTTTCTGTTGGAACCATGCCAAGATGTACCTAAGCTCTTGGAGAACCAGGTTGAGGTGTGCAAAGGTGTTCTTAGCATCTACCGGCACATGATCATGGAGCACACAATGAATACACAGACGTGGTCAGTGAGATATTCACATATACTGTACATACAGGTTTTTGTGAGTCATTCCTTCATGACTTCATGAAATGTCATTTGATGTGGTTTTTCTGTTTGTGTTCTCCAGGGAGCAGTTGCTGCAGGTACTGCTGAGGATCACTGAAGCAGTCATGAAGAGGCCACAGGAAAACCAAAGAAAAGACAGTTTTGCTGAAAGTTTAGCATCTTTACTCTTTAGGGTATGTCTGCATTTGCTTAAATTTTACATTACCTGGTACACAGGTTATTTTAATCACTTCAAAACAGAGGAGGGAATGAGTGTGTATATGTTATCACCTAGTCTCAGTACTGTGTTGCTTATAGTGCAGTGTAATTACAAAACGTTTTTTTTATGTGCAACCGCTAACATTTGTTGCTCCTGTTTTCCGCATGACCTGTATGTGTGTGTGGACAGAAACTCAAGAACGTGCTAAACCAGATTAGATGACAGTGAGAGATTCATGTCACATCTAATCTGGGGCTGCAGTTTCTTGCTTCTGTCGGTGCTAATCCATCTCTCGTCATTTCGTCTCGCATTCAGACCATCATTGTGGCGTGGGTGCGAGCCAACCTGTCCGTATTTATCTCCCGGGAGCTATGGGATGAGCTGCTGGCAGTGCTGTCCTCTCTCACCTGCTGGGAGGAGCTGGTGACGGAGTGGGCCAGCATCATGGACTCACTCACGGCTGTGCTGGCACGCACCGTTTATGGCCTGGACATGGCCAACCTGCCTCTGGACAAGCTCAGTGAACAGAAAGAGAAAAAACAGAGAGGACGTGGTGAGGGGGAGAGATGGGGGAATGGGAAACTTGAGAAAAAGATTTGAAAATGAAAACTGAAAAGATTATACTTGGATAACTACATTGACAAAAAAAAAAAAACTACACGAGAGTCTAAAAGTGGGAATAATACCTTTTTAATGACTCTGTATCTTCTATATTGAACATTAGGGTTTTAAACGGAAGCACTGGAGTTTTTCAAAATAACATATTTTGAAGCATTTCAGTGTCTAAGTTGACATCATTTGCACTGAAACTCACTTGTGTGAATTTTGCTCCGTAATACACATGTATAACAAATTTTCTGAAATGATGGTGACCAGTTAACACATTTATCATGACCCACTGCTCAAATGGATGTGGCCCATTAAACCACAGTTTAATGTTGAAAATTAGTGACTGAATTCATTGTTAATCAACAGAACTTTAAAAAAAAAAAGACAGACTCAGTCAATTAAACCAGTATCAAATTGTTAAAGAAGGAATACTGAACATTTCTAGCTTTCCAAGTGCAAAGTGTGTCTTTGTAAATTGAATACTTTTGTTTTTAGACTGTTGGCTCAACACGACAGCTGTAACATAAGCTGCCCAGCTCCTGTCTGTTGTTCTTTTTTATACTAAGCCTGCTGGTTGCAAAAACAAACTCTCAAATTCTACCCGCTAGTGCTTTAAGTGTGTTCTTGTGTTCAGATCCAAACCACAATGCATGTGTTAGGAAATGGACAATCAGACTTTAATCTTGACAGTCACTAAAGCCATCTGTGGCATTTTAAACAAAGGGCACATGAAAGCATCTAAACTCTGTATTGTTTAAAGCCACAGAGAACTCTCCTGCATGCCAGTGTGTTGTGATGGTGCTAAATCCAAATATAAAGCTGATTATAAAAAAAAGTACACTGTCACTTCAGTACTCAGTAGGTGATCTTCTTTGTATGTCAGGAGTAATCCAGGACTCCCAGAAGGCAGCAGCAGTGGCTCGCTCCTTCTCACTGAGCTGGAGGAACCAGGGGGAGCAGGGCGGTTCAGGAGTTCAGGAGCCCATGAGGATTCGCTCTGCCACTACATCAGGAGCACCTGGGGTAGAGAAGGCCCGAAACAACGTCCGACAGAAGGCCTCTGGTAAGCACTTGTAATGCCAGTGATAGCAGTATTGTTGTGTTAGCTGTATATTACTAATTAATCAAAGCAGACCAAAATTAATTACAAAGGGATGAACCTCCACATGGATATCCTTTTTTTTTTTTATATCCATGCTGTATTAATCTCCTGGCTTTGTGTGGGTCAACAGCACAACGCTGATAAGCTTCTGGAACAGAATGTCACACCATGGGCTTTGTCAAATACATTTATTGAGTGTGAAAGCCTCTAGACAGGTGCACTAGTGCAGGTGCCGTTGAAAAGCCTAACACCAAGACAAAGAGGCCAGCAGATGGCCCCCATTGTTCCCCTCACATGTCACCGGCCAGTGTCAGCGTGTTTCCATGTCAGCTCGATTGCAGTCATACAACACAATCCCCCCGATGGCATGTCAAAGACCAGCTTTGGACACTTATTGTCATTAGCTCAATTTAAACACAGCAAACACACCTTATCTGATGGGACTGTGGCAGGTTAATTATAAACTGAGCTGGAAGGCAGTAGAGTAGCAACTAGCAGCAGTGCCTGCTTGTCTTAATTTGGCTAGACAAAATCCTAATGTGGAGGATGAAAGACAGACGCGGTTCCTTTTCATTCCCCGGCCTTCCGCCTCCCCAGTTACCACCAATGTACTAAAAAGAACAAGTTTGTTGAGCTGTTTATGTATTTTTGTATGCTTATATATATATTTTTAGTTTATGCTTCTGTTCTGTTAGTCAGTTTATTTGTATCTGCATGCAAGCAAAGATGGACATTAAACACTACCGCTTCAAATTCCCTTCCCTTTCTTTGGCCTAATTGGATTTCTCCCACACAGATTTTCAAAGGGCCAGCAGCAATCCTCCCTGCTCCTCAAGAGAAGGCCCACACATCAATTGCACAGCAGTTTTTGATAGTTTCATTAAGAGTGTAATTAATGCTCTTTAATATGCATAAATGGGAAGCAGTGGTGGGCTGAAGCAGAGATGATGTAGCTCTCTGAACTGAAAGGCATAATTAAAGTGTGCTGAAAACAGAAAATAGAGCTGTCCTTTTTCATTGGTCTCTTTGAGATTAAGCCTGAAATGCTATCCAGACACAATAGCAATGCCTCAACATTGATGACTAGCAAAACTTGTACTCAGACACACCCAAATACAAACTAATATCATTCTGAGATCTTGTCTTGATGGTGGAAAAAGACTAGACAACAGCAGACATTTCATTCTTATGCTCATTAAACTTCCACCACTACAGAGACCCAGTTAAACCAGCTCTCATTCTGCCATTGCTGGGATGGTTATTGGGTGTATCTTTATTAATGTTGCCTTAATTGTAAAATCATTAGATCATATTATTTAGATGTAAATAAGGCTAAATGTTGTGGTTATGGTCCATATTGTTTATTGGTGATTTGGTGTCCTAAACACGCAAGTTACTCTTAAGCAAGTAGTACACAACATATTTATCTTAACACTAGGCCTCTGGTAGAACAGCTCCTAGAATTGAAAGCACCACAACACAAACGCCCCCTGGTGGCTGGTTGCATTAATGTCCCAAATCCCGCCGGGAACTCCGCCAGGAACCAAAATTAAAACTCAAATTACAAATCAAATCAGATTTTCCCAGAGCTGATTTCTGTGGGTTTTGGTAGATATCAGGATGATTTGTGTATAAGTGGTAATTTTTCTGGTAAGCTTGTTTTTAATAAGTTATTTGATGATATAAAATGAGGTGTATTTGATTTGATGGCTTTGATTAGCGGTTAAATGCTGTCACTCCACTTCTGGTCACTACGGCGCAGGACCTAATGGCAAAAAAGCAAGATGGCAGCCACCGTATTCATGCTATTTTGGCTTCATTTTTGCATAGTGAAGGGAAGTGGTGACACCATGTCTATTGTGTATATGTCAGTAATGACCAGTAGTTGTTTTACATAAACATATCTTGACATGGATCTCTTAAATAGACACTGAGCAGTACTTTTTTTTTTTCCAAATCTAAAACCATCACTATATACTGTAGTAACATTCTTTACAAAGACATATCTGAGCATGTTTGTATCTGTTATGGGCTTAAGATATTTTATACTCTCAAAATCTATAATCTTAACTAATGTCAGTGTGATGCTGCATCATGCAAAAATACTGAGTATCAGAACATGCAATAAACTTGTACTCCCGTTATGAATTTTCACTGACTTCAAGTTTGGTTTCAATAAGAATTTTTCCTGGTGTAGATCTTTTTTTAGGATTTCTTCAGTCGGCCAATATTTTTCCATAAATGTCTCTCATACACAGCTGTGAACAAATGTTGAACTCTGGTCCTGCAGTGCTTCATTTTCTCTTTGCTCCTGACTGCTGTCTGTTAATGAAAGCACCTTTGTAGCATTCTGTACTCTGCTGTCACTGAATCTTGTCTTCTTCCCTTTACCTCTTCTCTGTCTCACTTTCTTTGTCTTTTCTTTTGCCTCCTCTTTTTCTCCCTGATGGAAGCTAAGCGAAGCCAGTCCATCAGCAACTGTGTTCATCTGTACGAGGCTTTGCCCACTACTAAAAGCGTTCCTATGCTGCTCCATACTGTGAGCTCTTTCTTGCCTGGTATCTCTTCTGGTAACTCTGCTTGCTCTCACAGACTATCAGGTAAAGTGTAAACTGAGAGCTGCATGTGTTTTTCTGTATGTGAGCTCCACCCTGCCTCTGCCATCGATCTGTTACTGTCTGTCATTTGCTACCGGTGTCTGTCGTGACAGCATTTGGAGCAAAGGTTTATGTTTTAACATAATCTAAAACTGTCCTTAATTATTGAAAAATGTAAAAATCTCAAGTGTAGCCTTGCTGTTTTATGCAGGATGTAAGAATAGAGTCTAGAACACAATGAGGTCTACGTCACCACTGCATGTGTGCATGTCTTCTCTGTTCTGCAATGTTCTCATGTACGTTGTGTCTGAAATTTCATAAAATAACAAGACTTATCCCTGTGTGTTTCCGTGTAATGTTTTGTTTGATGGTATTTGGTGTTATGCCTCTTCCTAACTTGTGTTTTGTCGTTTCCTAACTGTCAGATGTGGAGGAGTGTCAGCTGTCTGAATGTGGGGGAGAGGAGGAGCTGGGAGGCGGGGAGAGCCCTCTGCAGCGTAGCAGCAGCACCTCGGACATCACCCAACAACTCTCTGACTCTTTGCCAGGTATATATATATAAAGACAAAATGTATGTGTATTGCCCACGGGTTGTTCATCTGACCTGGACAGATTGTACATATTTGCCTCACATCAGGATTGTGTTTGTATAAGATTTAGCTGAGATGCTGGGAAGTTACAAGGTAGCTAGATGAAATGGAGAAAAAAGTCATTTGTTGAGTTGCCTGCTTATTCATTGCAAGATCATTTAATGCAGTCCAGTAAAATAATCTGGCAAAAAGTCAGTCTTTGATAAACCTGTTATGTTCATTCATTCATTCATCCATTTATTTGTTTGTTTTTAATCACATCAGATGTGATAGGTGTGCTGGCCAGATAGTGATGGTAAAATAGTGTTAGACTGGAGGCTAGAATCTGAGGCAATCCTTTGATGGTTAAAAATTGCAATAATGTACATTTTAAAATATTTCTTGATGTGATATCTGCTGGAGTTTTTTTTTATCTTATTTTGCTTTTTTGGACATGAAATGCAATATTTAATATGGATCTCTGCATCTCTCATTATGGTGACTGGATACAGTTTACCACTGACAGCACAGAGAGGAGCTGGGGAGACCAGGCACTTGGGTTTTAATCCTATGTGGATTCAGATGCATTTGGCTTAGTTTTTTTGAAAGGGACCGAGCTCATTTTGGATACATCTTTAATTGAGTCAGAGATAGCTTTTAAGACAGTTTTTCATCCATAGTTCATGGCCAGATGTTAAAAATCCTTAGCTGTCCAGTTACACTCAAGTACATAAAGGCAACTTATTTGTGGTCTCACTGCCTGTTTCTACTGTCCCATGTTACACTTCAGCCCAGAAGAGAGAGCGTTCCCCTATTTCATGCGGAGCTGAAAGCAGGACGTCTGAAGGGAGGAGAGTGAACAGTGAGACACCAGTGGTGAGAAGAAACACCTTGTACAATAGTATTATATCATGAAATAAGTTTTTCCCAATACAAGTATCTCTTTAATGTGTACTTCTGTGTTCCTAGATTCTCATCCGGCAGAGCAGTAATCCATCTGAGACGGAGTGCACTGCTGAGACGAGCTACACAAGGCCCAAGCTTAGAGAGAAAAGTTAGAGATTAGATCACTAAGTATTTCTTTAAAATGATCATCAGTTTAAATATACTGTATAGTACGTATTCCACATGAAGTATTGTTGTTAATAAGTATAAAAACAAACACTGAGGTATTAAAAAAGCTCACTAATCATTTTCCTTACCCAGCCTGTGCCTTCTGTCTCTCACTTCCCTGTATTAAACAATTTCTTTCCTTTATCATCCTCAATCACCCACCCTACCTAGGTGAAAGTATAAGCAGTGAGACATCCAATGGCTACCTCAACGAAGCTGACGTTACCTGGCAGGCCTTTGATGAGGAGGCTGACACTCAGTCCACACAGTCAGCGCACATGGATGTGATAGCCGACCCCCAGAACCAGGGGAGTCTGCTGCTCAGCCACAACGAGGCTCTAGCAGGTATCGCTGTTGATAAGAACTCTCCTTCAGTACCAACAACAGATTTTTGCTGTACATTTATTTAAGGTGTTAATTTATTTTTATTTCCTGGTATGTGTTTGATAAATATAATGTTATGCACACACCTGTTAGGAACAGTTGATAAGCAGACAGAGAAAATACAATGAAGAGACAACTAAGGGCAGTTACAGGGAAGTGGCTGTTAAAAGGAGATGTTAATCCTGTCTGCACTTTGCCTTTTTTAGCTTTTTGATCAGGTGTTCAGTAGCAAATAAATAATTGTATCAGCTGGAGGAAAAAAAAATCAGGTTTTGGTTCCTCACCCTTGATTGATTTATCAAAGGTGAGTAGAGTGACTTGGTAAAGAAAGTCAACCTGTTTCTATGTGCTGCTGACGGATTGTGTTTTTTTTTCTGAAGGCAGAGTAACGTTTGTTCTGCCATTTGATTTTGACAGATATTTTTAAGATCTGTTAATGATAGTTATCTATATTCACGTGGGAAAATAATGAAAATACTTGCTCAGCTTTAAACCTTTTAGGTTTTAGTTTACCCCTTCCATTACTATTGATGGACAGATTGTCGTTGCTCTTCTGTTCTTCCCATCTTTGTATGTGAACTTCTGTTTGGGTTGTCCCTCACTGTGGTCATCATCAAGTTGTCACTCTTCCTTTGTCCCTATGCTCCCTCCCTCAAATCCAGTTTGATCCCTTTCCCCTTGTTGTTTTTAGGTCCTGCGTGTGCCTTCCCTCCCTACTCAGCACACCCATCCTACCACTACCACCATCCCCAGAACCCCCCCACTTCACCAGCCCTGCTGGTGCACACAGAGTGCCCACAGAACTGCCCTCTGGACGACACCATGCATCAGTCTGTCTTACACATGCCACACCACTTGGGTACTGCTACTTAGTTGCTACTCATCAGACCATAGAGCCCTCATTTACCATTCACTCTCCGTTATATTGCACTATATTTTCAACCTTACCTTTGCTTCCTCAGCTTTTTTTATACTCCCATTTGACATGTCCTAATTTCTGTATATTTTAATTTAAACATTGTGCTGAAAAATCATCTCCCATCTGCTGATCCTTGTCTGTCTTTTCCAGGCCTCTTCTCCCTCCTCATCTGTTCCCCACTAGGTGGCACTGTCTTCCTTTTATCTAATCTGAGTTTATTTTGATGATGCATGTGGCTTGTGCCTATTTCCCCGAAACATTTAAAAAGTATTTCACTGCTTTGTCAGTGGACAAAGATCTTAGTGTTTGGATGCATTTGGGAAATGCACAGTGACTAAAGATTTGGTCAGCAATTGGTCAAACAGAGACGATCCCGCCTTCGGATTAAAAACAAGCCTCATAGTGTAAAATTATTTGAAAGGTGTTCATCATTTGTTGACTGAATCCATGTCCTCAATAAAGTTAAATTGGGTTCAGTTTGTATTAGATACTAACAGCTACACATAGGGTGTTACCAAATAATTAATCATCTGACCCAACCCACCCCAAACTCTCTCTCTCGCTGACCATGCAGACAGCAGCGAGTGTCTTGCTGATGATGTCAGCATCATTGCCGGTGGGACCCTGACTGGTTGGCATGCTGATTCGGCTTTCGTCCTTTGGAGGAGGATATTGGGTATCCTGGGAGATGTCAACAACATTCGCTGCCCCAAAATCCACGCCAGAGTCTTCTCCTATCTCTATGAGCTGTGGCACAAGCTGGCCAAGGTGAGGTGGAGAGGCAAAAAGCACCTGCATATGAGGCACTTAATCTCAAATGAGGAAAAAGTGTATACCCTCTCTAACAGCGAGATCACTGACACATATCTACACAGTGATTTACTGTTAAATGATGATTGATTTTAAGTGGTCCTTGTGTATAAAGCACATTTTGAGTATCTAATTATGATAATAGTGCCCGTTTATTTTAGTTAATATTTCTAAATGATAGCATTTTAAAGCAGATGCCTTTGCTGTTGCACATATGCATACAGTGATTATATATGATGGTTATGTTCACTGGCTGAAATTAAATGTGTGTTTACAGATCCGGGACAACCTTGGGATCAGTGTAGACAACCAGTCTTCTCCTCCCCAGCCAGCCTTCATCCCTCCTCTTCGAATGCTTGCCTCCTGGCTCTTCAGGGTATTAACAGCACATAGGAAGAGCATGCAACACTCAGAAAATACTCATTAATAAAATGCTTCTGAGACATAACCTGATCAGTGTGCTGAAAACAAGGAAGTGAGGGTTACCTTTAATGTGTGTTATAGTTTAGCAGCACATATAGCAAGTCAAATTCCTGTGTATAGTTTGTCTCATTGATGGCCAGCAAAAAAATGTGGTTACACTGAATTTACATTGGTTGCAATTGATTCCTATGGTAAAAACCTTTCTACTGTGGAAAAGTCTGGACAAAATATGACTTTGTGAGCCGCTCCTGCAACATGAGAGACATTAATTATGTCTGTCTTTGATTCCTCATAATACTGAGCTCAGCATGTGTCTCTTCTCTACAGGCCACCATGCTGCCAGAAGAATACAAAGCGGGCAAGTTGCAGGCCTACAAGCTGATCTGTGAGATGATGACCAGGCACCAGGATGTGCTCCCCAACAGTGATTTCTTGGTGCACCTCTACTACATCATGCACAAGGGCTTCACCAGCAGTGACCAGGTAAGGCCAGCAGGTGGCACCTCAGTGAAGTTGCCAATTGTTTTTCTATTCAGCACTAGATGGCACACTACTCAAACTCATGTCATGCACATGCACCGGCCCTGTCTAAAAGCTGGAAAACAATCATTTGTAGTTGCCAATTTGCCATGTACTTTTCCATATGTGATGTGCCATTTTGTTATGACTCAGTGATTCTTATTCACCTGTTGGTTTTTATTGTAGTTCAGGCAAACACTTTACTTAGGTATGTGTATCTAATTATGCCAGTACCCATTACAGATATTTGAGATCAACTGTTAGGAGTGAGGACAGGGGTCATAGAGATGCCCTGTGATTTATGATTGTTGAAGCTTTGTTTTGGAAATTGTCATCCAATCAGTGGTGATGAAGAATGCTACTTGTCATCTTCCCCTTCTTTTAACCACACCCTTGCTTGTATTTAAATCTGGCCTTGTTCCATACCCCATAGACGAAGCTGAGGGGAGATGAATGGAGTCTCCCAAAACAAAGGACAGGCAGGAAAAACTGTGTGTGTGTGTATATGCCCTCCTGGCTGGGTTTCTATTGCGCCTTGGCAGTGCGACAAGCTTATTAGAATGTTTTCCATGTCGTTAAATAATGTTTTGAGCCCCTGCAGCGTATACGTGATTAATTAAGGATTGACGTCTGTCGCGCTCTGTTAGACTGACACGTCAGCCAGGGGCCCATAGTAGGCTGGCCTGCCTGCCTGGGTGTATGACAGTGAGTGAAGGAGCGGGAGGGGAGCCTGGGGAACGTAATGTAGAGTAGAGCAATGAGGGAATCGCACCGAGGGAAGGGGCAACATTCTCCAGCTTTTGTTGTGACTCTGTATATGTCAGGGGGCCAGGGCCAGGCTGGCCACTGAAGCATGCTCAAATTGGCCGGAGAAAAGAGTCCTCACGCCACACAATAGAGGACAGCCGCACGCCTGCTTAGCATAAGAAAGTGGCTCTTACTCACCACCCCTCCTCCTTCCTCTGCCTTCACCCCCCTATCCCCTTCCCACCCAAAAAAGGAAAAAGCATTTTTATATTTCTTTTTTCGATACACAAATTCTTCAGTTTGCTTACATAATTATTAAATTAAATAGCCATCACAATAGACTGGTCAGCAAAATCATCTAATATGATTGTGCATGTGCAATTAGTTAGTTAAACATGCTGTTAGTAATTAGTTTTGGTTGCTACATGCAGTATGTACTGTACATATGTGTCTTAAAATACTCAGCCTATATTTTGGACATTTTCTTTAGGGTACCTGTTTATCAAACAATACAGTCTTTTCCAAACAGCCATATTCTATTGATAGCAAGAAGAATCCAAGTGAATCTTCGGCAGTAAAATCAATGAAACCTAGAGGAAGTGACGGCTTCTTTGTCAGGATTCTTCTAGCTGACACAGTCCTGACTGTCACTCTGTAGTCACTGGCCTCACAAAGACACGGCCATAGCACAATAGCAGTAATCTGTCTGATAGGTGCACTGCCTGGATACAATAGTCAACAAGCGTTCACTAGGTTGTGAAGTGTGCACAAATGTAGCTTTCTGAGCCTTGTATATACATTTAATTTTGCTAAGACTAACATGAGCAAAGCTAACTCTGTTTTAACTTTTCATCGCTGCAAAAAGGGAGGTATTTTATAATGTGTTTACTGCCACAGTGGAACGTGTTGATTAAATATCTCAACCAATCCCATCCTAGCATCCTGTGAAGGAAAAGCCCCTCATATTAATGCTGATGATAGTGGCCTTTTTTTTAAAAAAACATTTTCATTTACATTAACATTCCTTGACAACCAGCTTCACAGTTTTCTAGTAAAAAATAACATCTCGAGAACATAAATATGAAACTAAAGTTACTGTTATTGCAAGAATTAAGAGAAATAAAACATCGCTTAAATTAACCTCTAATTTGTACCTGTACACTCACATAATCAAATTTTCACAAAAGGCTCAAAAATTGGTCCACTTGTTAAATGACCCGAGTTATGAAAACAGCATCCAGGTTTTTGATGTGACCGATGATCAGTAGCTAGGTATTTCATTTTGTAAGTTTGCAGTCATGTTTTTCCATTCTAAATACTTGTCTGTCTTTCCAGCAAAGAGTAATAATTTTTTTTGCAATTAACAAAGTTCATAGTATGTATACTGTGTTAGTGTCAGGAACCTCTAATTACAACAGGAAATCTGTCCCATGCTAAATTAGAAGTGTCCATGTTTAGTAAATGAGACAAAAATGTTGGTAACATTAAGGGTACATTAATTAACCGTACTTAATGCAGTAATAAGCATTAACTAATAGGTAACTAATGCATTTATTAATCATGTACTAATGTTTTTCATGTTAATTAAAGTATTACCTCATACATTATTTAATAGTGTTTAACGACACTGCTAACATTTGTTGATGCAGTAATAAGCATTAACTAAACGTTAAATAATACAATAATAAGCATTGCATTTAACAACTTAAATGTCTCTTGGTAATACCGGTACTAGTAAATTGTCAATAAAGATATTAACATTTATTTCATGAAGGTCACAGCTTAGCAGTTTCATTAGGAGAAGGCTGTTTTAATGTTCATTTAAGAGTAATAATTGTCCACTTACTTGTCCATCCTCCAACCAACAAATTCACTTTGTCTGTCCTAGCTCCACCTTCATCTGAGATGGTAGCTTCCAGCTTCTGATTGACTGTATACACATGATCCAGGTATTCTGCATTGGATAGGGCATGGATCGTTGGAAAGCATGCACAGCGGTAGCTCTTGAAGACCTGACCTTCCCATCCCTGTTGTATACTGTAAGCATTACTTACTCGTAATTACGCATTTATTAATGCTCTTTAAAAATGTATCACAGTGGTGAATAACCATTACTTAACCTTAATTAACCATTTGTTAATGCTCTTTGTGACGCTTATTGTAAAGTGGGAACCATATATACATGAACTAACACTTCGTAAATGTATCACAGTAGTGAAAAACCATTACTTAACCTTAATTAACCATTTGTTAATGCTCTTTGTGACGCTTATTGTAAAGTGGGAACCATATATGCATGAACTA
>NW_018127974.1:1000431-1000960 GCF_001952655.1 Monopterus albus | reverse complement strand
AGCAGCATGATGTCTGATCCACAGCTACATGAAGTGCTTGTTTGAGGTTATTGTTGCCAAAGGAACTTCAACTAGTTACTAAATCCAAGGGTTCACTTAGGTTTAACACCTGCACCGTTTTGTTGTTTAAGCTCTGGGTTCAATAAAGTAGTGTAGTGAGGCTTGTATTTTGGATGTACAAGCCCCCATCAGTATTGATCATATTGGTTCCAGATGGTTTGAAACTGGACCTCAGTACCAAAACCTAGTGTTGTCACTTCCCAGGGTCTTCATTTAAGCTGATATGTGTCTACCATACATTATTCCAATGAATTTATTCTCATTCAGTTTTTTTTTGTTTTGTTTTTTTGTTTCTTTGTTTCTAGTTAGCGAACCATCAGAGGTGGTGCGTCGATATAAGACAGTGCTGGGCATCTTCCAAAAGGGCAAGACAATGGCTGAGGCATTCAACAAGTTTGGAGTGGATCGCAACACAATTTCACAAACTTCTGAAATTGCCGAGTTGGCAATTGCTGCTCCAGAAAAGTAT
>NW_018127974.1:974488-999348 GCF_001952655.1 Monopterus albus | reverse complement strand
TGCATGCTTTCCAACTATCCATGCCCTGCCCACTGCTGCATACCTGCATCATGTGTGTTCAGTCAATCAGAAGCTGGAAGATACCACCTTAGATGAACGTGGAGCGAGGACAAAGTGAATTGGTTGGTTGGAGGATGGACAAGTAAGTGGACAATTATTATGCTTAAATGAACATTAAAACAGCCTTCTCCTAATGAAACTGCTAAGCTGTGACCTTCATGAAATAAATGTTAATATCTTTATTGACAATTTACTATTTACTATTTCCTTATTATTGTATTAATTAACGTTTAGTTCATGCTTATTACTGCATCAACAAATGTTAGCGGTGTCGTTAAAAACTATTAAATAATGTATGAGGTAATACTTTAATTAATATGAAAAACATTTAAACATGATTAATAAATGCATTAGTTACCTATTAGTTAATGCTTATTACTGCATTAAGTACGGTTAATTAATGTACCCTTATTGTAAAGTGTTACCAAAATGTTCCTATGTTGTGCAGAGCGATGTAATGCCAGAGTGAACTGTATCACCCTGGCGGCCAGCAGGTGGATAGCGTGTACTTTCCTGAAGATGAGGTCAAATGAAAAGGCATGAGGTGGTTCCATTCAGAGTTACATTAATGCACCTTTTGTTGACGCAGGGGCCACAGCCACATGCAGAGCTCAGTTCCCATTTCTATGCACACATCTCAAATCAGGTTTCCTCTACTTACACATACAATAGAAAACACTTTGCATTCTACTTTCATGGCTTCCTCTAAAATGCTCATTTCAGGCAATCAAGCAACAGTTTGTTGCATGCTAATTACCTCTGACTGCACTGCACATTACGCTTCAGAGGTCAATTACCAACAAAATGAGGGGAAAATGGGGCCCTCAATCCTAAAGCTCTTCCCACCAATTTTGCACAAGCAGTGCATCATGTTGGTCTGACTTCCTGCTTATTGCCTTTTATTCTATTCCTCTTTTGTTCACCTGCATTCCCTGTGTACCAAAGCTTCAGGTGATTAATGTCACAGATAGATAGGCGGAACAGTATGTGTATGTGTGTGTGTGAGAAAGAGAGAGAAATTGCGTGCTTGTATGTTTGCTGAAGTGCCCTTCGGTTCAACTAGAAACAGGCTGATGTTTGAACTGTCCGATTTACACAGGTTTATGGCCAAGAAGGCAGGTGCTTCTAGCCTGGACCTTGGCTTTGTACACAAATATGCACACGCTTGTCTCAGATAAGAGAGAACAATCTTCCTGTCTTACTGAGATGCTCAGTTCTTTTTTTTTACCCAGAAGTATTTCTTGTAAATAACATGACCTCTTTGCTCCAGCTATACTATCCTAAATATAGTATGGAAAACCTGTTCACAGCTTTTTATGCTTTTGTCTAGCATGGTATTATAGTGTACATGCTTGAGCTGCATGTGCAGAGCTCTCCACAGTACAGCATATGTCCGTGTTGAAAGAGCACCCATCTGCCACCAAGCCGCCTGTACCTCAGCAAAACAATACCTTGTCTCTGGCTTTAATTACAGGTTTGCTTGTGTTTGTGTGTGTGTGTGTGTGTGTGTGTGTGTGTGTGTATACATGTGACTCATGAAAGTTGAGGTCTTTTGTTCTTCCTCTTATCCTTTGTGAACAATCCATCTGCTGCTTCTGTCTCTCCTCTCTTTTCTTTTTCACAGTTTTTTTTGTCCTTCAGTGCCTTATTCTCCTCAAAAGACTTAAAATGCTTAGTCTACCTGTTGGAGGAAAAAGCTTTTTCCCTGCCATGCCTCTCAGACGATGGCCCATTTACAAAACACTTGCGTTTCTTCTCCCCACACTCATATCACAGGGGAAAATCCCATATTCAGTGGCTTCAGAAAGTATTTAGACCCATTGCTTTTTGCACACTTTATTATGTTAATTTTAAATGGTTACTCTAACCGGGCTTCAGAGGTCCTCTGCAGAGATGGGAGAATCTGCTGGAAGGACGACCATCTCAGCAGCACTCCATCAATAATGCCTTTATGGTAGAGTCGCTGGAGAGAAGCCACTGTGAGTAAAAGGCAGATGACAGCTCACTTGGGCTTGGCCGAACGGCACTGAAAGGAGTCAGAGCAAAGGCGCTCTGGTCTGATGAGACAAAAATTGAACTCTTTGGGCAGAACTCCTTTTGTAACACCAGCCCTACGGTGAAGCATGGTGGAGGTAGCATCATGCTCTGGGGGGGCTTCTTAGCAGCAGGGACAGAGAGACTGGTCTGAAATGATGGGGGGATAAATTCAGCCAAGTACAGAGAGGTCCTTGAAGAAAAACCTGCTCCAGAATGCAGTGACCTGAGACATGACCAGCAGCATACAGCCAAGACAACACTGGAGTGGCTTCTCCGACTGTCCTTGAGTGACCCAGCCAAAGTTCAAACTTTGATGGTGTTAGATATTTTTAGTCAGATAGATATTGGATAGATACTTTATGTATTAGAAATGTTTAGTGGAGATAGGATGTCTAGTTAGACTGTTAAATGCTTAGTCATGCTTATGAGTTTCTACAGGGTACATCTGGTCAAGGATAACTAGAGAGAAGAGTTGATGACTGTCAGCAGACAGGATGTTTAATATTATTATTATGATGTGTATAACTGTAGCCTTAGCCATAATATGTTCTTATGTTTAAGTCACGACATGTTACTAGAAGTCTGTGAGAATGTTTTTAGCTACACACCACTTAACCAACAGACACACACACACATTGATTTGCTTCATGTTTTGACTACTGCTATGACCAGCTGCAGAGCTGGTAACAGAGACATCTCGGTTGACGTTTCTGTGTAGTATGGGGCTAGCCCAACCGAGGGGATATAATGTATAGGCCTGGAGGGTTCAGGGTCTTTCATCTTACATCTGCCTGGGAGCAGTTTGGAGGTGCAAGATACCTGAGCGTGTAATGTTAATTTTACCTGTGATCCTTTGAATAAATCAGCACTGTTTTGTAGTTACTTGGACTGTCTCGTCTCTCAGAGTTAGCAATGGTAACAAGAGCCACAATCCTACAATGGAAAAAAAATGGCAATATTAACCGTTTAAATTTGAATCTACAGCATAATGAAGTCTGCAAGACATGAAGTATTCTAAACCCACTGCAGCTATAAACACATTGTTGAAATGTTAGACTGAGTTTCAGTACAACTGAATGATTGTTCCAATATCAAGTTCAATCAGTTGTTGATAATAATAGCAGAAAAATATTGTGGATGTGGCTTGCCTTCTACTACCATTTATATATGTGTCTGTCTGCATGCTTGTCATCAGGATGTTTTGAACACCATCGTCCGCTCCTGCTCCCCTCGGTTCTTCTTCCTTGGCCTGCCAGGCTTCACCATGCTGATTGGCGATTTCATCACTGCTGCTGCCTCCGTTCTCAGCTCGGACTCCTCCGAGGTACAGACACACTTTTAACATTAAGATTTATTATGGGAATCAATCTGGAATATAAAAATGTTTTCAAGGACTAGAAAAATTAGAGACTATTAGTCATATTGAAAAAAATGAAATTAATTGTGACTTCTTTAGTAATAGAAGAGATGTTGAGAGAGAAAATAACAGTTTTAAAAAAAAGTTGTCTTGCAAGAAAGTGAAGAATGAGATCTTCAGGTGTGGAAGGCATTACCACCTCTGGGTTCTGGTTTCATTGTACTTTAATGTAGGGCTTAGCAGCTATAGCTGAAACAAAAACCATAGAATTATTAATTATGATTATTCCTCCATCTTTAGGAACTGCACACATTTATTGCACAACTGGCAGAAAACTGCCTTCAGTTTCACATTGTTCTGTACCTATTGCTTATAACTTAGTTTGATTTAGAATTGTAAATATTTGAATCAAAAGCCTGCAACTGTAGTTTGGAAGAAAAGAAAAGTTAATTACAGCTGTTAGGTTTGTTAATTTACCTGTGATTAGCAAGTGTTTCATTTGAAGCACAAGAGTAACACATTTTAAGAGTTTATACTGTATGCCTCTTGTGTTTAGGGTCCCTAAGTTCTTTGAACAGTATGGTACTTTGTGGTATTTGAATGTGTTGTTTCTTACTGCCAAGTAGTTGCATATCTGTTTTCTAATTAACTACAGCTCATCAGGTGCAACAACATGTAATTTTGGTGTCTTACCACGTGTCAGAAAGGCTTTGTTGAAGACCAGCTGATTCACGATTAAGGACAAAATTAATTCTGCTGGATCTTTTCAATCCTGTTTCCCCATGCTTCCTGTTCCCTGGATGTTTGGTGTTTTCATGTAACTTGAGGGAATTAATGATAGCTTGTTTGTTTATCACTGCTTCCAGGCTCCGAGGGTGGAGGCTCAGACAGTCCTAGGCTCCCTTGTGTGTTTTCCCAACCTTTACCTCCAGATTCCTATACTTCAGCATGTGCCTGACTCTGACAACATCATTGTAGGCAATGAGGATATCAAAGTAAGTAATTATGTGCCATACTGGGAACAGAATAACAACGCCATCAACGAGATGTGCACACATTATGGTGTTATAAAACAAAAAGGGAATAACTGAGACTATGTTGGAAAGTAACAAGGACTTGTTGTGCAGTAAACTGCTCAAATTGCTCGAAGGATGGCTGGAAAATGATAGCATCCCAAAGGCAAAACATCCCTTCTAATAGAAAATGAAAACATTGTGGAGTAAGTATTAAAAAGAGACCAGGGCCCTTCTGGCTTGTGTAGTGCATATTTAATTTCTGTTGACTGTGGTTCTTCTTACCATTGCTAACTCTGAGAGACGAGACCGTCCAAGTAACTTCAAAACAGTGCTGATTTATTCCATGAACACAGATAAAATTAACATTACACGCTCAGGTATCTTGTACCCTGTAGAAACTCATAAGCATGACTAAGCATTTAACAGTCTAACTAGACATCCTATCTCCACTAAACATTTCTAATACATAAAGTATCTATCCAATATCTATCTGACTAAAAATACCTAACAGTTTCTACCTAACATTTGCTCATTATTCCTCAAAGCCTTATTGAAAAGATGCCGAAAAGCTCCGTAGAACAAAAGGGAAATGCGGTATATATGCTTGTTAGCCTAGATTTACAGCATAACCCTGCTAAATAATCTTGGGCTTCCTTCTGACTACCAACACTGTCAAACTTGGCTGGTGTTTGACCTGGACTCACTGGGAGCTGTGGTCCTGAGCCCTGTGTGCTGTCTGCAAAGTTAGGTGCTGCTAGATGGTCAACTGTTTAAAAAGTAATATTTTTTTCACATTTATTAGCTATTTGTGTAAACTGAGTCAGAAACAGACAAATCGCATCAGGTATTGACTAAATATGGTACAGAGCATTTTATTTATCAAAGCGCTCTGATTTCCAACGTGTTATAAGAGACGGGTTACAGCTCTACTACACAGTTCAGGTGATTGTTAGCTAACAATGCTAAAAAGCTATAGAACTGAGGGTAACTGCAGCCTGGTAGCTAACGCCTTATGCTCAAAACTGTGAATAAATTAATCATGTTGTTACATTACAACTATATTATCTACATATATCGACTCTAAGTGTTGTAAAAGTGGGAAAGAAATATGAATAAATTTTCTGTGTGTTTTATGTAGACTGTTCGCAGTGTTGCAACTGACGTAACAGCACTTCAGTGAAAGACCATACATGGTCTGTTACTAAAGGGAAATAATGGCTTTGTTCAACCAGTTAATATTTTAAAAAGATGAAAATCTTCAAAAGATAAGCAAACATAATAGTGCACTACAACACTTCTACCACCTTGATGTGTGCACATCCTCGGATGGTTGTCCACAGGAAACCCGTCTGTTCCATTGTCATTTGTAATATGAAGAAAAGTCAGTCATTCCTAAGCTATTATTAGAGTTTTACACATTTTTCCTAAAATGTGAACATTATGGTCATATAATTCATTCAGTCTTAAGTTACAAATAATGGTATCATATTTTTCCAAACCTTAAATAATGTGAATGCACTATATTGTCATCTGAGAGCATGTAGTGAGTCTGTTGTATTGTCTTTTCAGGATTATCTGATCAACATTCTTTTGGAAACTGCTACCAAGGAACACTGTGAAGGTGCAAGGTATTGTTGTACCCGGTACTTTTTACCATTGCTAACTCTGAGAGACGAGACAGTCCAAGTAACTTCAAAACAGTGCTGATTTATTCAAAGGATCACAGGTAAAATTAACATTACACGCTCAGGTATCTTGCACCTCCAAACTGCTCACAGGCAGATGTAAGATGAAAGACCCTGAACCCACCAGGCCTATACATTATATCCCCTCGGTTGGGCTAGCCCCATACTACACAGAAACGTCAACCGAGACGTCTCTGTTACCAGCTTTGCAGCTGGTCATAGCAGTAGTCAAAACATGAAGCAAATCAATGTGTGTGTGTGTCTGTTGGTTAAGTGGTGTGTAACTAAAAACATTCTCACAGACTTCTAGTAACATGTCATGATATTAAACATAAGAACATATTATGGCTAAGGCTACAGGTATACACATCATAATAATAATATTAAACATCCTGTCTGCTGACAGTCATCAACTCTTCTCTCTAGTTATCCTTGACCAGATGTACCCTGTAGAAACTCATAAGCATGACTAAGCATTTAACAGTCTAACTAGACATCCTATCTCCACTAAACATTTCTAATACATAAAGTATCTAACCAATATCTTTCTGACTAAAAATACCTAACAGTATGAACAGCTGTACTGGTGATGCATGTATTTTCTTAGGTCATATGGTCGTCTTTTTTTCAATTAATATTTGATATGAATGTGTTTTATCTACATTTGCGCATGCATAATACAATTTAAAGAGCTAATGGATACTATCTTTGCAGTGCTTTTGAACCCTATTTACCAAAAATAATAGTTTTGTCCTCAAGTTTAATATTAGAATTGTTTTCTGAATATATTTTATATTTTGTACTATTCAGTTCCTAAAGTTACATGTATTTGGACTCTGTTTGTGTCATTCAGATGCATTGCTGTGTGCAGTCTCGGGCTGTGGTTATGTGACGAGCTAATGCAAAAGAGCATCCACCACCAGGTTAAAGATGCCATCAATGTCTTGGGAGTTACACTAAAGGTCAGTGAACCTTGGAGGCAAGGATGCTTAGACTCATTGTACATTATAAACATGTATGTTTTGATTCCTAACAACTCATGTCTGTAGTATGATTTAGAAAATACGGCTTCACTTTTTAAAAACACTCTCATCTTGGGTCGTGCTGATACAATACTTGATAAAACACTCGAAGTGGCTGGATTTCATCTTTTTTCTATCTTACACCCTATAGTGTTTAGCTCCAACAAAAATGATAGTTGATTACACAAAACAACTGCAGAACAATTTCAGCCTAGCAGGGACAGAAAAAGTGTGAGAATGAAACATGTCCAGTGATGTGACTCATAGGTATATTTTGGAAGAGCCCTCTTTTCTCCCTGAGTGAAGAGATGCAGAGAACCACTGGGGGCTGCGTTTTTTTTTTCCTCCGGCCTCATGGAAAAGGGTTTGGGGCGATGGCGTAATTTCCAGGCTGCTCGCTCTCAGTAGATGTGGGCCAATTTAAGCCGCTACATCTCCCTGCTTCCTGCTCAAGCATCCCCCCTCCCCTTCTCTAATGGAGCAGTAATCACTCCCCTGTACAACTTGACACACAGACTCAGCCAGCCCCAAAATAGAGGGTATAGGCTGGGTGGGGGATCTAGGGGGAAGAGTGGCACTGAGAGTCTCTTTTCTAAAAGCAGGTGCTGAACTCTCAGGGCCCCTTTTTGTGTTTGGCCATTTCTGCACTCCCCACATTGTCTGCCCTTGTTACATGTTGAGAGACATTCAGCTGGAAGAAATGGGCAATTCTATTTCTCCACAAAGAATTTCAAATCACGGAAGAAATCCACATTCGAAAGAAAATTGTCAACAGCTCAATTCTTTCCCCCAGTGAGTCTGCAGTAAATGAGCCTTGGTTTGAAGTGGAAATGAAATTATGCTGATTATCTGAAGAGTAATTGAAAAGCTAAATTTAAGGGAAATTTTATCACAGCCAATATGTGCCTCAACTTTTCCAGACCCATCTTCAGCCAGCAATGTCCTTGTGACATTTTAGAATTCATAGTACCAGTCAGAAATTTAGGCACACCAACTCATTCAGTGGTTCTTAGTTGTGTGTTTTGATTTCTACCTTGCAAATTAATATTGAAGACATTACAACGATGAAGTTATACTCATGGAATGATTTGGTAATGCAAGTATTAAGCTAAGTGAAATCTATCATATTTTAGATTAGGAAATGTTCTGCCTCAAGAACACACATCACAGTCTAGAAACTGTTAAGCATTTATGTAATTTGTGTGCTTGGCGCACACACATATGATGCTGTGTCAGGTTTTAAAACATGTCAATCTAGGTTTTTGTCTTGACTATAAATACAGCATCAAACTGAGTAATATTTTTTTTTTTACAGTTAGCTGTTAAAGCTACAGTGAGTCAGCATAACAGGCATTGTGTAGCTTGGTGTGTGTATCGTGTCAATATATTGTTGCATTTGTGTCCTAAGTAATTAGCTGAGCATTCAGCCATTTGAGCAGCTTAAAGTTTGAAAGCTCTAGTATATGCTGAAACTATTTTTGTTGTGTGTGTATGTTTTTGCACTTGGTGTTTTTAATAGGCACATGATGTATGTTTTTCATGCTTTCCTACTGTATTATCTCCTTGCTTGTAAGCACAGGCATTGCTGAATGGAAATAATAATTTGTTTCAGAGCTTTCAATTTCTCCAAGCAACTTGGCCATTTTCATTTGGATCTAGGAAGAACGGCTTTCAGTACAATCATATTATTAGAGAAACAAGCATAAAAAGCTAATCTGATCATGGTCAGTGACACAAAGTTGATATGTTCACTTACTTATGTGGTATGTTCAGTCAGCCAGTTAGCATGAGCTTGCAAAGTGAATGTGCAAACACAGCAACAGTGTTCAGGCAGTTAAACAGAAAAATGTTCTTGCCCTATTAATGTACATGTATAATAGAAAATACTGACTTAATGTCTCAGTTTTTTTCTTTTGTTGCTGAGGGAACAAAATCCTGTTCTTTGTCTGTCCAGTTTGGGAACAAAGCAGTGGCTCAAGTGGCCTGTGACGTGTTTCAGATGCTCATCTCTCACTGGGAGCATCTCCAGAAGGTAGAACCTGCTCTGCCTAAGAAAATCATTGAGGTAAGATGCACACGGTTAAACTCTGCTACATTTCCAATAGCCATTTGTGAGCTTATTTTAAGTAAGATGAGCAATTCCTGTGAAATTGCCTTAGCTTTTAAATGGATGTCTTACTCATACATATGGGTACTTTACATTCTGTGGTTTCCCATTTATTTTAGCACCCAACCCTGACCTTAGCTGATGAACAGGAGTGTGCCATCCAGTTATCTCTGTCCTTGTTTTGTCCCAACAGATCTTTGTGGCCACAATAGCCTTTTTGTTGCCAAGCGCAGAGCACTCAACAGTGGAAGCAGACAAAAAGGTACATGTTGGAAAGGAGGGTACATGAAATGGCTGAGATCTAAAGGCCCTTGATCTATGATGTTGGAATGGTGCATTTGCAGAGGAATGTTTCAACTGCTGTGATTTATTCTCTTTTCTTTTCTTCTTTACATGGCTCAGTCTCTGTATTTTCTCTTTGCAGCTCTTATCTATTACCTGTTGTTGCTCTGAAACATTCCCTTTCTTTCACTGCCATATTACTACAAGTTTTTCTTATTTGTTTGTTTTGATGTTTGTTGACCAAACTTAACAAGGAACCTCTGTTTTTTTTCCTTACTTGCTCAGTTAATGGTGTCGCTGCTGCTTTGCCTGTTGGACTGGTGCATGGCTGTACCCTTGAGTCTGCTGCTGGAACCCATCACCATGCCTTCCATGGAGGAATACACATCCCACAAGGCTCCACTCCTGGGCTACATCTACAGGGTGAGTAGCCTCACCAGCAGCTGAGAGTTTCAGTTACATCCAACAAACAGACTTGAAGGAAGCCACTTTGACACTGACTGCTTAGGCCTCTCCCGAAGACATCTCCACCTTGACCTTAACACATGGGTTTGCCACATTAATTAGGCTCACCTCCTCTGTGACCTCATGACTATGCCTCATTTAACATTACAGTGGCACAGCAGCATACTGTAGAAGTGCATGCTATAGCTAATACATACAGGGGACATTTTTTTATATGCAGGAAACCCTTACAATTCAGTTTTTTATTAAAACAGGCAAATATCAAGTATTCCATGTTTCTCTGTATTTGTCCCTTTAACCCTTTATTTTATTGTCTGACCCTGAGAATGAGGGCCAAGCTTCAGGCACAAATGAATGAGGTATATTATTCATTCCCTCCTGTCTGGGCAGATGCGGTCAACGGCAGATCATTGTAAGAATGTCACCCCTGATAAGAAATGGTCCAATTATTCAAACGGGACCCTTTGTCCACTTGATAAGCTCAGGCTATAAATGCTTGTCCTGGAGATTTGAATGGAATATGTCTTAATATGAGAGCGACTGCAGCTGCTTTGAAAGCAAAGACAATTAGGCGTGATTGGTTGTCTATCAGCACATAAAAGGCGCATCCCCCCTGGGTTTTATTGGATATGATATATTAAGCAGATCACAGAAAGTGACAGTATTTGTGCACTATCAAGACCAAAATCTATACATTTGCACAGATACACTTGCTGCTAATTATTCTCTATACCAAGCAGAGAATAGCTTCCCTTGTAGAAAACATCACTGGCAGAATGTGACACTGACAGAGTAGCTGAGCATCCATTTATTTTTCATGCTTTACCTTCCTAAAGCCTAAAATCGGTTCTTTCCCAAGCCACCAAACTCTAGCACATTATATTTACATTATATATAACATATTATATTGTCACACTCTTCATACTGAGACGAAGAGAAAAGTGAGAAAAGTTTTTTCTGTTGACTGACGGCATACAGATTGCTGTGAAAAGCAACACTGCACTAGACCTCTTTGGCAAAATGGAATTCTGCTCAAGCTTCTCCATCTGCTCTCAGCCTGCCCCAGCAGCCAGCTGCACCTCTCTTCTGTGTGTGTGTGTGTGTGTGTGTGTGTGTGTGTGTGTGTGTGTGTGTGTGGGAGAGCAAAGACAGGTACATTTGTGCACTCCCATATGTCTCTGTTTGCTTGGTTATTATTTGATTTATGTGTGTACATAGGCATGCTCTTGTATCCATACAATATATGCTCCTCTAACCTGTACTATGCTTGTTTCACTGTGTGTTACCTTCCAGGAACTGTTGCTATGTGAAGTGCAGTCACTTAGTTGTCAAGCACAGCCGTGGGTTTTCCCCCTCCCTTTCTATCTTTCCATCTCTCCACAGAGGAAGCTGTTTAGGGGTTTGGTGTAGCAGCTGTTTGATTCAGGTCTTTTCAGCATCAAGCCTCCAGTCCCTCCCCCATGCACCCAGAGGTCTGCTCTGTAGAATCATCCACATACTGTCTACATTGCACCACACAATACTGTTTCAGATGGCTGGGCCAGCCTGCCTCTCTGAGGTTCTCTCAGCCAAGTGTGAGCGCATGTGTGTACTGAATGGGATTAGCCTTTGTATGGCTTTACCCAAGTTGCTCCACTGTGGATAAGAGGGCCCCCCTCATTTACATACATTGGGCATATGTTTTATCCCCTCATATGCAGCACCTTTCCTCCACTCAGATTATACAGGTGTGTATGTTTTTGTGTGTGCACGTGTATGTGTGACTGAGCAGGCATGCTTGTGGTAAGAGCTGAGCACAAGGATAAAGTCTTAATTAAATCAAACAGTGTAAACCTGTCCAATGGTTGTAATCAACTGCCCCGCTGTGCCTTATCTAGCCCTGCCAACGGATGCTCTGCCATCTGTTATGTAGATCGATACACTCACACATCACAGGAGAAATGGATTAGTGGCAATAAAGACCTTCTTTTCTTTCCCTCGCTCCCACCATTGCCTTATGATGTAAATGGGCTATACATTACCCCCTTTCATATGCTGCTGGATCATGTCAATCTAGAACAGGCCTTCTGGAGCATCACAGCACATCCTCTTACCAGACACCATCATATCTAACAGGACAATGTCTTTGCACATCACAGTTGATGTTCAGTCATCAAAGTGCCTCTCACTGTCATGCTATAGAATTAGTAGCCAGACACACTTCATCTGGACATAATCACCACGTCCTACCCTTTTTTTTTTCTTCCTGTTCTTAAGGTGCTGCACTGCTGTGTGTCTGGCTCCAACCTGCACACCCAACAGAGCCACTACCTCCTCAGCCTGTCAGACTTGTCAACTGACTATGACCTCATGTTGGGTCAGGTTAAGAATTTTGAGCCGCCACAATCTCAGACTACCGCTACCGATTTTGGCAACCTGCTCACTGTAGCTGAAGGTAAGGCCACATAGGCGTGGCATCTCTGCATCCACAGTGGGAGAACAGAAGCCATATCGATGCCTTTTTTTACTCCCTGCTGTTTATAAAGTGATGTTTGGCTGGCAGATAAAATGATTACCCTGAATTTAATGAGTGGCTGTATATATTCATGGGTACACATGCACAAAAGACTGGTTGTCAGTAGTTAGCGTCAGCTGTCACAACACACCTTATCCCCAGATGACTATCTCCAAACATGCTTTACACACTACATTTCAGCGCCATACTGTACTTATTACAGACAACGGAGACATATATCCCCCCCCCCCCCCCCAAACAACAACAAAAAATCAAAGATTACAGTAAAAAGCAAACTCTAAATAGACCATCCATTTGGAACCTCTCCATTAAATGTCAGTATCTTATTAAAAGTATGAAAAGGAAATCAACCATCACAGGGAATGGAATGTTCACATTAGTGCTCAGCCCTAGAGAGAAGACCCATTATGGGGTTTAGATAGAAATGTGATTTTTTTTTTTTCTTTTCTATGACCTTGTGATTCCATTAGGCAATGTATTCCTCTCTCTCTCTCTCTCTCTCTCCCATGTCCTGAACTTCTAAAAAGTCCTTTAAGCCCAAATGCACAGTGCATATGTCTACTGAAACAATGTAAGAAATTTGAACAGTAGCTTTTTCCTGGAAAATTTCACCACACTTCTGGTTTATGGGACACAGCTACTCTGAGCCTTAGTAGAAATAACAAAACACTATCAAAAGGGCAAACCAAAGAGTGCCGGCCTAGTTATATTCATGCCCCCACCTCATATTGATCAAGTCACATCAAAGGACCTGCACATCTCTAATACAGCTTGGCCTGCTTTCTAAAAAGCTCTCTCCACTTTGATGGGGGCTGATGGTATTGATAGCACTGTCACAATGCAAAAGTGCATTTTCTTGTTTTCTCACATCACTGCAGAATAAAGCACAGCATGCCTTTCACTTGGGAGTGAAAACCTGTACATTTACATAAATGTAATTCACTAAGTAGAGTCCTATTCACCATCCTCTAAAGACGCTGGTTCTCATTAGCACTCGGCCAGTTTCAGCACTGGTCCATTGTAAGAAGACTCAATGGGCTTTTCAAAGTTCTCTCTCATGATTAGGTCCTACCTACTTAGAGGTGTGCTGGCCAAGCTATTGTGAGAAACTAATAAAGTACCCCTATTAGTAATCATAAATGAGATTTGGTTTTGTGTAAAGAGAGCTAACAGGGATGATAGCATGTCTACACACAAATGTGGGGCTTTTGAAATATGGTTAGCTAGGACTGTATTGGACATATTATAAAAGATGTGCTGCTTTATTCTAAGCCCATCAGTAACTTGCATCAGTCATTAGATTGTTCACATTATTACGTGTATTTTTCTTCAGAGATGATTTTGGTATTTTCATCCTCTTGTCCTCAATCTTCCACCAGAAAAGCGACGTCAGAACATGGAGCTGATACCTCTGACAGCACGGATGATCATGACTCACCTGGTGAACCATCTGGGTCATCATCCACTGAATGGTGGCCCTGCTCTTCTACACAGCCTTGTGAGCGAAAATCATGACAACCCATACGTGGAGTCATCTGAGCTGTCCTCAGAGGTCTTTAAAAGCCCAAATCTGCAGCTTTTTGTCTTTAATGAGAGCACACTGGTGTCCTACCTGCAGATCCCCGTCGCAACCCCCACAGCAGGACAGCCCTCTCTCCTTTCTTCCCAAGTGCGAGTCATAGTGCGTGACATCTCAGGCAAATACTCATGGGACGGCGCAGTCCTCTACTGCACCACCCAGGAAGACTCTGTTGATGTGGGAGGTTTTAGTGCTGTGGATCTTCCTCTTTCTACAGTCACTCCCAGTAGAAATCAACCCTCCTCTTCAGCAAAGGGACTGTACGAACATCACAGCTCAATCTCAGACCCTCTCTCTGACCTTTGTGAGGAGGAGGAGGAGGAGGTAGATGCTCTTAATAAGCTGTTGGAGGACCTTGGCCACAGCAGCCCAGAGTGCCTGCCTCAGCCACAGCTCAAACTCAACCAGCCAGCCCCCTCACCCCATGGCATGAACTTAGAGCAAGAGAACGCCATCTTGAAGGCCATCCTTCATCAGAATGAGCAGGAGGAGGAGCAAGTGAGGAAGTGGGATACTGATGTAAGCTTTCGGGCTGCTAGCCAGAGAGAACCCTCCTACCAAGAACCAAAAGCTCCTTTCTACTTCTGCCGGCTGCTGCTTAATGACCTTGGCATGAACTCCTGGGACCGAAGGTATCCTACCACCTGAAATTGGCTATGACCACTATTCTGGTTTGCACTGTACTAGAGGAAAAAAGAGGAAAACAGAGTTGGGGTTGTAAGAAGTCATATAGGAGTCTGCTGCTTTCTTTCTTTCAGTGTAGTTCTTTATCATTCAGTCTAAAAAAAATGCATCTTAAATGTAACCAGTTAGAAAGAAAAAAATATTAAAACACAAAACTGAGTATTACCTTTGCATTCTAATACCATTTTTGTACTAGAATTACTTCCTTTGTTTTTAAAGTCTCTCAGATGTTGGTTCATTACTCAAAGAGAGAGAGATCAAAGTTAAAACCACACTGGAGTCTGCAGTGTGCTAATCTACTCTCCACAGGGTAAAAGTGCCCAGCTGTCTTCACTAAGGACTACCTTGCAGAGCCACATCTTTACAGTGCTGCCCCGTAAATTAAAAGCTTACACCTCTTAATGGTGATGGTGCAGTATGCACATAGCTAGTAGGAGATTTCTGTTTGTACGTGTGCCTTTTTTGCTATATTATTCTTGAGTGCCCAAAAAACTAAGTTGAAAGCACCGTTTAAATGGTAGTTTCCTGAATTAAAATGTGTATATACTGTATACAACTGAGATGCCATGTCTAATCAAGGCTGTCTTTGTCAACCAGGAAAAGTTTCCATTTACTGAAGAAAAATTCAAAGCTCTTAAGGGAACTGAAGAACTTGGATTCCAGGCAGTGGTAATGTTTTTCAAAAGCTGAATCAGAAAATTGATTTCATAATGTACCCGGCTGAAATTAGATACCAGTGAACACAAATAAGTTCTTACATTTTAGTGTGCTCAGTTAATCTAACGGCCACTGCAGCCCTGTTTTAAACCTGTCTATACACATGGAAAATGAACACTTGTTACTCAAAACAGTATCATACTGCTTCCTCCCCTATGATTTTACAAATCTGTACCATCTCCTGCTAATCACAATCATGGAAGTCTTTCATAGACTCTTACTGTCCTCCTCTTACTGCATCTGTCTTAGCCCAATCAATAAGTACTCCACACATTGCTAATGAAAGAAGCTTATTAAAGAATGCCCTCAGGATTGGACCTCCTTCTCCCAGATGGCCAGACTTGGTTGGGCAATAACAACCTGTGCACAAGCATGCAAAGTACTACTCCAGTACGATGTACTGCCATGGCAACAGGGAAAGTAAGGGGGGGGCTTTGAGGTCATTCTTTTTAAATCATGCTAGAGCTGTAGATATAGTGGAAAAATTTTGCACACAAACTTTCACATTCTGCTCTCCTGATTTTATTCAACCACTCAATTACACTTAAACACACACTTTACCTTGATAAGCAGGGTTTGGTTTTTTGAGTCATTGCATTCACACTTCAAAGCATTTTTACTGTCAAGTGGCTGGAGCAGTGAGAAGCTTTTCAAGTTCTGTTCTGTTTGTAAAATGTGCCAATAATATTGGATATTGTATGTTTTGTTCTATAGTCGAGAGACGCACAAGATTGCTGTGTTCTACATTGGAGAGGGCCAAGAAGACAAGTGTTCCATCTTGTCCAACAGTGCCGGCAGTCAGGCCTACGAAGATTTTGTGTCTGGACTGGGATGGGAGGTACACACAACCACATCTTCAAATCAACACAGCCTCTGTGTCCACAGATACAGGCCAAATGTGCACATACTGATGTACAGGCACACTTTGAACACTAATCTGAGCATGTATCCTTCAGGTGGACCTGGCCACACACTGTGGCTTTATGGGTGGCCTCCAGAGGAATGGCAGCACAGGTCTAACAGCTCCTTACTATGCTACCTCCACTGTGGAAGCCATCTTCCACGTTTCCACGCGTATGCCATCTGATTCTGATGACTGCCTCACCAAAAAGGTAAAAGGTCATGTTTATGTTCTTGATGTTTCCAATCTGAGATGATACATTTTGATAGTTCCTGCCTGTCCATGACATTTGGATTATGTTAATATGTAATGTATTGAATGCACACCTACAGATCAGAGTGTGTTAAGAAAGGGGAGAAATTACTGTTTTGCCTGTCTGATGCAGTGACATAGCTACATAGTCCTTCCTGCCCAGAGCACTATGTTCTTGTAGCCTTCGGCTCTGTGTTAAGCTGTGATCAGGAGGTGTGATTCCAGAGTGCGGGCATTGATTAGTGACCCTGGCTAGGCAGGCCTGAGGAGTAGAGAATTGCAGGCGCGTGAGTGAGAGGGCATGTGCCGCTGTGGTAATGACTATGATTCTGCTAGCCCCTGCCCCCCTCCCTGTGTGCTGTGACCAGGGCCTGGATTCAGCCATTAGCTCTCCCTGATCGATTGGATTCTGCAGTAGGATTCTGAGTTGTAGTGCACCAGTAGCAGTTAGCACGAAGAAATGAGCCACAAGGCCCCTGCCCGTGCTGCCAATCTTCTCATACAGTATCCTGCTGAGAAGGGAAATACATCAGTCTCTCTTCATATCCAGACCCCCTCCAGTGCTCCACAGACCTCTCCTTCTACGTTTCACAAATAACCTCCTGCCCACTCCAAACCCATCCTGAACCTGTGCTTAGTGACTGCAAAAATTAGACCGAATAAAGATTTGGACTTTGGCTGACCAGAACGTGGCGCTGGAGGGGCAGCCATGCCCAGAGTGGAGTCTGTTGCCTCTCCACTTCCATTCATTTCACAGGGAACTTCTGTAATTGCTCCTGTTCGTCTTGCACAGATCTCCACACCAGCCACAAGCCCAGTAGAAATTGGCAGGCTGGCTGCATGGGCAGATGCTTCAGAAAAAGATGAGGGGAGGAAAAGAAAGTGGCATGAAGAATTGGAATGAGAAATAGGCTTTGTCTGTGTCCAAGTAGGATGTTTTCCCTGTCAATTTAAAAATAACACTTATAGTCTAACAGTCACCCACTTACTGCCTGTCACCATAGAGGCACGGGGGGAGGGGGCTAAACCTAAAAGAAAAAAGGGAAAACCATGAATTCCTCAGTCCAATTGTGGGCTTTAGGGCAGTGCAGGCTGCAGTAGTAGCAGCTGGCTTCAGTAATGCGGTTATAGAAACGACCTGCAGGGTTGGGGTCAGGCCATGTAGACTGTGTGTGTATGTGTGTGTGAAAGAGAAGGAGATAGACAAGTGCCTTAGCTATCACACTTAACCCGAGGCACCACAGCTTAACTGAGCGGCTGCAGATTGTTTTTATCTGGAGCGTCTTTTGTTCTGGGGTCCTCTGCTCTGCTGCCTCCATGTGTGTGAAGCCCATTGGCTGGGTGGGAGGTCAAAGAGGGATAATTGGACAAGAGCCTTTGACTCGAATCACATTTTATTAAAGAAGTCTCAAACATTTGGGTGTGATTAATAAGGGAGTAAATAGATTGCTGCAGAAGATGATTGACTAGAGCATAAGCATCCTCATTAAACTTGTGATTCAGCTCATCCAAATGCTAATATCTTAACCCAAATTAACATCCCAGTGTTGATTGTCTCCTGCAAATGCATATTCAACATTTTCTCTGAAATTGTCCTAGTGACTGACCTGGTTAGTACCTGCTGATCCTTGGACAGACAGACTGAACTGGCGAGCTCCAGTAATCAGCATACCGTGGATTTGTTTAAGATTACCATATTAGCATAATTAAGGGCTTATAATAGAATGTACTAATTGCATTTTTGGTGGCAAGGGCATGTTTCCTAATGGCTCATTAGGCCCACAGTACATTGGCAGATGTTTTCTTCTGAGTAGGAGCTCACTTTTCATTGTCCATGATACTCCAGAAAGGAGGAGCACAGCTTGATTCAACATCACTGGACAACCAGCTGATAAGTGATCTGCAATATAATGTACCTGTGTCCATCTATTTGGCCTTGGAAAGGTGAAAGCTGTTTACCTTTTTCAAACTAGCATCAGTCAATTTCCTGTCATTTAAGTGTTTCTCCTTGTCCTGCCCAGTTTTATTTGTGATTGTGAATAGAGTGGAAATGGGAAGCAATTTAAACTCTGATGGAGAAGGTTAATTGGATTTGAATTATTTGGTTTTAAAATGCTCAATTTTGTGCATTTTGTGTTTGCAATTTGAATTTGTAATGAAAAAAAGCTATAAAAAGAGTTCAAACCAGAGCCCTATTTAAACCAATGTTTTCGAGTTTGTGATTTAGCCATAAGCTGCCACCTTACTCCTACACCTGCTGCATTTATGTTTGATCTTAGGGATACTGAGTACCCCTAGAAATTCACTGTTAATTCTGATCAGAATCTTTATTGGCACGCATGATTAGACGCACGAGGAATTTGACTCTGGTATAGGGGCTCTGTGTGCTTTATAAGACAACAATAAAAAGTAAGAAAAATGTGTGTAATCAGTAGAAGAAAGAATAGGAGAAAAATACAATCTAATGTATATACATTAGACAGAACAGCTACAAGATGGATATGTACAGTGGCCATATGTACAGTTTATTGCACTGTGGTGATTGCTGTCTCCTGTCATACAATCATGGGTTAACTGTTCATCAGAGTGAGGACGCAGCAGAAGAAACCGTCCTTGTGCCTGGTTGTTTTGGCGTACAGTGACCTGTAGCACCGTCCATAGGGGAGGAGTTCAAACTGTTTGTGTCCAGGGTGTGAGGAGTCTGCAGAAACAACCACACTAGAGAGAGCTCAACTGAGGCTGCCATCGGCAGCACCACCTTGCCCTTATCCTGTTAATTGTTAATTCTCACACTGCATTTTTGAGGATTCAGCACCCAGTTATACAAGCTGGGCTGATCGTGTTTTTTCATTGTCATTATCTTAGTGATACACCTTTTACAACAGTTCTTATAATTAAATAAATGCCGTCCCTGGTAGGCTAGTGGTTAAGGTGCAGCGCTCTGCCCGCTGCAGCCCAGGTTCGAATCAGGGTTGCGTCAGGAAGGGCATGCGGCGTAAAACACGTGCCAAATGTCAACATGCGAGTCGTCAGTGTGACGATTCGCTGTGGTGACCCCTAAAATGGGAAAAGCCGAAAGCGACTTTTATTTCTTATAATTAAATAAATCATTTGGTAAAATATTGCCGTATGCAGTCTTAAAAGCTGGTGATATCACTTTATTTATGGAGCCTCTATACTGACCTGTCAGCAGTAATTAGATCTTATTATCAATAATCCACTCCATTCATTCCCCTGCCTTGTGGATGTAAAGTGGACCTAAGGTGCCGACCCAGATAAACCCAGTGACCTAACCCTAATGTCACTTAATTTGTCTTGCCATCATCATCATCATAAAACCATACAATTTTCCTGCACTCACGAGGCACTTGATTGGACTAATTTTGTTTGCTTGGCAGCTTCGTCACCTGGGAAATGACGAGGTGCACATAGTATGGTCAGAGCACAGCAGGGACTACCGACGTGGCATCATCTCAACTGATTTCGGAGATGTGCTGATTATCATCTACCCGATGAAGAACCACATGCATTTCATCCAGATCATGAAGAAACCACAGGTAAGCCACTGCAGTCAGTGACCACTGTCAACAATACGCATGGGCTACAACATGGATCAACACATTGCATGTGAGAATTTAATGTCATTGCATGTCAAACATTTTACTTTGTTTAGAGGCTTTTTTTTTCTTTTTTTTTATTATTTTAATACTAAGATGACAACGTCCTATTTTCCAGGCACAATAAGCAAGAAAGCAACAAGACCATGTGGGCTATTTTTAGCACTACACTAATTTCTGTTTATGAGTTAAAGGTCCTTCCTCTTGCTTTCTGACTTTTATAGGTTCTTTCTCCTGTTGTGGTTTCTGTGTGAAGGCTCCTACTCCAGCAGTACATTATTACCCACACTGTGGGTATGGGCTTTCAGAGATGGTTAACTAGCCTTTCTTGGCTGGCTTTCATCTTGGACACTCCACAGTACTGCACTCAATGTGTGGCCTTTAGTGGATAGTGAAATTTCTTCATCTGAGAGGACTGGCTTCAGATGTTTAGAGCCATAGTACTTTCCATTATTCCTTCATAACAGTATGCATATGAAAAACTGATTCAGTAATAGAATGTTTTTGGTATTCCTCCCCCATTAAAGCAGTGATTACCTTTGGAGAAAGTTCTTTTTAAGATGATGCCAGAAACAATTGAGTCTCAACTTAGCTTTATTAGGATTAGGTGAGAGTATAACATCGGCCCCAAACATGCTACAATCTTGCTGGAGAAATGACTGTGTTCCATTAGTGCTTCCAGTGTTATATAATCAGTTATTTGTTCACAGGCCTGTATTACAGCGTCTCCTCAGTATTCATTTGGCAGCTATGTATTTTTCGCTTCACTTCCACTCATAGTGTTACGCTTACACTTAAGCTTACTGGATTTATTAAAACCCTGTAAGAAACTGTTTAGATAGTTTGTGCACTTTATTTAAAATATGTCTGACAATTAAATTTAACATACCAAAGGAGGACCTTTGTACCTTCATTTCAGTATTCTTTTCAGAAGATTTTAACAACTTACTTACTTTGATGTGCACATATTTAGTAGCTACAGACATAATAAAACATATTCTAGCTTCAACCCAAGAGAAGGTTTCTACAGCCAAAACACAGCTGGAAGAAAGGCAAAAAGCTGCCATTGTTCTGCCCCTCAACCCCAGCCCCAGCAAATATTTCTAAAATTCTGCAGTTTTAACTGTTTCCACCTCCAAGAATCTATAAAGGTTTCTGAGTCCGTTTCTGTCACATGCCATTTAGTTTCTAGCATATGATTAAGTGAATTGGTTTGTATCATTTCTGTTTAAAATCCATTTATTGTATAATTTGACTGGTTATTATACTCGCTGAACAGCCACGTTGAAGACAGCGGGACCTTTTCGAGAGACTTTGACATTCACGTCAACTTCCAGGTCAACGACCATTGAGCTTCAGTGATTAAGGGCCCCCTTCCAATATGCATGAACAGACGCGTGTACCCACACACATTTGCACGCTGCTGCTTAAATGCATATTAGCCCATTGTATTTGTTCAGTAGCTCAATATGAAGGCATTGTTTACTATTGATTGTCATTTTAATTTTATTTATGTAACATTGATTCACATTAGATATGTGTGGTTGTTATGCTAAGATAGGTAAGAATCCAGTCTCAGCTGGAGCCCTTGCCTTAAACAGATGGCAACAAAACTATTTTTATTCAACACTTTTGAATTTTTATACACAAGTAAATCACAGGACAATGACCAAATTAATTTTGATTCAGTGTAGAAGTTTTAATACATATTTTTCTTATTCTTTATTTTTTCCCCCTCTCTTTCTCAGGTTCCTTCCTTTGGGCCACTGTTTAATGGCGCCATCATCACTGGGGCGCTGCTACCAAGCTTGGTGCGGGCCACCTGTATCAATGCCAGCAGAGCTGTCAAGTCCCGGCTGACTCTCTACCAGAGCTTGTATCCTTTACTACTTGTTCCTTCTGCTTCATTTACTGTTCACCATCCCATACAGGCTTGGCTCATCAGAGGAATCCAGCGATTTGGAAAGATCAGTCACTGATTACCCGAACAGCTGAGACCATTAAAGTTATGAGCGTACATGGAGAAATGTTTCAGAAATGATGATTTCATTAGATGCTGTAACACCAGTGAGCTTAGATTTCCAACTCCCCTAGCAGCCCGTTTGGGTAAATTCATCGAGACATGCGGCATGCTTGTCACGTCAGCCAACGTACACAGCTGAGTGCTGACACTGATCTTTATGGGCTGGCTGATTTACATACAGCTATTAGACCGAGGCTGTTTCACAGGATGGAGCAGCATGGGAGGTTGTGTGAGGCTATTTGGGGTAGGAGCACAGATAATGTGTCATCATCTGTCACTACCATTTTATGGAGCACAAGGACAGCCAAAATAAGAGCGCCATCAAAAAATGCATACAAGTGCGTACAGACACAAGTACATACGCAGACACACTCGCTCTTATCCCTCCACCCATCCATCCCAACAGTGTGCCGTTAAGAGCCTGACTCCAGCTGTAGTTGTCAGTTGGTTTAAAGGGAGTGTAATCACCAATGGAAATGAATTAGCATGTGAATGCTGGCAGCACAGAGCTGGGGGGTGAGATGGGGGAGCAGAGTCAGGATGGCCCCTTGAGGGGGAAACCTGATCTCCCCTAATGCCCTGCTTCTCCTCGGACAGCATGTACAGCACCGCCTCACCAGAACCGTGCTGCCCCTCTGGCAGTTGCTATAGAAACCTCACCCAAGGAGGTTTTCATTTGGGATGGAAGACTGCTATCTATTGTTTAAAGACAGTGACTTCAAAAAAGTTGTTCTTTTAGTTATTATTAAGTTCATATATCATAGTCAGTTACAACAAAGGTTTTTGCTCTTTAATTATTCTACAACACACCCTGTGTATGTTGTTTACAGTCGGGTGTGTGTAAGTATGTGTCTGCCTGTATGCATTTCACAGTGCATCACATCCCCTGGCCCACCCCTATATCAGGCCTTGTCTGTGTGTCCCCAGGGGACTCCTGAGTGACAGATGTCTGTTACCCGGCGCCAAGTGAATTAGCCCAGTGTGACTCTCAGTGCCAAGGCACAGGCCTGCCTGCCTCAGGGTGTTGAGGGGGGATACAGTACCAGGCCTGTGCTGGACCACAAAAGCCTTACCTGGCATTCCTTAGCAGAGGAGCAGGCAGCACAAAGGCATGATCTATGAGAGGAGATAAGCACTGCCTCTAGAGTTCTGGCACTGATAGGCTGCCAGGCCTTACACACTCCAAAAGAGGAGATGAATGAATGTGCCAGGCAAAGCACACTGCCAGCATGAGAATCTGCATGTCTGTCTGTCTGTCTGCTGTTTGTCTGCCTAGCTAGAGGGCCGTATGAGGACAGAGGTACGGTATAAACTGAGTGCCCACAGCGTTGAGTTCGCTGTATGCCATGTGAAAGTGATAGCCTAGTTTTTAGATTTTAAGAGAATTGGTATCAAGGTTTGTCCAACAATGGCATAGACCATGAACAAAACTCTCTTGAGTGGCAGGTGCAGTTACTCTTTTATATGCTTCCCTCATTGGATTGCTGTTGTATTATACCCATCTTTTGCTTTTTTCATTCTCTAGTAGTCATTCTTCCATCTTCTCAGGATATGTGGCTCTTTATCTTTCACAGGTTGGAACCATGGCCCAACCATTTTTCTGGGATGTGTGTTTTTTGTGCAAGATGAAAATCCTCATCCTTAGTTTACCACTTCACAATGCCTCAACAATCCACAGTCTGCTCTCTGCCTGTGAGGCCACTCTCCAAGGCAATTAGTTGAATATTTCTTCAAAGAGAAGCTATGTGACCCCCGTGTATCCAGATAAAAGGCTAGTATGGTGCTGCAGCCCCCCTCTCTCGCTCCATCACAAGGCTCGAGAGGGCTCCAGCAGTCTGCTGCAACGCTCACAGGATCTCTCAGACTAATAGGATTTGATATTGAAAATGACCACCAGCAACATTTTCAGAAAATGCACACAGATAGGCTTCAAGTGTGTTTTTCAGATATACTCACCCCTTGCTATCTTTCCATTTTTGTCCCCATCTCTTCTTCCAGCTCTCCTTCTGTCCTTTCCTCTCCATGTGATTTGTGAATCTGTGTTATTGCATTGGTTTTCTGGTACAGTAGCTAGACCTCTGTCACTTACAATTCGTGCCAGTTTCTTCTGTCAGGACCTCTGTCAAGGCCTCATAAGGCATCATTTCACAACTCATAATGCATCATCTATTATTTATATGCCTGATGGAAAATGCAGCTGGTCTGGCTCTGTGTTCTAAGTGTATTGTCTTAAACTGGTTCACACTATGAGGCTACATTTTGAATACTTGTGACCACAAAATGTTCAATCTAAAACAACTTACATTGTTATTAAACCACCATTGTTTTCATTGATCGAGGCAACAGAGTAGCCTAAGTGAATGTCATTTTGTGCCTTTATTAATGGAGCGTATCACTGCATGCACAAAGTGTATGATACATTGCAAAAAGATGAGTGTGTATTTATCACCTGTCTGCTGCCATCTACTATATGATGAAGCTCTACATACTGTCACTATAGAATAATGTCTTCATCCAGAAGCTAAGGTTCATTTCTCTCTT
>NW_018127974.1:972626-974448 GCF_001952655.1 Monopterus albus | reverse complement strand
ATTGTTAAAGGTAAAAACTCTGTGTGTATGTGTGTGTTTTGGGGAGACAGTAAGTTTTGGATAGGTGAGACAGTGCAGAACTGACCTTGATTCAGAGACATAGCCTCCCTACTGGACAGAATCGATAGCTTTTGCACACTGCCCTTAGTCCCCATCCCCTGCTCCGACACACGTAAACACACACCCTCACATAAACACACAGATCCATCTCCAGGCAGCGATCAATAACTATAATCTGTTTCTGCCCATTGCCAGTCATGCGAGCCAGGCTTTTAGGAGGTGTGCATGTGTGTGTGTGTGCATCTGTGTGCAGTAGCAGAGACACGAAAGGGAGGCTCGATCCTTTCAGTGGCACCCAGAAAGCTGCTGAAGTCTGTCATGTTCCCCTCAGATACTCATATGAGCATATCTACGGGCCCCCAGCTCCATAAATGCCAGAATGAGAGCTACGTAATTTCATTGAATGTGTACTGAAAACATTATGGATATGGTATACTATATGCACTCCTTTGTTTGCTGTTGCTACACCCCTCAGACACCATCATAATTATTACAGTCACTATGCTGACAATGACATATTCTCACACCCTTTCTGAGCAAGTTATTGTCCCACTCCCGCTGCGTCTCTGTCTAACGGCAGCACGTTCTTTTGTATACTGTAAGATTCCTCACCTAGACGAGATGAAAGTGCGCCTGTATGCATGATAGGGTGTCATGAATAGGATCTGCCATGTTAGCGTTGTCTCACATGAATTATTTAGCATCGTTGATAGGTCTAATTTGCCAGCTGTTGTGCCATAACTGTCGACAGTCTCATGGATAATACTCAGCAGTCTGTATCTCTAGAACACAGTGCTTGACTGGGCACAGTGCGACACCAAGCCAGTCATTATAAGCAGAATTCATGTAATGGTCAGAGCTGATATGAGAATAACTAGCCAACTTTCTGTTAAGGGAAGACAAGGCTGGCCATCTAAAAGGCCTTATAAAAATTTCCCAAGTAATTTGCAGTGTAAAATTCCTCATGGAAGACATAAGGAATCACACTGACTATTTGCGCAATGTATGTTATGATATGTCTAGTAGTGTATCTGCGTTGCTGAATGCAGGCTATTTATTTGGAGGCAGTTGACTGTTCTTGGCTGGGTAGGTAGGTGGGGGTTAGGGGCATTTCTGAGTTGAAGTGTCCCTGCGTGGACAGGGTGGTTTGATGGAGGCTGGCATTGGCTTTGATAGAGCGGTTGAGAGTTTACGCAGTATTTAGGAGAGCCACAGAGAGCGGAGTGGTCTCTCCCCCACTGAATGTTTTAAACTAATCCCATTATCAGTGTAGCGCACTGCCTCCCATCTTTTCCCCCTTCTTCCTTCTTATCCATACCCCCTCCCACCCTCCTCTCCAGCTGACCAGCTGTTCTTGCTGGGACTCACGACAATGTCCAATGTGTTCAGATCACTGAGTTACCCCCCTCAACACACACAAATACACAAGACTGCAGTATATGCACTACCAAAGCAATCGCCTAGCCCATTGCTGGAGCCTAGGAAGGCCTAGAGGGAGGAGGGTGTTAGTGGAGAAGGAGGCAGTTCTGGGGGTGCAGAGGGGACAAGCGCAGGCCTGTCAAACCAAGAGCCCTGACTCAGAAGGCAGCCCAGCTCGCATGGCATATGGCGTCTAGCTTCATACAACATGCAAAAGTATTCTCTCCCTTTGCCCCCTCTCATTCACCCCCACATCTCCTCATCTCCCTCCCCTGCTGCTAATGTAGAATGACTCATAGCATTACTCTTTTTTTTCCTACCCCCCCCCCAACACACACACACA
>NW_018127974.1:963051-972265 GCF_001952655.1 Monopterus albus | reverse complement strand
GCTGCTAATGCAGAATGCCCCATATCTGTCCTTTTTTTTTTCCTCCCCCCCCCCCAACACACACACACACACACATACACACATCACTTCCTCCTCCTCTTGCCACCCAGCCTATAACAAAAGGCGTCCACTGCATGGCACCCATACTTGGAAAGCCCTGGGGGCCCAGCCCAGCTTGCACTCTGAGCTCTGTGCTTCATGGGGGATGTCCCATTTTAAACACAGGTAGAGCAGGCGTGGAACCAGACGGCCAACAGCAGGGACCCAGAGCCCTGCCTGGTGTAGCGTACACACACTGGTGGTCTCAAAACTGTTGTGCCTGTTGGTGTGTTGTATGTATGCTTTTTTTTTTGTGCCTCTGGTATTACAAAACTATGCTTTGGTGTGTATTATGCCTCATTGTGTGCCATGCATCCTTTTTGTGTCTCACTACAGCCTTTCCAACAAATAAGGACCGTCTTTGCTTGTTTCTGTTGTTTTGCCAAGTTAATAGAAGTGTTTCTTTCTAGGATAATTTGAGTCCAGCAGGATAAATTCAGTTTTTTCCATGTTGTGATTTATTTTCCTACATTTGATTATTTACTCTTAATATACTATTATATAGTGTTAGATAAGTTTCACTTGCCAAAACAAGCCAGTCTTTACATATGTACTTATGCTATGAGTCATAAGTACATAAAATAATAAGAAACCATCAGGTTGTCAACTGCATAGCCTGGTGTAACCCAAAGAATGTCGTGTTCTGTGTATTTTTAAACTTGAACCCCCACCTTTATGCCCCTCTCCTTCTCTCTCCGTCTGTTATGCATTCATGTCTGACATCCGTCTGTTTGTTGGCAACAAAGTGAAAACCAGCAACTCGGCCAGTTTTGTGTGGGATCGCATTCTCTGCCCCATCCCCAACTCAGGCCGAGTGTATCGGTAGACTTGCATAAAGAAGACCATCACAACTATATAAAAGGGTTGATGTATTTTTGACAGTAGCTTGTCCTTTATCAATATTAGGACATCAGTATTTTCTGCAGTTAGATACATTACTAAAATATTAAACTTACTGTTTAACTTACATGTGGAGATTCTTGAAGAATTGGTTCTTATCACATTTTATATTTTACAGGCATGTGAATGGATAGGCCTTAAAGGAATAATTATCCTAAATTGGTACTGATATGTTAGTTATGAGTGACTGTGTTGTGTCGGTTGTTAACATTTATAAACATTATGGCCTTGGAATATTGTCCAAGAATTTGTCTTCATAAAATAACACCAAAACATGAAATGGCTCTAAATGATCACCCTGCTAATAGGTCATTGGTCTCTGTCCGTCAGCCAGAATGCCACGACCCCAGTGTCAACACGAGACTACTACTGATTGCACTGCCGTTAAGGAAACATATTCATAATGATTGATGTGTAGTAGTGCTGCTTCTAGCTTGAGTGTAAAAACCTTTCTGTCTGCTTCAAGTGATTAGCATCCAGCTAGCCATTCCATCTGTTCCCCCTAGCTCTGTTTAATTAATGAACTTTCTTTCTCCACCCTGTAGCTATCCAGTGCAACACTAAAGCAAAAGCTGTTAGCCCTCTCAGGTTGTCCAAATGGATGTGTGTTCTTGTCCACCCCCTCCTCAGTGGGTGCATTCTCATTGATTAGTTATGTTTTGTTTTCCCCTCCTTTGTCTCAGGGTTCTTGAAGGGAGGGTTAATGAGCTTTCCTGGCATGCCGTAGCACTTTGAATCTGGGGATAAATGTGAATAATTTTGTTGGATTTTTTTTGTTGTTGTTTGTGTGTTTTGTTTTTGTTTTGTTTTTTTGATGAACTTGGCAGAGATGTGAGGGCTCATGCTACCATGTGTGTTTCTGTGTATGAGTGTGTACGTGAATAATAGGGTGTGTTTGTTTGGATGTGTACCGCTTTGAGGCACGGTATATTGCATTTTATCCCTACTGGTCCTTTATTCCCCTTCAGAAGCAGTGAGTCTACAACACTTTTTAACAATTGGCTCTGTCACTATTCATCTTGCAGCCTTCTCAGCAAACTCTTGTCCTGTCCTCCTTCTACCACCAACTACTCTTTCCTTTCCTTTATGTCCCCTTTTCCTTCCGTGTCTCTTTTTACAAGGCAGTGGACAGCCCTTTGTCCAGCTAAAGCTGGCCTCTTTTGTTTGTGCGGCCTTTTTTATCCTTGTGCTAATCGCCATGGTCGTGTGCCTGAGTTGGACCCCATATTTCACGCTCAGCTCTCCTTTGTTTGACACACCGCCCCTGATAAGAATCCCAATTCTAGGGCCTCTCTGATATTGAAATCCAACAGCGGCGTAGAAAGAGCCTTCAATCATCCATTATCTGTGCTCCAGTGATTACCATTCAATCTCCCAGGGCCCAGGCTCCTCATCACCAGTCCCATAGCTGAGGCCATTCCCTGAAAGAACCCGCATCCCTTAACGCCTGTGTCACATTCAGGCATATCCATAGATATTTCTGACCATCTTGAGACAGCACCGCACTGAATGCTGCTGGGAAATGTCATTGAAATGTCACTCATCCTTCTCCACTGGAATCTCGTGGTCTGTGATTGTAGCCCTGGGTTTTTGTGGACTCTTGTGAGGACACCTTGTGACATTATTGGTTTCCTTTGTTCCTAAATGGCCATTAAATTTATCTTTCTCTCTTTTTGTTCTGAACCTATGATTGCTCTTTTCTTAACATAAGGCAGTGTTGCTTTTAATGTCACAGACTTAATTGGCTGTTTTAAGGAGGAATTAGTTGATTATTTATAAGTTGCACATTAATGCCTCTTTAGATAGTTCAAAGGCTGTCTCTGCTCCACTGTTGGCCTGTGGCCATTGTTCTCTTTTAGAGGATGTCCTTGTCCCTCGCAGCATTTGCATTTTTGCATTGAATGGAATTTTCTGCATCAACAGACAAGGCAAGGCAAAGCAATAACAAAACAAAACATCTAAGTATGCATCACTGTGCATTGTCTGCTTCTTCTTACAGAAAGGAGCCTTTGATGTGTTAATACTGATAGTAAGTGTTTCATTGTCAACTGGCAGTTGTAGCTGAAGTGAATCACTGAGAAATACTGGCCAGATCTTTTTGTGTCTCTCCACTGCAACAAGCTTTAATAATATTGAGTTTGATGTCCAACAAAGAAAAAGTATTGTTCTACTGGTGTCTGAAAATGTATTTATCTTTTGTTCTATAGTATAACGTTAGAATGAGGATTTATATAACACCTGCTTATTATTTTTGTGTTTTCATCATTTCACCTGCTTATTCATATTGTTGTGCTTGAAATCTAAGAAAAGATTTGTTCTGCAGACATCCACTTATCCAACAGTCTCAACAGCCCTTTGTTTAATGTAGCTTGCACATCTTCATTAGTTATGTATAGCTTCTAATTACTATTGATGAGACTAGCTGATTTGGGTACAAATCTATAGCTTTGTTATTCTGATGAGTGTTATTTACCCTCAGATCTCCAAGCCAGGGGGGTTTTGGGATGGGGCTGTATTGTGCAGTGAGATATAGCCAGGTCTGCTTTAGCTACACCCACTTGTTTTTTGTATCCACAGACTTTGACAAAATCCAGTTTCCCTCTCCCCAATTATTACCGCCTGCATGGATGTATAGCACTTCCCACTCCTCCATCTGTTTTTGTCCACCCATGAAAAGGTCCTTTATAATCTGCAGGATGCACAGTTGACATGCCTTGAGCTCCACTTGAGCCAGTCAAAGCAATGCACCAAAGTTAGACCACCAATCCAAGAGAGTCTAAGCCCTCCCCCAAGTTAATTTTGATTATCTGGCTTCTCTGTCTCTGTCTGAGATCTTCAGTTGAACAAGTTTTTCTAACCACATTGTGTCCATCACCACGTTTCCCCATAAAAGCTTCCAGTCTGAATGGTGCTCTATGCATGTCCACTGGATGATGGCAGGCTCCTGATTAACCCTGGAGTGACTAGCTAATGTCATTGAAGGAGAGCCACCTGGCCATGAGACTGTACAGTCAGCTGCCACTGGAGGGCCAGAATAGGCGATGACCAGGTGTTGGGCTCCAGCCCCCCTAATTGTTTCCATGTAATAGCCTGCTTGACTGCACAATATAGCCCAGGGGTGAGGATTAGGAACAAGCTTTTGCCAGCACAGAAGTTCATTTTCTTTATTGCCCAAGTTTGTTTTTTTGTTTTGTTTTGTTTTTGTTTGTTTCTCTCTCTCACTCTCTCTATGTGTGGTTATGTATGTGTATACATATATGCCCTTTTAGCTGGCTCCCCAGTCCTCACTATCCCAGCCACTTACCCAACTCAAAGCATTCACCACTATATGCTTGCTATCAGATTGTCAGGCTGTGAAATGAACAGATTAAACTTTTCTAAAATCTGTAAGAGATGAAATGACAAAAAGGCTGAATGTAATAATGATGTTAGACCTATATGAACATACAGTTGTTTGCCTGAAAAGAGCTATTACAGACCTTTTTAAGGCTGAGTGCTCATCCTAAGGAAAAACTTCACAAAACATAATTGCCTTGCAACAAAGGTTTTTAGCGTCATAATCTTGGCCCTTCAACAAGAGCATATTGAATCATCGTTATTAGCACCATTTAGACCAAATGCCATGAACAAATGGGTCCCACAGTCCTCTGTCTGCATTTTCACATGAAGATCATATCTCACAGTAATCACAATGGCGTTGATTGAAATGTGTCCAAAACGCAAATAAAAGGGAAATGAACTCACTCTTGTCCCCCAGTAACTAACCCTCTCTGCTCTGTGCATTTACCACAGCTGTGTTCATATGTAGTGTAGCACTAATCATTATCATTCCCACTAAATGCCTCACATATTGCATAAGGCCAGGAAGCCTAATTGGCTCATCGAACCTTTCATAAAGGGGCGAAATGAAGGAACAGGAGTCTTCATGTGCAGCATGTCTTGGCGGGAAAGCAGACAAAGATGCATAGCGTTAACGTATCACTGTTATTCTGTTACATGCCACAAGCATCATTAAAATTGCAGAAGCCACTGTTCATTGTGCTTTAATATTTTTCTGTGCTTGTCTGAACAATGTTATCGTAGGGTTCAAATCAGAGCCATTTGGCACGACCCAGAGTTGGCACACGTCTCTCGCAATTTAAGTGTCAAACTGGTTGAGCAGGCTGGTGGTCTAGACGCGCTTAGTAGATTAGAGAACATCAGCGTACTTTGATTGCTGCTGTGCTTTGAGGTGGGTACAGGTGGGCAGAGACTGGGTTGGAGTGTGTAGCTTGATAATAATTATCACACTCTAAATTTCATCATGAATGTTGGAAGAAATAAGAGATGAAATACCTCATAAGTAATTGAATGGATTTCAATCACAGTCTAGGTGCAGCATGCCCTTCGTAGTTTCATCTTTTGACTTTTTTTATTAGAAGTTCAAATAGAGATCAGATAGATTTTGTTGTCCCCTGTTCTGAACAATTCAAATAGCAGGAACTGAAGGAAAAAATGTGACGCATATTCACCTCAGATAGCTCATAAGATGCCCACCTTTGTCCCTACCTAATAATGTTTCCAGAAGACTGAGGCATTCATGTCACACTGGCCATCATCACTGACAAAGGAGACCTTCAGAGAGAACTCTCACCCAGCCAGTCACAGAACTGTATCTGTTAATCTTCATCCCTGTCAGCCTTTTGTGGCTCATCTTATTATGACTTTCTGTTAATGCACGGTGGAGGCCTGTGTGACTGTCTGGCTATAATGGGCCTGTGTTTGATTAATCATGTTGATCCATTGTATTTCACATCTAAGGCTGCTGCGTTACAACTCATCAATGGAGACCAGAGTCCTTTGAAAAGGAGATTGGTTACAGACTCAGCTCATCTGAATACACAAGCCCAGAAGGCTTTGATAGCAGTCGTGTTGTGACGAACAAACCATGCTCCAACAAATTATGATGTCACCAGGTATCTTGTGACCATCCTGAGTCTCTGGTGTGTGCTGAGGATGACTTGTTGTTATATTCTGTGAACCCCTAACATTCAGTGGATTCTAGCATAGTTTAGGGGTCACCATTGACTTTGGTGTAGATGCTGGTCTTATGATTTGTTGTGGAACAGAAATCAATTTTTAGTGTTCCCCAGAGGAGTGGTTGGCTACCAGAGACTTGAGAAAATGGGCGACTGCTTCCTTCAGTCAGATCATAAATAACCTAGGCATGCCATCTAACAGACATCAGATTTTGTCTGCAGCTGTGGCAAACCTGCGTGAAGTCACTGATGGGCAGTGATGATGTCATAGGTTAGGAGTGATGTCACAGCCATAACTTCCCATCCTACTGTCTGAATGCCAGATGGATGGTAGAGAGGTGTGGAGGTTGAGGCTTAGTAAGCTCTTGCTGTGGGAAACTCACCCCTCAAGAGGTGTCATTAACCTGGGTTTACAGTTTGACCCGACTCCTCTGGGGCTCCTGAGCTTCAGTTTCCTGGACTCGCTCCTAATTAAGCTAGCTGTTAAACCTAGCTTTTCCTCTAGAGCATCTGATGTTGTGTATGTCTATAGTCACCCAGAAAATGAAGCACACAAACACTCATCATAATGCATCTGAGAACCATTCAGACATTTTCTATCCTGCTGCTGTATCTACAGCAAAAAAGCTGTTTAATGAGACACCAAGGCTTGAGTAGCTGCCATATAAAATGGGAGTGGAGTGCACATGCGCACACACACACACACACACACACACATAAACACACTATACAGTCATCCTACTGGCTAGTTTCTGTCATACATGCTCTCACTTTATCCATCTCAATCTGTTGTTCCTTCCCACTCTGCCATTATTCCTGCAGCCAGCTTTATTGCCACATTCGCTCTCTCTGTCCTTATCTTTCTTTCTCCTCCTTTCTCTCCCTCTAAATGTCTGTCTTTCTCTCTGTTTTCCCATAATCACCTCACACCTCTGAGGGCCTCTGCTGAGACAAACTTCACACCTCAGCCCTCGCTGTGACAACAGGTACCATTGGCACTCACTGCCCAGCCTCTCTCCAATCAACACCTGCTCGGCTTTATCCCTCTTTCTTCCCATCCTCTTTTTCATCATACCCCCTCCACCTTCTTTGTCCATAGTTCTATCACTTGGTTTTGTGGACCTTCGCTCTATATTTTCTTGCCTTTCTGCCATTTTTCTTCCTCCATTTCTTCCCTATGCACTCTAATCCATTACTTCATACCAGTGCCTCCTGGAGATGGCACTGTGATTCCCTGATGATTTACACATGTTCATGTTCCACCAGACTGCATTCATTACCTCTGCTGTACCCATTGTAATGGCTTTTTTATCTATACCCCAGCCTATATATGTGTCACTTGCAGGTTTCTCCAGCCTAGCTTTGCCACAGTCATTTTCAATTCTGGCACTTTTTTCCTCTTAGTTTACAGCCTAATTCCTAAACGTATCCTTATGGATGGATTGTATCCATGTAAAATGCAGCAAGTCTGAGTGTGCATATGGGCTACTGTGCTTATCAGCAACAAAAAGAGACCACATCTGCATTTTTACCCTGCTTGCACTGGCACCCCAACACATCCAAGCATTGCCTCTTAACAGGCCAATTACATGACTGCTGGAAGTCAGTGGTGCTGTGAGCTGCTCCTGAGCTCCTCTACTTACCCAGGTCAAGCTGATTGGCCCAGGTTAATGGACAGATGTGGGGCTAAGAGAGGAGAGGATCAAGCACCTAGAGGCACCCTCTACCTCATCTCTAAACTATCCCACTTCACTACAAGAGCCCCTTTTACCACCAGCACTTCTACAAACAGGATTAACCTAGGTTGCCTCTATGGAGGCCCGAGGAGTGTAGGAGTGGTTTCTCTTCATGGCATGGCATGGCAATTTTAATCATTTTTTAAAGCATTAATTGATGGTTCAGACTTACCACCTTAGGAACCTGGGAGATATACACTGTCTTTCTGGGGATAATACTAGGACAATGTACATCTACAGTATATCATGGCTAGGTTGGGTGAAGTTTTGTTTTATAGCTGAATGAAAGTCTGTATTAGATTTTAATCAGCATTCCTTTTTAGTTAGTGTTTCTCAAGATAGTAGCCTGCACAGCTTCCAAAGGGAATCAGCTATATTTCTCAGAAAAGGAACTGTACTACAATTCTGCCACCTGTCATATTAGGGCAATAACCTGGGTTGAAAATCTCATCCATCTGTTTGTGTCTTTCTGTTATATTTATTCTACTATATATGACTTAGCAGTAGATAGAAGTGGAGCTTAAGTAGTGGAATGTAAGTTTAGGGCATCTAAGTCCCCTTCTGATGCTTATTTTCTTAATCTGGGCCTTCACCTCCTGCCTTGTCTTATCAACAGATTAACTCTGTGTGTGTGTGTGTGTGTGATTTTCTTGTTCTTTTGTGGAATCACTGCAAAGAGTTTAGACTACTAACAAAAAGCCGTCTCTTTAAACAATTTTGTGCAAATAAAGCACTTAAGTGTGTTTTTGGCTGCGATACTCGAGGACATTTGGCCAGACGCCACTCTTGTGTTGACCAGTCTCCCAGTTGCTGTTGCTGACAGCCATCCCTACAGCATGAAGCTGCAACCAGGGTGATTGACTGTTTGGATGGTAGTCCTGAGGTGTTGAGCGTTATCTTGTTTTACCAGATATACTGTAGGACTGCTGTTCACTTGGCATTCAGATCAAATAATTGTTAGTCCAGTCATACTCCCAGAGCCCTTGAACTATCGTTTGGCCAACTCCAGATGGACTGTTATACATTGTCATTGGGTTCTTGGTTATTTCCTGACCAAGACTGTTTTGACTTTAATGACACTAATCTCTAGAAAGAATCGTTATGGTCTGCATCATATTGCATTTCAGTGTGATGGCGCGCACTTGGCTTTTGTGACTTTTCAGTTAAACTATATTAATACAACCTTTTCCAGAATCTCTTAATGCAGCTTTAGTGCTGCTTAAAGCTCTTTGAATTTCATGGTTTTGTTTAAAGGAGTTACAATGCAGCTAATATCACTTTTTGTGACTACAGCCAAGGCAGGTAGTCCTTTAGCAGAAATAGGTACATAAAGAATTTTTCTTTTATGCCATATTAATTGAGCTTTGCGGATTCCTTTTTTGTTTGCAACTGGTGCCCCTACTGGCACAAGTATGCACATGTATGAGCATGAGCATGCGGGTGAAATGATAAACATTCCTG
>NW_018127974.1:958230-963004 GCF_001952655.1 Monopterus albus | reverse complement strand
CCTTTCCCATTATTTCACATAGGAAAAATGTTGACATGCTCCAGTGAAATAATTCATATTTGTTTGGCCTCAGGGATAATCACAGTGTGCTGGTGGTAGGAAGTGGTGAGAAAACACTGAATCTTAATGGTTTACTTTTAGAATACCTTTAAATAATAGAATGCCGTTGGAAGCTGAGATGCATAAATATCCCTCCTGGCACTGTGTCTTTGAAAGCTGTGTGTGCTTAAAAGATTTCCTGTGTGTGTGTCACAGGCCAGTGGTGGCGTGAGGCCTTTTGTCAGCAGGAGGACAGAGGAACACAAAGACTGGATGGCTGGGATGTTCCACTCCAGAGAGACACTTGTTCAACTTGGTCAACATAGGCCCCTTTAGGGAGCACTGTGCGTGTGGGTGCAGGGTGTTGGTGTGTGTGTGTGTGTGTGTGTGGAGCCTGTACACCTGCTTATGCACAATCCAAATCAATGGACATATGTACACCTCTGCATGCATTGGGTGGGGTTATTCGAAGAAAGAGAAGGAGAGAGAGGTGACGATGAGGGTTGGAGACGGTTGGCCAATGGGGTCCAGCAGGGACTAGTGGTGTCCCTGCTAATGAAGAGCCATCTGAGCCCTCCATTCACCTTGAACATGGGCCACTGCAGCTGCCCTGACCTTGGCTTTGATCCACAAAGATGCTTGACCCCCACCATTTCCCCAGACACCCCCCACCCTCGCCATCTGGATAGCATGCATGCATATGTATACATACATGCACACACCCACAGATACATATGCATGTACACGTATATTGACCCATATGCAACATATGCCTTCACAAGTGTGTCTTTCTAGTCTCCTTTGTTTATTCTGACACATACACTTTGTGTGTGTGTGTGTGTGTGTATTTTGTATGTAACTGACCTGTATGTTTTTGTATGAGCCTGTGTATTTGGGATACACAGCTATGCTCAGATGCCACATGCCAGCCATAAGTCACTGTCTTTATCACCACTAGTGACAAAAGAAAGAGAGGGCAGGCAGGGGACAGGATGGAAAAGGGCCGTTGGCCACTAAAACACATTATCACACATATAAATATTATAGTTAATAGATTGGATTTTTGCTTTTCTCTTTATAGGCACTACTCCCTCCACCCTCATAAGACCCTAACCTCCTTCCAGATATCTTTATCCTAACTGGAGTTGTTTTACATTAAGTCAGGCCTGGGAGATTTTTTTCTCATTACTGTCCCTATGGTCTCCACGGTCCATAGACATTACATTGGTTTCCCTCTCTTCTCTCTAATAGGAACGCAGCCACTTGGAACGTAGGGGTTCCTTGGAAATTCCCAAAGTGGTGCAACACACTTACCTGGTTTATCTTGCTTGTCTGCCCAGTTCAGCTGTAAATGATAGTTATGTCACAGGTGACTTGAGTTGCAGTCCGTCTGTGGAAATGTAGATCTGTCTTTTTCCTTTTTCTATTTCATCCTGAGGTTTATGAGAATTTTTAGAGCACAAAGTATAGTGGATCCTTAGATGATAGAAAAGCTTTCATAACACAAAACATTTTTATAAAGTGTAATATTTTGTGATTTACTTTTCTAGAGAACATTGATACAAACACAGAGCTTCAATGGGCATCCATCAGCAGTAGCTGCAGCTTATGTGTTTTTTTCCAGAAGTAGGTCAGTGTCAATGGATTTGGTGTCCATGACATGGACACAGTCTTGCGTCACTGTTCTAGTCGTGTCCCTTGATTAAGTTACTGCACAGAGGCAGCAGCATTTGTGCATATGTAGGGGAACAAGCTGTGCCCATGGCTTAGTAATTAGTCAAGCAGAAAGATGAGGGAGAGTGAGAGAGAGAAAGCAAGATTACCCCTCACTGTACATCAGGTCTGATTTCTGTGCAGCAATTTTTTTACCCACAGATAGCATCGTGCATTTACTAAAGCGAGCTGATTACGGCGCTCGCTTGCACTCCTCTCCAAAATACCTTTTATTGGTTCACCCCCTCCCCCAACCTCCTGCCCTTCTCCACCACTACCTGTCATATATTTTCCCTTGTCTGTTGATAATCCTACAGTATCTCCTTTCATTTTATCCTTCAAAGTTTGTTTTTTTTCTCACCCACTATAATCCATTTGTGTAACTTGGATAGAGGGCAGCGGAAGGAAGTGGTGAAGGAGAGGCGTGTGTCAGAGTCAGAGAGAGCGTCTGCTCCAGCTGGAGTCAATATTTGCTTTAGGAATCTCAATAACAGGCATTCAGTCATCTGCATCTCTGATAATGGACAGCCATATGGCTCTGTTGACCCACGCTGTGCCGAAGTTCTCCCCATCCTTCCTTTTCTTACATTTATCAGCTTCATTCCAACTTTTGTCATTTCTTTTCATCAAGACATTCCTTTTCCTGTATTTTGTCGACCACTTATCTCCTATCTGGTGACAGTTTGCTCTTTTTATAAACATTCTTTCTCTGTGTTTCTGTCAATCATCCATAAAACCCTGGATATGACCCACCACACAGAGCAGTGACCCAAGTTACCATGGCAGCAAAGCCTGGGATGCCCACTCTTTGTCCAACACTGTTTCCAGCAAATGACAGAAAACAGCAATGTTGTCTGGCTATGACTGAAAGACAGATACAGAGCTCAGGGAGAAGTGCTTTTAAATGCTTAAAATCACACTGCTCTGCTTCTCATAAATGGAGATTTTGGCCCTGTAAAGATTGGTCAATTAAATACAGTTTAAATGCAGTCACTGTTTAGTAAAGATTGGTCAATTAAATGCAGTATATTAACTGACAGGTCTTTTGCTCTATTTAATTCCTTAATTTTTCTTGTTTTTCCATTTCTCCTTTCTTTCAGATGGCTTTTATTTTAATGGATTTCTTGGTATTTTGTCCTGAAATATGTTCAAATCTTGCATGTTTTTCCAAGACATTCATTTTGCAGCACAATGCCAAAAACAAATCGCTGAGCAGAGTAGATTTTCCTAACATCTTTCATAGAACAATCAAGTAAATCTGTTTGAGCAGCATGTTTATTTTAGCCTACGCTCATTAGTTTTTTTTGTCCTCAGTGTTTAAATAATGAATGTATAATGCATTATTAGACTAACAAGTAATTGTTTGATTCATAGGACGAGTGTAACTGAACATCACTACCATTTGAATGAGTATCCAAACTGCATCTTTCTCTCCAGTCTTTGTCGTATTCTTCCTTCTGTCTGTCCCTGTCTGTCTCTGTCTGTCCCTGTCTGTCCCTGTGAGCAGCCTGGCCGTTGTACCCTTTGGTGTGTCCCGGCTCAGGTGCCCATCACACCCGCTTTGCCACACTTCCCCTCAAAGCCATTGGTCATGGCTGCCTTGGCCCCTGCTGTGGCGGCATGTGCCCACAGCAGGCCCCCTGCCCAGTCACTGTCTCGTCCTATCTGTCTAACCCAGACCAGAGCCTCTCGACCCAGTCCAGTCTATCTCAGCTCAGCCTGGTTCAGCCTTGGTGCCAACAACAGCCCAGTGCCCCTCCACTCTGGCAGCCATAATGAGACACAGGGGTAGGGGGCATCACTGTTCTGGGACTAGAGATGTATGTGTTTGAGAGTGAAAGTGCATCTGTTTGTCAAGCAATTTGTTAGGTGTCATGAGTCACTGAAACATGGCCACAACAGACAGCCGTGAGAATAATCAGACTCATTGTCAAACATGCACACACACACACACACTGTTAAATCTCAGTGTTTACTATCATTATGCCATCAGATAGACCTTTTTACTCCAGTAGTTCCCTACATCATATTTTATCCAACACACTGCCTCCATTCCACAACAGACATAGCACAATATATCTGTGGTAATGATATGATAATGGCCATCAGAATGTTTTCCACCCTCACCCTGCAGCCATTTTGCAGGCTTATTTATTTGTTTTTTTGTTGTTGTTGTTTTTTAGCTTTCCTGTTTCAAATCTGGCCATCCATCCATCCTGCATGCTGGGTGCCTAGGCTTCAGTCACTGCTTGTCACTCTGAATTTCAAATGGCTCCAATTTTCCCCCTGATGGCACAGAGAAGTGGCAGGCAGCACTTCGGGGAGGGTGGTCCTAGACATGCTGCTTGCACCAGGGGTTTTATTAGAGAGAGGAGAGGGACGAGAAAGGGGGAGGGGAGAGGTTTGGAGCATCATTCCAGCAGTGATGTATTCTTTCTTTCTTTTTTTATGATTATTTTGGAGACTGCTTTCTCATTTGGGGCTGTGTGGCATGGCTGATTGTTCCATCTTTGCTTCTGGCTAGGCTGTTGATCGTGGAGCCATGTCGAGTACAGCTGCACCTTATTCTTCCTGCTCACTCTCACACTACCATATATATGTCTCAGAGCTGCTGGCAAGCATTAAAGAAACTGAATTTGTAAACACTGCTATGATTTTCTTTTTCTCCCAACCAATTACCCATGTTATACACAAATGGCTAATTTTATGGTTTTCTAAAACACGACAGTTTTGCATTAGATTTAATTGCAGGTAGAGGCTAACTTTACCTTGTTGCTATTATGTTTTTCCTCTCCAATGTGCAGCTTTGTTATGTCCCTTAACAAGAGCTAACCAGCTATGAGGAACGGGCACTCTACTTGGAAGCTATTGTTCAGAACCACAGAGAGGTCATGACCTTCGAAGACTTTGCCTCACAGATCTTCTCCCCCTCTCCTGGCTACCCAATCAGTGGGACAGGTGAGAAATGTACCACATTGCACCCCAGATCTCCTTTATGCTCTTTCTGCTCCATTTCTTTCTG
>NW_018127974.1:950729-958186 GCF_001952655.1 Monopterus albus | reverse complement strand
GTACAAGTATTTGTACCGAACCATTTCGGGTACAGGATTTTATGGTTGGTTCAGATGTATACTGACTGCAATCTTTAATAGTATTTAAGAGTAGGCTTCTTTGGTGCATAGAACATTTTTTCCAAATTCACTTTTCCAAAGATATTAAGTGGCATACCGGAACACAATAAATACACACAGCAATCTTAGCTTAGCCAGGCCTCTGTCTAGTGAACATCAATGCCAATGGAAACAAGAAGCCAGAGCAACAAGACCCTCCCTTATGATTAACGTCTCCTGTTTGAGAACACTGTGACTTCCTGGTGAAATGCAACCGTGAACACAGACAAGTGGCTAAGAGATCAGATTTGTTTATTGTGCTTCAGTCCACCACTTAATATTTTTGCTTATTGGTAATCGAGTTTATTTTTGGCAAAACATCAAACTTGCTAACTCATTTGAAACAACACCACACAAACGTGAATGTTGCTGCTGCAAGGGAAAATTTGCATAATAATAGTTTGTGGCAGTATTCTATTTTTTTTTTAATTTGGTTTAATTTGAAATCAGTTTTAAAAAACTATAAACCCCTTGTTTATACAGAAGTTCCTAATAAATGACAAGCAAATGTATGACTTGTATTTTTTCCCTTACTGTACTGAAACGTAACCAAACCGTGAGTTTAAAACTGAGGTACACACTGAACTGTGATTTCTGTGTACCGTTACACCTCTACCGGCATGGCTTCGTTCCCCCTTCTTCATCATCTCTTACCTTGTTTCCATATCAGTCTCTCCTTCTCTGTCCACAACACACCTGTTCACCCCTGTCACCTCCTCCTCCACCCCCCTCATTCTCTCCACTCTTCTTTCCACGCCTACGCTCACTGATGATGAATATCAAACGGCCAGCCCCGGCTCTTCACGCTATTCGACTGACTTCAAACACAGTGCTTCTCACTTTCTCAAGCCCCACTCCTGCTACTTTGTTCATCTCTTGTTTCAAACTGCATCTTTCCATGCCATTACTTTTCTATGAATATAAGCAGCCTTGTTAAATGTTGGTTGCAGAGAGTATGTTTGTGTGTGTGTGTGTGTGTGTGTGTGTGTGTGTGTGTGTGTGCGCACGCGCGCACGCATCTTCATCAGCTCATTCACCAACACTTAAGAGATCCGACGGCAAACAGCAGCTTGTGGATGTCAGCACAGCACTCTTATCAGTCCATGATGAATAGAATGGAAAATGTGTCTTGTCTTGTTCTTCCTACTAGTACCAGCTCTGATCGATCGGCAGCAGCACGGAAATCAATACAGGATTGCACTTTTCCACTCTATTGGATCCCGACACACGTCCTGTTTTGACAAGGAAAGCACTCCACAATACCACACTATAGATATCTTGTCATTTTCAAACCTGTCAGTGTGTATAGGTTTTATAGGTTTTCTAAGATATTTTAAAGTTTACGTAATGTTTTGTTGTTTTTGTTTTTATCATGAATGCTGGCATGTGAAAATTAACTGACCTCTAAGTCTCCTCCGCTTATCATCAGCACCAAACCAGCTGAAATAGATACAGATGAATCTAGAGGAAGAAAATCTTGTAATTGCCCAAATCTTGGTCCTTCAAATCTGTTAGCTGATGCTGTGAATGATGACAGTGATGTCGTTCTTTTGTGGCTTGGCAAGAAGAGGTTAGCCAGGCTTTATAATGTTGTTTCACAGCAGGGGTCACATGACATGACACACATGCTGTGGCTAATATAAGAGGCCGTAACATAATGAAGTCTGTGAGGCTGTTGTGTCACCTTCACTGCTGCGGAAACTCATTCTGAAAGGCAATTTGTATTTCTGCAGAAGATTTGATTGTGTGTGTGTGTGTGTGTTTGTGTGTGTGTGTGTGTGTGTGTGTGTGTGTGAGACTGTTCATTCATATTGTATCTAAGACTCACCTGCCCCAAAGGATGCTTTAAGGCACTAAGTATGTTATAGGTTAACTATTATGACAGTGCTGTTGAATAATATCTCCAATCACCTTTAGCCTTTAGCCTTTTTCTATAATACTCAAATGAACATGAAGTATTTACATTGAAACAATAATTGTTGCTTGTGTCCATAGTGGTTTTGAAAAAATCTCCGGCCCTTGATCTGTGTAAAAATGCCAAAACCTGTAAGTTAAATCAAGTGGGCATCTCTGAACGTTAGTGTTTCTAACTGTAAAATTCTCTTTGTGGCCAGTAGGGATGTAACAGTATTTGTTATTTTGCAATATCGCGATAGGAAAATAAAGTCATGGGGCTGTGACAGTATCTACCAGAATGTTACATATGGTTATTTCACTAGGATAACTAGGATAACTCAGGTCACAGAATTTAAAGCAGACATAATGGATGCTCCATCCTCGAGTTTTAGAGCTGGTGTGTGGCAGGATTTCAGTTTTTCTGTTTTAATAAATGACAAATACTACCGGATGAAGGCAATACTAGCCCCATTTAGGGCTGAGACAGTCCTGGATACATCTTGCAGAAACAGTCAGGACACGGCCATGCGCAACATTTTAACAGAGATAGACTTAAACAAACACGTATGCATTACCAGCCACTTAGTAACCACCCTTAAAGTCTTTCCTCTTAAAAAAGTAGACCACAATGTTTGAAGAACACCTCCAGTCAAGCACAAATCTCACCTGTATGCAGTGTTTCCAAGCATATTTTAGTGTCTTCTTCTGCTCGATCTGGTGTAGTGGTAGGGGTCTTTTTTTCAAAATCATTGGCATGACATGTTTAATGCTTTAGGTCTCATATTTAATGCATCTAAATAGCCTTTATCACTGTAGTCTCTCATGCCGGATCCTGTGTGTCCCATCAGGCATACAGCTTTAATGTGGCAGTGATAGCTGGCTGACACCTTGCCTCATTCTCACCCTCCTGAAATGTGCTACTGCCCTGTTTCTCCTTTTTTTCTGTGTGCGTGTGTGTATGGTTGTATTCAAGTTTGTCCATCCAGCTATCTGTCCATCCTGCTCTGGCTGCTGTTGCTGCCACTAACATATCATCCATGCTCCACGACAGCATGCAGGCGTTGGCCGGGGATGGTTTGGGACATGGAGTACCCCTGGGCCAAAGTGGACTGTAAGACTCTGCCTGCTTCCTCCACACTAGGCATGATGCCCACCGACCTCCATCATTCATTTAGGTCGCTGTGAACCCAAAAATCATCAAAAAAAAAAAAAACCCCAAAAAGCTGGCAGTTGCACTTGATTTAGTCCTTTTGTTAAAGCACAGCAGGTCTCAAATTCAAGTACAGATTCTGCATGCTAACTGTTAAATGAAACACTCCTGCGGTGTTTCACCAGCTTTCTGTAAGGCATTTCTTCTTGGCCCTCTCCTGTCAGAATCCTCCAGAGCCTCATCCTCCCCCGATCCTGAATGCAACTTCACTCTCACCGTGTAGCTTCAGTCCAGCATTATGGCTTCCTGCATGAGCTAGTCCATCTGCCATACAGACTCAAGACTTCATCCTCAGTGCTCTGTCCGTACTGTGTTACAGCTTGCACCACCTTGTAGTCACTTTGTAGTGTTTTAGTTTTTGTCATTTTGAGTTCATTCTCTTTTAAAATGCCTAACTGCTCATAATTCTCTCTAGTGGATAAAACTACTTAACAGCTCCCATGACCTTAGCATCCCCTACTCTCCCACCCTACCCCTCTGTACTTATAAGATTGGTTGTAAATGTTTCTTAGCCTGTTGTTGCCATGTGAACTGTTCGTCATTTGTGCTTTGGATTTTAAAATTGTTTAACTTTTTATATCTTGGACTGATTCATCAGGAACACTTCAATGTGTCTTCAGAAAAAAATTGCACTTTTTGAACACATCATCCAAATCAGTTAACCTTTGTTGACTTTTAAATGTTCCAGTAACAACTAACCACAGCGCAACACATGGCGCCTGACTGTCCCTCCACTCTGCTGCAGCGTGGTGCGATGGGTGTCGCTGTGTCCACTGCTTTCTCACACGATGCTCTGCTCTGTTTTTTTTTTTTTTCCTTTTAGATTAAAAATAACTTAAAGGTCCAAATACTGTTTATGGCGAAGGTAAGCCCCGAGGCAGACCAGCGGCCTGCCTGCCCTTCGCTTGTTCGCTCATCCTGGCTGTTTTTCCCAACCCCTCCTTTTTTCATTCAGTACTAACCAAGCTTTATTTACTAAGAGCTCTGACAAAGGGAAGGGGACAGAGAAACCAGGCTGTTTTTTGAGGGGTGCCCTACTGTTTAGGCCAGACTGGTAATTGAGAGTGATGCACGGTGGGGACGATTAGCACCTGACTAAGTAGCAGCATGAACAATATGGCAATACTTCTGGCTCTCGCTTCTGCATGTGGTGCGCCTTTATCTCTTCCCCCAGCAAACACTTTACTTCTTACTCCCCCCACCCCCCCAGTCCCTCCACCCCTCTCATTTCCTCCTGTTGGTGTGTGCCTGTTTGCCTAGGGCAGACTCTGAGACTAACACCTGCCACACTGGAAGACGTCTTTGTCATCTAAAGCCTTGTTTGAACTGCTGCAGGGGGGGACCAATGGGATAGCAGGGCCATTTAAAGACTCCTTCTTTGCTCTCTCTCTCTGTGTTTCTTCCTTCTCCTTTCCATCTGAAAATAATCTCACCGTCAGGCAGTTTGGGCTGAGCGAGGAGCGGAAATGCTGGGATGTAATAATGATAATGATGACACATTAGGCTCTTCTGGATCTGGGTTATTGTTTTCACTGAGTAACTTACTATGACAATGAATTCTTGCATAAGGCCGTACAGTGACGAACACCATTTAGAAGCTGATGCAACCACATAGTCATTTAATGCCACAGTGGAAGTGATGACTGTTTAGTGCAGCACGTTTTAATGGGCGCTAAACGAAAAGGGATGACTGTGGAGTGGGTGGTGAACTGTACCGTGCTACTGTCAGAGTATATTAGCTTTAATAGGTGGTTGCCTTCCTCCTGTCTATCATAGGTCTTTACAGCAGATGCATTTTGGGCTCACTTTGTAAGACAAAGTGGTTACTGCAGGAATGGGTAGGAGAATATGGGAATGAAGCGTTTGTCCTTAAGGCCAGCCCACATTTTTAGCTTTTTTTATATTCGTATGCAGATTGGAGAATGCATGTCCAGACCCCCCTCACCCTCCCCTCTAGCTCTGAACAATACACACCCAATGTTTCATCCATAGGCCAGCCCTCCGCTTCCCAGTGAGCCACAGCCCTGGATGCTGCCGGTGTCCACTGTGCTGCTGAGTGTCTGTTACTCCAGCCATCTGCCATTCTTTTTAGCCGCTGCAACTTGAGATGCCTCCGAAAAATGGCAGGAAATAAAAGGATAGGAAAGAAAATAGGCAACCAGATGCCATCTCGACAAAGCAGAAAAGTTGTTTAAACTGGAGGCATGGGGCAGAGGCGGGCGGGGTGGGGAGGGGGCCGCGGTTTAGGCTGGGTCAGGGGCACACTGAGAAAGCCAAGGCGGCGTTAACAATGCTTGATTGTCGGCACCAGCATTTCATGCCCACCTCCCAGCTTACTGCTGTTTGCCATCCTGTAATCATGGATGTGACGTTTTTTTGGAAAAGGACAATGTTTGACAATGGGAAGGCTCCACATGTTCACAACAAGAGCATAATGTGTAATTTTATTTTCATTCAAAGCATTCTCCTGTCACACTGCAAACTGAATAGGGTTCGTTTGTAATGTCTTTTACCCATAGCCACAAAGGTTACTGCTCATTTTTTTATATCATATAAGCATCTGGAAACGCTTATTGGGAAGAAAGGCGGTTCCTCTTTTAATAATCTTTGCTTTTCTGTGGCATGTGACAAAGGCATGTGAGATCTGAAGCACTCTATTTGCTTTCTCGCGTTCAGCTACTTAAGGGGTAGAACAGACTCACATCCTAACTTTTGTTTTTTTTGACAGTTTTGTGAATGTTGGTGAAAATCTTGCAAAATGGATAATCTTGGTTTGGGGGAGCAGCCGTATGCAAAGCATGCTGGGATATGCAACAATCACTCAAAGCCCCTTTGAGCCCCAGCCATGTCTAACCAGCTCTGTCTCTCTCCATCGCTGTCTTTTTCCTCTCTGTCTACAAACTCTCCCTCTATCCATCTCCCAGGCTCCTTCACCAGTAGCATAAGCACTGACATCGGTGCTCCAGCGGGAACAGCAGACCCTGTCGACCAGGTCTCTCCCACCATGCCCCGTGCCACAAAGAACAGAGTTTCCGGAAAACTCCGGCGCTCAGCCAGCGCTATAAGCAAATCCTCCAACTGAGCTCTTCAAGCCGTCGCCTTCACCTCCCAACCCTCGAGTGCAGCCTTTAATCTTTTCTGGAAGAACCTCATACACCCAGCTGGGACTGCAAGAACTTTGTTTCTGTTTGTTTTGTTTTTGGCATGTCTTGTGTTATATAAAATGCAGTACATTGTAATTTTTATTTAAGTGGCACTCATTGATTTCACTGATACATTTCCATTTGCTGTAGTGTTTAACTGTGTTAATCTTAATGGATGTGAGACTAAGCTATTTATCTCCATCCTGATGGCTTCAGCTTAAGAATCAGTAACATAGGAAAGCTTGACGGAGAAGTCACAAAGCCACCTTTGATAAAAGTGACAATTTTATTCTTATTTTCTAGTGCATTCTTAACTCACTAGAGGAACAAGTTCTTACTATTGTAAGGGAATGGGAGTCAGCTTTACCCTGTTTCTCATCTGTTTCAACACTTCATGCACTGAGCAACATCATGCTAAAACTGCACAAGAGACTGGCAAACATTTATAAATGTGTCTGCCTTTTTACCTCCCATTTGCACCTGCCACAACCCTTCGGCATCAAAGATACGACTTCAGTTAGTGACCAGTAGAGTTTCTGTCCTGCTCGTTGGCGCCAGTTCGGATCATGTTTGTGGACCGTACTCCTACAGTGGAGTGGAGAACGGACTGATACACGGGGAAAGCCTCCTTACTACTACTACACAGACTTCCTGGGCACAGCGTCCCTCTAGTACATGCAGTCAGAGGCTTTTTAACTGTTGTGAACCACAGTGGACAATCAATGACATATGTCTACCTTGAGCTGAAATGAAATTTGTTTAGGGGTTGTTTTTACCACTATAATTTTCCTTTTTAAATGAATTCTGATGGATTATGTCATGATCTGATTTATGCAACTCCGCTGCAATGAGAAAAGACTGCATTTGTAATTGTTTTCTGATGTTGTTAACATAGGCTCATGTATCAGTAATTGAATAAGTTCCTCCTGTCTCTTTCCCCTGCTATCAGTTTGCCTGCCCCGTCAAGCTAAGACTTCGACATTCCAGCGTTCCTGACCGACATTTTTTGCACTCACTCTTATTAATTAACTAGAATATTTCTCTTTGTTTTTGGATGTGAATTGCTTTAAGTTTTATTTGTTTATGTAGATGTATATAGACAGCACAAA
>NW_018127974.1:948096-950433 GCF_001952655.1 Monopterus albus | reverse complement strand
CTGGGGTGGTTCTTATGTGTGTGTGTGTGTGTGTGTGTGTGTGTGTGAGTTTCTGAGGGAGCTTCTCACAGTGCCTGTGTAACGTCTATCCTCTAAGATGCTGTCCCACACCAGCTCCGCTCCCCCAATCATATTTTAGTTCCCGCTCTTCATTGTGAGACGACCCACGGCCGCCCTGCGTCAGATCTTTTCGTTAGCTGTCTACAAAAGTGTTTTCCTCCCCTGCGTCTCTAAAAGTCAATGTCATGTGTTGCAATAAAAACAACTAGAACAGATGGATTTGAAATGGTGGAGTTCTCTGTTTTTAGTCTTCATAGTCTTAGGGCAGTGTACTGCTCAGTTTTGTTCCGTGAATGGGATCATGTAGGGGGCTGGGTTTAAGTGGTCTGCCAGAGCTAAACTCTTAACTGCCCTCCTAGCAACAGCCAGGCCGGACTGTCACTCTTCCAACCTGCCCTGCTCAGGTTGTCATGGTAGCCAGGTGTCTCCCCCCCCACACACACACACACACACACAAACACACACACACACATGCACTGTACACTCACACCCTCTGACAGCTCCACCCAAGCCACAACACTATCCCCATCTGTTGCACTACTCTGCCTTACTTTCACCATGCTCTCCGGTCATTTTCCTTGCTCCTCTCAGCCGCCTGGCCTTCTTTTGTTTGTTCATTCCCTGAGCAGGGAATCCAAACAGCAGGAGGGTGGAGGGAGTGAGAGTTAAATCTTTTCTTTTTTTTTTTAAGAATGTCTAACTCTGTATTCCTGGATCACATTTCCCCCAAAGCCACTTGAAGGCACCACTCCAGGATGCTCATATAAAGTTTGTAGCTTATAGATGATTACGGGGTTTGTTCTCCCCCTTTTGGTGGCTTAGTAGCTAGAGATGTTAGTCTGGACCAAGATAAGGATTGTGTGTCTTATATATGTGAAGAAAATGAGCTAGTGTTAGTCCTACTTGTTATTTTTTCTTCTCATTTCAGAAATCCTTGTACATTGTGTCAAATTAGAGGGTTGCACCATCCTCCCAATATAAATATATTAATGCCTGTAATATAATCTTTGTATAAGTGAAAGAGGAAAAAAGCTTGAAGATTTCATCATTACTTGTCAACATATCAAACTGTTTTTAATGACCGGAGTCCTGCTATCTTTATTAGAAATGTGAAAATTAAAACATTTCATTAAATCAATTTGAAATTTTACACATCTTTTGTTGCGTTTCTCTCTCTCTCTCTCTCAACAACATACAGTAATTGTGCAACCTCAAACTTTGTGCAGTAGCAGGTGTGGGTGTGTGTCTGTGTGCTGACATGATAGTGCTGTTACCATGGGCTTTCTGACCCTGACCCAACTGTGCTATAGCAACAGCAGCAACAGGGGTAACTTGACCCTCCTCCCATCTGTCTCCCCTGCTGCTCGGCCCTGCTTAGGGAAGGCAGCATAATGGAACCTCACCAGGAGGTACAGGTGCGATGGTTGCAGCACCTACGGGCACCCCTGCCTCGCCTGGGCCACATAAAGATGCAAGAAAAGCACTTGAGGGTAATTGGAGATATAAAACTGTGTGTGAGAAAGAAGCCTAATCTTACCTCATTTTCACCCGGCTCAGCACTGTTTGCCTCAATCATTGACTCTGATAGTTTACAACAGAACAGGCAGGGGCTGGGTGTCCCAGTGATTACTGCCAGTTATTTCATGTGTCACACCAATGGCTGTAGTCTATTTTCACACCTCCACTATCCCTCTATCTTGATGTATTGTCACTGATGCCTAAGGGGGTGGGTGACACTCATTTAAAAAGGTTTGGGGCCAGGCTATTAATGAGGAAAGAACTCTGTAGGAGCAGAAAGAGAAACTCAGGAGTTGTCTGTGTGAAGGTGACTGTCAATACAGTATATACTCTCACTGATGTTTTATCATCTGTGAGAATGTGCTACACTAAGTCCAAGCCGACTGAATATGTGTACGCATTTGGAAGCTTCCTTCAAAATTACAACTAGCTTAATGCTGATGAGGTTCTGGAGGTCAGACATGAATCCAGCAGAGCCATGATGTGTCCTACATTAGCTGAAAACCAACAACAGCCGAGCTGCAGGAGTTTTCCAAACCAGACAGATGTTTTACAGCTCCAGAGGTGAGCTCTGATCCACCACCTCTTTGTCTTCCTGTCTTGTCCTGAGGGAATTTACGATTAGGCCCTAAGTACGTCTCTGTGAGGCGAAACACCGTCTTTTGAGCCACTGCAACCATGATTCACTGCGAATAAAGCTGATAAACAAGGGACTGATGGTGAAAAATTTCTTTTGAGTGTGTGTGTGTGTGTGTGTGT
>NW_018127974.1:944465-944968 GCF_001952655.1 Monopterus albus | reverse complement strand
CTGGGGTGGTTCTTATGTGTGTGTGTGTGTGTGTGTGTGTGTGTGTGAGTTTCTGAGGGAGCTTCTCACAGTGCCTGTGTAACGTCTATCCTCTAAGATGCTGTCCCACACCAGCTCCGCTCCCCCAATCATATTTTAGTTCCCGCTCTTCATTGTGAGACGACCCACGGCCGCCCTGCGTCAGATCTTTTCGTTAGCTGTCTACAAAAGTGTTTTCCTCCCCTGCGTCTCTAAAAGTCAATGTCATGTGTTGCAATAAAAACAACTAGAACAGATGGATTTGAAATGGTGGAGTTCTCTGTTTTTAGTCTTCATAGTCTTAGGGCAGTGTACTGCTCAGTTTTGTTCCGTGAATGGGATCATGTAGGGGGCTGGGTTTAAGTGGTCTGCCAGAGCTAAACTCTTAACTGCCCTCCTAGCAACAGCCAGGCCGGACTGTCACTCTTCCAACCTGCCCTGCTCAGGTTGTCATGGTAGCCAGGTGTCCCCCCCCCCCCCCCCCA
>NW_018127974.1:941339-943406 GCF_001952655.1 Monopterus albus | reverse complement strand
TCTCTCTCTCTCTCTCAACAACATACAGTAATTGTGCAACCTCAAACTTTGTGCAGTAGCAGGTGTGGGTGTGTGTCTGTGTGCTGACATGATAGTGCTGTTACCATGGGCTTTCTGACCCTGACCCAACTGTGCTATAGCAACAGCAGCAACAGGGGTAACTTGACCCTCCTCCCATCTGTCTCCCCTGCTGCTCGGCCCTGCTTAGGGAAGGCAGCATAATGGAACCTCACCAGGAGGTACAGGTGCGATGGTTGCAGCACCTACGGGCACCCCTGCCTCGCCTGGGCCACATAAAGATGCAAGAAAAGCACTTGAGGGTAATTGGAGATATAAAACTGTGTGTGAGAAAGAAGCCTAATCTTACCTCATTTTCACCCGGCTCAGCACTGTTTGCCTCAATCATTGACTCTGATAGTTTACAACAGAACAGGCAGGGGCTGGGTGTCCCAGTGATTACTGCCAGTTATTTCATGTGTCACACCAATGGCTGTAGTCTATTTTCACACCTCCACTATCCCTCTATCTTGATGTATTGTCACTGATGCCTAAGGGGGTGGGTGACACTCATTTAAAAAGGTTTGGGGCCAGGCTATTAATGAGGAAAGAACTCTGTAGGAGCAGAAAGAGAAACTCAGGAGTTGTCTGTGTGAAGGTGACTGTCAATACAGTATATACTCTCACTGATGTTTTATCATCTGTGAGAATGTGCTACACTAAGTCCAAGCCGACTGAATATGTGTACGCATTTGGAAGCTTCCTTCAAAATTACAACTAGCTTAATGCTGATGAGGTTCTGGAGGTCAGACATGAATCCAGCAGAGCCATGATGTGTCCTACATTAGCTGAAAACCAACAACAGCCGAGCTGCAGGAGTTTTCCAAACCAGACAGATGTTTTACAGCTCCAGAGGTGAGCTCTGATCCACCACCTCTTTGTCTTCCTGTCTTGTCCTGAGGGAATTTACGATTAGGCCCTAAGTACGTCTCTGTGAGGCGAAACACCGTCTTTTGAGCCACTGCAACCATGATTCACTGCGAATAAAGCTGATAAACAAGGGACTGATGGTGAAAAATTTCTTTTGAGTGTGTGTGTGTGTGTGTGTGTTATGGTGCTAAATAGGTTCACTCTGCGTTTTGGACTGTTGCCTGTGATGGAGATGGTGAATTGAGTTGTTAAAACTTTTAAAATATGAACTGAAACTATAAACTCTACTTTGGGAAACAGCTTTAAAGCACCCGATCTATACTGTATATATATATATATATATATTATATGAACTAAGGTCCAAAATCAATACAATATCCTACCTTAAAAATAATGAGAAACAAAAATGTAATTTTCAAAGATGTTTAATTTTAGATCTGAATAATTGTTTCAGGAAAATAGAAGTGCAAATAAGAAATAATTCCTTTCTGCCCCCTTTTATCTGTAGCCTGTAACTTTGCACTTCCTTTGCTCTCAGCCAGACTTCCCCAAACAGAAACAGTTCACACTTCAGGCACTGCCAAAACAATTGTGTCATTTAAAAACTTAAAAACGGTGAGTATCACATCAGTATTTCACGACTCCTTAAAGAAATGTGATGATTATCGATAAGAGCTTCAGTTTATTAACGCCGTTTGCTGCTTTTCAGTCCATCTGTAAAAGTTAAAGCACAGCTGAGACCATGTGTCCTTTGGAAAATATTTTATTCGATAGACAACAACGATATACACATACAATCGAAGCGCTATAAAAGCCAACACTTAAGAAAAATAACCTGTCCTTAAAAAAGATTGCATCTAAGTTAAGAGCTTTGCGTTTTTTTTCTTCTTCTTCTTCTTCTTTTTACAAGAGCTGTGGAGACTGAAGATTAAAACCCGACCCACGACAATTATCACAACTCAGAGATTTGACAAAAGAAACAAGACAAAAAAAAGCAAAAAGCAAAAAACAAAAAAAAAAACAACAAAAACAAACAAACAAAAAAAAACATTTTGGCTATAGGACATGTAAACTGCCAGAACGATTCACAGAAAAAAAATCACAACAAACACAACAATAAGTTACATAAAATAATTAGAA
>NW_018127974.1:932679-941298 GCF_001952655.1 Monopterus albus | reverse complement strand
AAAATATTTAAACAATTTTCAATAATAATAGTAAAATATGTGCCACATTCAAAATTAAAACTATATATGTTGACTTTTTTAAGGCAGTTATACAGCGGGATTTGGATGTGTGTGGGCTATTTCTATACTTCTTTGTAAACTAAAGGCATTTGTGGCTCTACTACACAAGGAATGCTTCGGGCACTCGTTTTTTTTCCACCAAGACAAAGTTGATAAGTTCTCTCATTCACAAACTAGCGTAAAGCTACAATGATAGAGCAATCACAGTCGGTGAATCCAAAAGGCTTGATGGGGACAAGGATTTCTGAGAATTTCAAGACATTTCTTAGGTCTAGAAGCTATCATTGAGTACGTGCTGTCCTAGAAAAATACCCTTTAACAGTCAAACTAACGCTTTGTGTGTGTGTGTGTGTGTGTGTGTGTGTGTGTGTGTGTGTGTGTGTGTGTGTGTGTGTGTGATAAACTAATTTATGAAAGAAAATCTCAAAATAGGCCTATATGTAATTCAAATATAGAGAGTAGCATTCAACAATCACTGATTGGCATGGAAAAAGACATCTCATTAAACACCACTGAAACATCAAACCGCCCTGCCTTTCATTGGCCTAAAGTTATGGCAGTGAGCATCACAAACTGATTTTTTTAAACCCCAAAGCCACTTTTTTCTTTTCTGTTTCCCCCTTTTTTTAGATTTCCCCCAACAAAGGCACGAGTTTTGCGTTGTCTTTAGCAGGCCGGGCGCACCGGCATTTGGAGCAGGATCACCTGCCTGTTCTCCGAGGGGTGGCACTTGTTTATGTGCCTGGTGAGCCCCGGCGAACTGTAGAGAGTGGCGGGGCAGTGTTTGCAAGGGTAAATCTGGGAGGAGTGCATGAGGCGCAGGTGTCTCTCCTGGCCAGCCCTGCTGGTGAAGCTCTCCCCGCACACCGGGCACAGCAGGCAGTCCACCGGACTCAGGTTGAGGGGGCTTTGGTTTGAGGCTTCCTCTGAGGTTGATGATGATGATGCTGAAGAGGAGGAGGCTGACACCGGTGCCTGCTCTGCCGCGCGGTCGCTGATTTGAAACCCGTTCTCCTCCAGCCCTTTCTTTTGCAAGGCCTGGTGTCCCATAATGTGTTTTCTTAGGTATGCCTGTCGCTTAAACCTCTTCCCGCAGAACTGGCAGTCGTAACAGCCATCTTCAGAGCCCGACTCGGACAGACCTGGACTCGGAGTGTCTCTATCGCTCATGTCTTTGGCTTCCTCGGAGACCGACTTGACACCTAATGGCGGCATTTTGACCATTTCAGCTTTGATGCCCTGTGCGGGTGGCATTGCCGGTGTGCCTGTGGTCCGGGGTTTGTGCCAGCGGCGGTGGGAGGCGAGGTTGGCAGGGCAGCTGAACATCTTATCGCACTCAGGACACCGGTACTCGACCCTGACAATACGGGAGCATTTGTGCTGAGCTAGAGAGAAAGGATCTGCGTACGCCTCTTTGCACAGCTGACACACGAACTCCCCTAAGGGCTTGTTTCCTCCGGAGGACTGCGCCCTCGGCTTCAACTCCACCGGTCCCTCTTTGATTTTGAGACCCAGCACTGGAGAGGTCGTCACCTCGTCTTCGAAGTTGAGCTTTCTAATGGCTTTAGGTGTCTTGGAGGCGGGTTTAGGTTTGCGCTCTGTACTGTCAGCTGCGGGTCTTTTGGTGGCGACCCGGTTGTTTGGTGCCGGGAGACTGCTGGTGGTGCCGCTACGGCTACTGTTGCTGGTGCCGATTTTCAGGTCGACTGGGGCGTAAAGGAGGTGGTCCAGGCCAGAGAGGGAGGCAGGTGTCGGGAATGACTCGGCAGAAATAGGCGAGCCCAGATTGAAACTTCGCTCAAAATATCCCCTGTCGTGCTCCTTGCTGATGGGCCGGGTGGGGCTGTAGAGGGCTTGGCACACCGCCTCCGGGTCGCCGAACTGTGCCGGTTTCTCCAGTCTTGGTACCGGCGCGTCCGCTGCTGTGAAATCCGGCGATGCTGCGGCGCGGTCCGGACTGGACGCCACGGACATCGGCGGGGATGGATCCGTATTACTCGGCAAGGCAGCTGGGGTGGGTGGCTCCTGGAGGTCATCTTCGTCTGACCGAGTCCTGTAGGAAACATGTGCAGATTTCTTGTTTCTTTTTACCAGGAATCCTTTGGGCATCTTGGCAAGTAACAGCGGAAAGGCACTTCGGGGAGGTGGGTGAAGTCCCGAGTATCCAGGTTTGTTAAAGTATATATATGGCAACACTAGGAGCTTATGGGACTTTATCTCCTCAGTATCGATCCTTCTGTTGCTGAAATGTTTTCGTCTCCAAGGCATAGCTCCACTCTTTTTATGCCGGAATGATGCTATTGTTCTCGCCCCCCTCCCGTTGCAGCATCCCCGACCAATGGGATGAAACCAGGATCTTAGTGGATTTGATTGTGGGAGGGCTCTGAGCCCGGGTTTGGTGGATTTCGTTGGAGGATGTGCAGATAGCTTAGCAGATGTACTGGCGGTTTATTACATTAATGTGTGCGCTCTGCCCCTCCCCGAAAGAGGCACACGCCGGGCCCCTCCTTTTTTTACGGTCTGATGGGCCCCTATACAAACGCACACGTGCCACGGCTTTGTGGGTCTCCTCTGGAGGCCACGGTGCTGCCAAAAGGAAATGTCCGTCACCGCCACAATCATCACAATTTAGAGTAAAGACGAGGACGAGATGCTTAAATATAAAGCGAAACCTCTGCCTCGTTCTTCTTCGCTGTGGTGATGTCCAAAGGGGGAATTCACCTATTAGACAACTGTAAAGCCTGTTGGCAGGTTGTCTCCAGGTTGTCTCCAGGTTGTCTTTCCACCTCTACAGGCTTCACAGTTGTGTTTATTTCATCTGTCCTCCAGCCTCTTTTATGCGCATTATGCAGATCTACCAACAAACTAAACAAGCCAGTTTTTTTTATATACATTCATTTAATTATGCCTTAAATAAACATTGTGGAGGGAGTTGCTCTTTATTTGGGGCACGTGTCTGTCTCGGTAGTTTAAATGGACATATAAATCACACATCTCGCTGCATACATAAGTAATAAGAAGGCCCTCTGGTCTTTGTGCACAATAGCCACGTCTGCTTGGATATCCCTGTCTTTTTTCTGTTTGAAAGGCAAATTGACCTCTTAACTGTGAAACGGGACTCACGGCCAATCTGGCCCAAAGCTAGACGCGTGCTGGGCGGAATCAGTGCTCCAGACAAAGAAGGCCGCAGCAGAGGCTTGTGTTGCAAAATGCAGCACAAATATCCAAAGTTAAACCGTAGCTGCTGTTTGTGCTGTGTTATCCTGATGAATACAGGCTGTAGGCCCACAAATAACCCTACTGTGTATCATCCACGATTTAACTTCGCTTTGTATTGGATCAAATCATCAAGACAATTTGTTGCATGGTTTGTTATAGCTTCATCATTTTTACAAGCCAGCTTCTATAAACCTGTCCAGCTCTGTCGCCTCCTTTCTGCCTAACAAAGACAACTTTGGCCGAGAAACAGGACTGTAGCCAATGTTCTTTCCCAGCTCCCCTATGGTTCCTGTGCATACCTTCTATACCATTTGTCTCCTTTTTTCGTTATAATGGCTAAATGTAGGCTGCAGTGCGCCACTTGGCAGAGAGTGCATTCTTTTTCTTTTCAGTCAGCAGACCAGGGAGGAATTAATCTCTATCGTCGTACATTGTTCCTCTCATTTGCATAAAGCTGCAGTATGACCAAGTCAAATAATTACACAATCGGAGCTGAGCCGCAGGCCTAGGCTCCCTTTCAATGGGTCTCTGTGTCCCGGTGCCTTCTCACCTGCCTCATAACACACCGTTATTTTAGTTAGAGACGGTTACATGACACATTTGGTCGAACTTTAAAGAGAAAAGTTGTTTTACTGTTGTTAAGATAAAGTTAAAACGAAACAGAATTTTTAAATGTTTTAATTCAACTTTGATCTTGTCTTTTTTTTTAAATATTGATTTAAATCAACCTTTTCTGTAAAGTTTTTGTAAAGTGTGCGCGTCACCTAATCTTAAGTACGTTTTTTTAGTTCTCCTTTTGTTTTCCTGGCCTTCTGTGCTTTTCCCATAGCCAATAGTATTTGGTCTAAAATCTAAATGTTGTCATTAAACCTCACTTTGTCCAGGTAATGCCGCCTTTCTCTCACTCTCACTATCTATTAGCTGTTTGCTGGGGCTGTGAGCTTTGATGGCATTTTAACGAGTTCCTCTTTTTCCCGTGGTAATTTCTGTGGGCGCGTGGGCCGGTGTGCTGGCCTTGGCCACTCAGGCGCATGCGCGTGTTTGCTCCGTGGCGCGTGCTGCCCAGCCCGCACGGTAAGCATAGGCGCCTCATTAGCATACAGCTGCATGCTTTAATGCAGGCTCCACCACATACTTGTAAACCTTATCGCATGTTGTAGGACTTGAAATGTTTTTCTTGTTTTCTTCTCACAGGCTGTACTGTCGGTGGAAGTACTCAGATTATATGGTAGAAGTTCAAAAATATGAATGTTTTAAAGTACTCTGAAGTTATGTATAATCATGTTTATGCTTGTTAGTATGTCTGTGTTTGTCCAGCTTTGTGAAAATATTCTTTTCCAGTGATGCCTACACTGTTGCAGACCTGATAGGACATTATTAAACTGTGGAACCAGAAGTTTGAGTTGAAGCCAAATCAGTTTCTGAGCTTCTGGCCTCAGAGCTGAGCTCTAACTTCACTGCACCACCTTCAGGATGACAGATTAATGATGAGGACACAAAGAGAAAATGTTTACCTTCAGTAACCAAACCACTGCATTGAAATCTCTACGGAGGTATCTCTCCATGCTGTTTTTGTCCAACATTAGCCACAGTTAACTGAGAACTCGGAGGGAGACTCTGGTTATTTTGCAAATATTTGATTAAAATGATCCTCGCCACAGATGTACAGCAACCTCTGGTACTTCCCAGATGAATGATTGGCTCCATGTGCTGTGCCAAGTCAGGCCAATTTAAAAGTGCAATAGGACATGACAGTAATTTATGCTCACTACATGGCCACCTTCAATGCATTGTCAATCAATTATTGTTATGGATTAGCTGAGCTCCTATTCTGGCTGCCTGTAATCTGATAGAGGGCTCTTTCAGCACCATGGAGAGATCCAGCGAGGTACCCAGATTTAATCAGGCTGGCTGTGGACACAGCTCAGCTTCGGCCTCAGCCTTTGTCCCCGCAACTGAGAGGATGCAGGCACCAACAGCAGAACAATGACACCGTAGAACTAAAGTGGCAGAATTTAATGAAGTGATTGGTTTTCAAATGTAGTTTTAAATGGGCTTTTGTAAAGTACATTGAAACTCTCTACAGAGAGAAACAATTATTCCATTATGTCTCACTTCTCTTCTATGCCTCATTTATTAATCTACTTGTTTGTCAGTGAGTCTAAATTAATCAGTGCATTTGATCATCACATATGTGGGAGCTTTCGTCCCATGTAAGTTAAATATATTTGTTTTTTGTGCTTTTTTGATTTTATAAATAACGCTACTTAGCCTGCGACCTAGTGCTTTTTATAGAACAAAAGTCTGTTGCTATTTTTAATCCCTCTCTTTCATGAACAGGATTGTTATTTCATACAATTGCACATCATTTCCAGAGAGAAGAAATGTTTCACCACAGTAACAGGATGTTTATGGAACATAAATCAAGTTTCTACAAAGTCAAGGATGGCTCTTTCATTATATTGTGGTGTCAGAGAATAAATAATAACGACAGAGTTCTCTGCCACGGTAGTAACAGATTTACGATGTCACTTTGTATAATAGTTCAGCTAAAGATCTGTGAGCTGTAGAGTCTTTTAAAAAGATGATTTTCTACTGGAGTACAGATCACACAAGTATCCAGTAAATCTTTGTGCGTGTTCAGAGCTGATACCCATGCCTCTTTTTGATACTGAATGTGAAATTATTCAACTCAGATATCACAGATCCAAGAGCTCCTGTTCTTTGTGGCAAGATCTTTGTGACAGTTTCAACAGAGTCAACCATGTGCCACCATTTGGGTCACACATTCTTCATTCCAAATGCCTGGTTTCTCACAGAAAGACTGGGAAAATCATCCGTCGGCAATCTCAGAAAAGTCAATATGTTACGGTGTAAACAGCTGCCAAACAGCACCTGTAAAAAGCAACAATAGTGAAAGGTTTGTAGCAAGCTTCTGGCAAAGAAATCAGACTGTAGTAGCCTGAGGATCAATGTGGAAATTGCCTGTTTGGCCATGAGAGCAACATAGAGGTCACTGTCTGGACTTTAGAGTGTACTTTAGAAGGATGCCCATGAGACCCGCTTACTGTGAAGAGCCCTGTAAAGTGGTATAGCTCTGAGCTTTAGACTAATGGACCTTAGTATTGACTGGGAATGTCCCTGATGTTATCTTTACTTTTGACAATGATGCTGATGACTCTGCGAGGACAAGGACAAATGTTTCTGGGCATTTATGTAATTTCTGAAAAGGTTCTTTGAAGCTGGCTAGTAAATTGCCTTTTTGCAATGTATACCATAGGTTTAGAGTGGATCAAATCTACAGCCACATAAGTAGGAAATGCATTATCAACAATTGCAGAAAGTTGTTTATGACTTCTGGGAAAGCCATAGATTGTTATATTTAATGGCTGTGCACAGATGTATGAACAAAAACTTCAAAGGGACAGCATTAGATTTTCTTTCCCTGTAAAGAGCCTCTTATTAAAAGAGGCCTCCCTGCATATCAGTGGCTGAAATCCCAGGGGCATGTTTAGCTCTAATTTACTCATCAAAAACATCAGAGTGTCTCTCAATAATCTCTTTGGTCCATTGGTTGTTGGGGTGGAGTTCTCCTGTCAGAAAGCATGCCCTGGAATGTTAAACACTAATTCACCTCTGAGCTGTAGAGGTGGATAAAGTGATTGTTCTATCTGGGAGCTGATTAAAACTGGCTATGACCTGTTTCTCCCCTCAGTGTTCACCTCTGACGTCCATCACATTCATTTCTGTATTCATGAGCGGATGAGAAAGCACAGGCAGAGCGGCTGCTGTATTACAAATAATAAGGCCAGCAGGCACCACATTCACTGCCACAGGTTTCCCCCCCTGCCCCAGCTCATTCAATTACTTCATAAGAGTTCTCTGAGGCACAGCTGCACTATGGGGGTGAAGAAGAACAAATTGAGGTACATTCATGTAGATACACACATGCACACACCTCACAGATCCAAAGAAATGGAGGAGGCACACACACACACACACACACACACACACAGTAGCAAGAGCAACCAGAATATAAAGGATCTTACTGACAGACATTTGACTTAGTAGTCAGTACATTTCTCTTACAAGTAAACAACAAAAAATGTCCTCTGTTGATCCCTAAAGATTGTAATGATAGTGATAATGACTCCATGTAAGAAAAATGAAATCAGGGCCATTGCTCATAGACTCCATATATGAGGTCACCATTATCTTGATGAAAGTGTAGACAGCAGCTGTATCATTGCGGAGCATGAAGGATGGACTCTGGCAGACCTAACGCTCATATCCTTTATCTACAGTTTAAGTCAGAAGTTTACACACACACAGGTTCCTTTAAACAGCTGGGAAAATTCCAGGAAATGATGTCATGGCTTTAGGAGCTTCTGATTAGCTAATTGACATCATTTGAGTCAACAGGAGGTGGATCTGTGGATGTGTTTTAAGGCCTACCTTCAAACTCAGTACCTTTTTGTCTGACTTTGTGGGAAAATCAAAAGAAATCAGCCAAGTCCTCAGAAAAAAAAAAGTCAGCCTCCACAAGTCTGGATCATCCTTGGGAGTAATTTCCAAAGGCCTGAAGGTGCCACGCTCATCTGTAAAAACAATACTACGCAAGTATAAACACAACGGGACAACACAGCCGTCATACAGCTCAGGAAGGAGACACATTCTGTCTCTTAGAGATGAACGTACTTTGGTCCAAAAAATACAAATTGATCCCTGAACAACAGCAAAAGACCTTGTGAAGACACTGGAGGAAACAGGTACCAAAGTATCTATATCCACAGTAAAACCAGTCCTATATCGACATAACCTGAAAGGCTGCTCAGCAATGAAGAAGCCACGGCTCCAAGACTACCATAAAAAGGCAGACTACAGTTTGCAGCTGCACATGGGGACAAAGATCTGACTTTTTGGAGAAATATCCTCTGGTGTGATGAAACAAAAATGGAACTGTTTGGTGATAATGACCATTGTTATGTCTGGAGGAACAAGGGGGAGGTTTGCAAGCTGAAGACCACCATTCCAGCTGTGAAGCACAGGGGTGGCAGCATCAGGTCATGGGGCTGCTTTGCTGCAGGAGGGACTGGGGCACTTTTTTGATTTTATTTTATTCTTTCAGGCATGTAAAGACAGTTGATATGTCAACACACATAATTTTACACATATCCAACAAATGCTAATCCAATATCAATTTGCTTATACCTAGTACATGCTTGAATGGAGTAGGAAGAAGTCAGACTTATCCAGTCCTACCCCATGACATCATCTTACCATCATTGGTTTGCAAGCAGTAAATGATTCACTTCTACCCACACAAAGTAATATACTAAA